>NW_022196891.1:53429498-53437841 GCF_008632895.1 Mastomys coucha | reverse complement strand
AGCAAAACTCTCAATTACCATAGATAGAGAAAACAAGATATTCCATGACAAAACAAAATTTATACAATGTCTTTCCACAAATTCATCCTTACAAGGATAATAGATGGAAAACATCAACATAAGGAGCAAAACTACACCCTAGAAGAAGCAAGAAAGTAATCTTTCAACAAATCCACACAAACCTAAAACAACCAAATCAACAGGAAGTGACAATTACTTTTTCTTAATATCTCTTAATATGAAAATATTACCAACATTACTATATTACTATATGCAATATAGTACTATATTACAATATTACTAACTGATTAAAATCCAAAAATATGAAGAATTAGAAATTTGTTGATTGTCATCCAATGGTCTCTCTAACTTGGTAATTGGAGAAATATGTCCAATATTGTACAATCCATACACACTTTCATGTTGTTTGTTCATGACAGTGACTTGCTGTGTACAACATAAGGGTCTTGAAATCTTGCTTCTCCTATCTCAGCCTCTCTATTAGTAGTATTGTTTATTTCATATTTTTACACTATACTGTGGTCTTCAGAACAGCTTATATATTTCAGAAGTATTTATATACCCAAAAGAACATAGACAATTAACTTGGGAGGTTGCTTGTAAGAGAACAACAGAGAGTGAGACTGCATGCTTTGCTTGACATTTGTAACTCTTGTATCAAGTTTGATGACTTTATAAGTTACTCTTTCTTTGAGATGAATGCTTTTCCAAATTATCACAGCCAATGAACCAGATTCTTACCCTCACCTAATGTCTGTGGCACCCTCCACGTAGAACCATTGTTCATTGAAACAGTTGGTGAATGACTTTATGGATAGGCCATCTTAATACACACACCATTTCTGAAATGAATGTAACCTGTTCTCTGTGGGCTGAGAATAAAGTCACTCACTCAAGTCAAATAGCTTTGACCATAGCAGGAAGTCTGTATCCAAAAATCGAGCCTACAATTCATTTCTTGGTTCAGCAGAACTATCAACTCTCAGCTACGATGGAGGTAAAATCCTTTGGTGATGTGAGGGTCATTGAAGTACAGCCTTATTAATTACAATGAAACCCAATGTCTAAAAATTGTTCTTATTTTGGGCTGTACCACAGTAAGAGTCAAGATTTTAAATTCTAATAAATACAAAACAAACAAACAAAAAGACTTTATATATTTATGTTCATTTAAGAAAATACTAGTAGTGATGTATTATTTTGAAATATACAGTTAATATGTTTAGAGTTACTTAAAATTTATATTGAGAAAACGTATGTATTTTCAATATTGCTGTAGACAAGCATCTACATAAGACTGTTAAATTGATTGTTGTTTTATATCAAACAACTTTTATAATACTCATTTTTATTATAATATTTTATAAATTTTGAGGAATATAACAAAAAAAGATACTGTAGGTATTGAAGGGGGGTTTCTGGGAGGAGTTAAGGTACAAAAGGGAAACAAGAATGTGATTTAATTCTATTTACTTAAAATATGTTTTTAAATGTTAACAAATTCAGATAAATTGAAATCATGTAGCTTTTCTCATAATACAATAAAACTTAAAAAAATAAAAATAAAAAAGAGAAATATTCATTGGAGGAACTTGGGAGGGTGCGGGGTGGGACCCTAGTCCTTTACCTATCTCTCCCTCCCCTTCTCTGAGCATGTGAGAGGCTGTGGTAGTTTGAATGAGAATGGCTTCTGTAGGCTCATAGACTAGAGTTGAATGCTTGGTCATCAGGGAGTGGTGCTATTTGAAAGGATTAGGAAGTCTGGCTTTCTAGGAGGTATGTCACTGGGAAGTGGGCTCTGAGCTTTCAGAAAGCCCATCCCATGCCCAGAGGCTCTCTCCTCCTGCTCCTGCACATCTGAATATAGAAACTCTAAGTTACTTCTCCAGCACCATGTCTGCCTGCACAGCTCCATGACTATGGACGACTAAGCCTCTGAAACTGTAAGCCAGCCCCGATTAAATGTTTTCCTCTATAGGAGTTGCCAAGATCATGACGTCTCTTCACAGCAACAAAAAGCTGATCGAGACAGTAATAATTCATTGAAAAGAATTATCAATTCAGAGCTAAGAACCTGTGGCAATAGGTCATAGGGCCAAAGGGAGAACCTAATGCTGTTTTCTGTTAAATGGACAGAGAACTAAAAGATTCCTAATAACTTAAGGGGTTTTTCCGCCATACCTTTCTTCCATGATGGCTCTGCCACCTTGTAGGCTTCAGTAATGGAGCCATTGCCCCTTTAAGTGGTTCTGCCTCAGATATTTTGTCAAAGTAATGGAAATGAGACTGAAAACGGATGCTGACTATGAGGTCATTGCTGTGATTCTGTGAAATTATGGTTTAGAAGCTTTTGGAGTCACTGCTTTATAGAAGGAAGTTGGAAAAAATTGGAGAAGGAAGCTATTGAAAGCCCAGAGCGCCGTGAGCCAAGCTTGTGTGGCTATGATTGAACCATAGACCGTCAGCATACTGGTAACCCTGCAAGGTAAAGGTCGTGCTTGGTGGGTGTTCTTGGTGTGAAGACCCACTTCTGATGCAGGTGCTCGAGGTGGGAAGACAGGCACACCTTTAATCCAGATCTTCAGAGGTGGGAAGATTCACCTCTAATCTTCTGACCCCTGGACACCAGACATATATGTAGTACACACACACATACATGTAGGCGAAACATTCATATGCATACAGTTTTTTTAAATAGTTAAGTACTTTATAGTAGGGCAGTAGATGTCCTGAGGGCCTCAGAAAGACTTCACTTGGAAACAAAACAAAATGTGCTCGTTGTGGCATTTCCTGTTGTTCAGCCATCCAGGAGTTCAGTGGCTCTGGCTGCACTGCTCCACTGATGACAGAACTGGACATCAGATGCTAGCATCTCCCATAGGTTGGTTGTCTTTTCAAGCATACGGAATGTAAGAGTCACAGAGCCGAGGAGGTTTTCTCAGAGGGTTTTAAAGGAAAACCCAAGTAGGCAATGGGGCAGAGTACCTCAGGGAAGCTCCCAAAAGTACAGCACCTTAACCTGAGTGTAAACCTGGGGAGTTATCAGTGAAGGGACCATGGAAAATCTGCAGCGAGAAGCTATAGGCATCAGTCAAAGTGTGAGCGAGCCAGCGAGCTGCTATGTGCGTCGCAGCTAGACAGGAGTGGGACAGGGTCAGCAGAGCCCTTTCCCACCATGTTCCCTGCATACAGAGTTTGCTGTTGGCCCAGTTGGTTTTACTACTGTTGCAGTCCAGTCCTTTCTTGGTATTTTCCTGTTTCTCATTTGGCATAGAGGGTTTACCCCTGTGCTATTATAAAGTGTATGTGTTTTTTTGTTTGGTTGGTTTTTGCTTTTTGAGACAGGATCTTACTGTATACCTCTGGCTGGCCTGGAACTCACAGAGATCCACCTGTCTCTGGCTCCCTAGCTTAATTTTTTTTTCAGGGTTCACAGCTGAGAGTTTTTGAGATGTGTTTGCTGCAGCCTCTGGGTGTCTTCCATACTGAGTGCCCATGCCTGCTGGCATACTGTGTGACACAAAAGAAAGGATCCTAGCAAACTAGTGGAATCTCAGAATGGGCCTGGAACAGGGCAGTGGCTGCTCCCACACACTCGTCCCCCATCTTTACAGAAGTCCCCTCCAGTGCTGGCAGCCTGGCGCCTCCCCATAGTGACAGTAGGGTAGTTGGCTACTCTGGAGCTTCTGTCAATTCCCATTGGTCCAAAGGCTGTATAAAAATGCTTGCTGCTGTGCAGTAAGGTAGATCAGCAGCTCAGTGCTGGGCTCCAGAGGCTGTTTCTAGGGTTGGTCAGTCTGCCTCCCTTACCCACTCCTGGATCCTGGTTCCCACAAGGAGTTTTCTGGCTTGTACTTTTGAGCAGCACGAGAACATTTAAGGCTTTGGGGACTCTTGAAGGCAGACTAGATGTGGTTCTGCATGATATAGACAGGAGATTTGGATCTAAAATGTCCCTCAAAGGCCATGTGCTAAAGGTTTGGTTTGCTCACATGGGGTATTATTGTGAGATAGTAGACGTCTCAGGAGGTAGGCCGTCTTTATTTATTTATCTAACTATTTATTATATGTAAGTACACTGTAGCTGTCTTCAGACACTTTTTCTTCTCTCTCTGGCCCTGCTTGCTCTGGCCCAAAGATTTATTTATGTGTAAGTACATGGTAGCTGTCTCCAGATACACCAGAAGAGGGCATCAGATCTCATTACGGATAGTCCTGAGCCACCATGTGGTTGCTGGGTGGGATTTGAACTCAGGACCTTTGGAAGAGCAGTCAGTGCTCTTAACCACTGAGCCATCTCTCCAGCCCTTCCCACAAAACTTTCTTCCACCTTCCTCCGGGAGTGGACAGTCTTCCTCTGTTACATGCTTCACTGCCACAATAACCTGTCCCCTCTGGTCGGCATCTGTAAAACCGATTGATCGTGGACTAAAACGCTGAAACCATGAGTCAAGATAAAGTTTTCTTCCTTTTGAATTCTCTTAGAATTTGCCTGAGTAATGGGAAGCTGACTAACACAAACCTTTCTTTCTTCCTCTTTCTTCCCCATGTTTAACTTTTCAAAAGTCCCTCTAGCCAATGAAGAGAGCAGTTGTCTGAGTCCTAGGCTTAGGGCCAGCTGTCTGGAGCCACACTTGTTCCCCACCAACCTCATCTCATGCTCCTGTTTCCATCCCGTTCTACTCTCTTACCCACATAGCTTTGTTTCTGCCTTTTACTCTTTAAAGGCTCCTGAGCTTTTATGTTGTATATATGTGGTTGTCTCTCAGTTCTTCCCACTGTACACTTAGGGGCCTGGGGCTTGTTAGGACCCCCTGGTCAGTTATGGAAGTGTTTTCCTACACCCAGAGAGTTGCCTCCTCTGCTGGTCACAGATGTGCCCTTAAATATCTGCCTCTATTTCTTTGGCATTTCAGGAGCGAAATAGTAATAAATTGTGTATTAAACTTGTATCTACTCAGAGACAGGAAAAAATTGTGCATTTAAGTTTTTAAAATGTGTTTATGTTGGGAAATAAAAATAACAGTACTTGTTTGTCTTGTGATATATTTCAGGATGAGGTCCCTACGGGAATGCCATGCCTGGAGTCAGTGACCATAGGTGATGATGTTTGGGATGAGAACTGGCTACCTCTACAGGCCAAAATGGGGAAGACAGGGAGTCCTGCCTCCCATCTGTTTACTTCAAGCCTTGTTGGGAAGAAACAGTATCAGACACGTGGAGAAATGACACAGAAGGTTAGAGCCTTGTGATAACAAGCAGCAATCACTGCTGACAAAGGAAATTGGAACCCAGTAGACCAGGCTTCTAGAAAGTTGTAAATGCTGGAATTCAGCAGGATTTGTCAGGCCATAGTTCAAAAGGATATGTGGTTTTTAAGTAGGTAAGTACTAAGGCATTCAGGAACCATCTAGCTAGGAGAGTGGTGTGTGTCCCACAGTGCTATTTATGTTCATGAGTCCCAGGTGTTGAAGGTGTTTACTACAGACTTTGAGGAAAGGGGTCACTGTGATGGAAATCAACACACCCCTCTTGTCGCTTAAACACACTGCTTCCTTGTCCTGACAGAAGTCAGCACCCCTCTTGTTGTTTACAGCACACTGCTTCCTTGCTGTCACCTTACCTTGCTTTGAGATCGTGTGGCATTGTATTATGATTTATTGTTGCAATTTTTTCCTTATAGGACTGGTGTTTTTCTACATCTAAAGATATATGGGATGATTCCTGGCAGCCCTTGGGTCTTGCAAGTGATGTGAAAGGAGGAATTCACACACCAGAAGGGCCCACTGCTCAAGAAAAAAATAACAGCACAACCCGAAATCAACAGGTAGAGCCCAGTTTGAATTATTACAACCAGTTACATGATTTATCACTTTCATTCTTAGAAATTGTGGTTAATGCATGCCCTTCTGCATCAGTTAATCAAGCCAGCCACCCGCAGACATATCTGTAGGCCCATCTGATCTCAGCTGTTCTTCAGTCAAGGCTGTCCTACTGGACGACTCTAGTCTGTGTCAGTTGACAAGGCTGACTGTGACAGTTTTAGCTCACATCCGTTCTTGCTCCATAGTCCTTTCTGGCCTTCACTCCTGACACCTTCCACTGAGTTGAAAGCCTGTTGTGTTTGCTTCCCGCCTTGGCGAGCAAGGCTCAGACCCTGTCTGCCTGCCTTTCCCCCTGCCAGCTGCTATTCTCTGTGGGTTTCATAGATGGATGCTCACTTGATGGATTGGCAACTTTGGACGTGGCAGGCGGATAACTTGAAAGAGTTGTGAGCAAATGTTGCCTGTTCTCTTTCTCTGGTGTGTCTGTCAAGGCCCGGATGTATTGTCAGGGTCTGATCTCCCCTTTAGCCCATAAGTTTGCAGCTTCTGTTAGGACCTCTACTCCATTCCTGACTGGAGACTGCAAAAACGACAACACTGCTCATCGTACTTAAGACTTACTGTTTCCAGCCACCGTTGTAAGCCTTCATGTACATCCCTGTCCATCCATTTAACCTTTCTAAGAAGTACTGTTATCGCCATTTTAAATGAAGAAACAGAGACATAGATTAAGTTGTCAAAGGTTTATACTAAGCATTTGTCTTAGTCACTGTTCTGTTGCTATGAGTCAGTTCTTAGAAGAGAAAACATTTGACTGACGCCTTGCTTACAATTTCAGAGTATTAGAACTTATAATCATGACAGGGAACATGGCGGCACACAGGTAGTACGCATGGTACTGAAGAAGTAGCTACATCCTGATTTGCAGGCAGAGAGAGACACACACTTGGCCTGGTGTGGGCTTTGAAATCCAAAGCCCATTACTAGTGACACACCTCTTTCTACAAGGCCACACCTAATTCTTCCTGGACAGCCCATCACCTGGGATCAAGCCTGCACTATAGATGAGCCCAGGGCCTTTCTTACTCCAGCCTCCATAGCAGTTAGAGTGTCCCATAAGGGTGTGTTTGGCAGATAGTAAGCACACACTGGTTTAGAAAAGTAGCGGCAGTGGTAGTAGTGATGGCAATATTATTGATAAACCCATAGGCAAGGAACCATGTTTACTGTGGAAAGTCTTAATTTTAATATGTTTTTAAGAAATTGTATCAATTTGAAAATAGGCCTGAATATTAAAGAGCAGCAACTCTGAAGTGTTCTGAGTGGGTGATGATCAGGATTATATAGTCAGACCTGTGATTTAGAGTTCCTATAGAGGTCATTTACAGAAACTCTACAAGGAAAAGCATGACTGTACTTTCTAACATGGGAGGATATTTATTAAAAATAAATATCAGTAATATGTTAAGAGAATATATAGTCACTTCAAAAAAATCTTTGAAAACCATTTCCTTGTGGACAAGGTGGAGAGAGAAAATTAGATGCAGGTGTTTGACTCCTAGATCAGCATTAACTTCCGGAACATTTGCAGAAGGAACAATGCTGTGCTGCTATGGATTGCATGTGGTTTCCCTCAAGCATCCTGTGTCAGGTGTGCTCTCTGGCACAGCAGCACTAGAATGCTGGGGACTAGGATGTATGATGTAATGAGGTCATGAGGTCACTACTAGCAAGTTGTATGTATAACATATATATGCGATTGTTCTACCTTACGTGTCTTACACTTTAGTGGCCTGCCTTCCAGCTTGGCTACAGAGGCCTTCTACCCACACCTACTGAAAGGAAAGCACTCTAGTAGGGGGAGAGACCACAGTGTATGTGACGCTGACCCAGAGTGTTAGAAAACAGTAAGCTTGGGGTGGCAACAAATGCATGTTGTTCTTTTCTTCCTTAAAGTTGGCAGTGCAAGTTCAGTCCAGAGCTCTGTAGTCCTGTTCCGCCTGTGCCTGCCAGGCTCCCTGCATCCACTCTGGGACCTGTGCATTGCAGATTCCAGAAAGGTTTGAACTGTCGACAAGAAAGTATTCAGGCTTTCCTCCTTGTACTGGAGGGACGGCTCCTTCCTTCCCTGTGCCTCGCTGCTAATCTTGGTGCACATTATCTCACTCACGTTTTGAATCCTGATCTTCCTTTGGAGTGTGTGATAACACTTTTTCCTCCTAATAATGTGGTATAATCTCTAGGCTGTCTGTCTGTAGAGTTCTGTCCTGCCCTTTTACTCTTTACTGAGGTTTTCGTGTATCTTAGAGAGATAATCTGATAAATATGTAATAACTGTTTAACATTTTGAGAAACTGCCAGGCAGTGGTGGCACGCACCTTTAATCCTAGCACTTGGGAGACAGAAGCAGGTGGATTTCTGAGTTCGAGGCCAGCTTCATCTACAGAGTGAGTTCCAGGACAGCCAGGGCTATATAGAGAAGCCCTGTCTCGGAAAA
>NW_022196891.1:53424318-53429398 GCF_008632895.1 Mastomys coucha | reverse complement strand
GAAAAAAAAAAAAAAAAAATTTGAGAAACTGCCAGGCTATTTTCCACAGTGGCTATATCTTTGCATTTTTGCCAGCAATTTGAGTGCTTCAGCTTGTCTGTGTTCATATTAGCCATGTTGACATTACTTAGCACCTGATGATAATGGTCCTGAGTTGTCATAAGCTGTGTGTATATTTAACACTGGGCACATGGCAGAAAGGAGGGTAGCCGTCAATACCATACTTGTTCGTAGAAATATCAATAAAGCCCTCTTAGGTTGAATTTTGATACTCATTAAAACATAGAAGAGTTTGCTTTTCCTAGAGTTTTGCTTTTTAATTGGAATGTAAATAAGGAAGCATACAGGCGTGTCGCTTTTCACACCTTTGCTGTTTTGCAGCAGCCAGATTTACAGTACCCTCTGGATTCTTCCACACTGCCCAAACTGGAAGAGTTCTACATGTCTCTGATCAAGTCTCAGCAATCCGCAGAAGGGAGCCAGGCTGAACCTGCCAGCACTCAGACTCAGCGGGCATCCTCCACGGCACCCAGTTCAAGCCCTGCAGACTCTGCAGAAAACCACTCCGGCTCTGGTAGGTTTGTGTGTCCTTGTGTATGCTCAGTTGACAAGTAGGAAGTTTGTCATGTTGCTGAAACTTTCATCGCTTTAAGAACCTACCTTGAAAGATGGCCGGTGCTGCCATCTTGGTTTGAGCTCAGGTTTGTTTAACGTTGCCACTTTCTTTCAGCTTTTGCAGGGACTGTATTTATATAAAGTTTCAGGTACATGGTTCTTTTGAGTTTTGGCAACGATGTTCAGTTCCAGTGTTTCCATTAGCCTGACAAGTGACCCTTTGCAGTTCGTCCCTACACCAGCATGCTGGCCTCTGGCGTGGCACTGTGCCTGTTACATAGTAGGTAGCTTTCATGCCTAGCTTCTTTCCTTTATCATCATATTGTAGAGTTTTGTTTCTGTTGGCTATTTATTTGGAAGTAACTTTGCTAAGGCACATGTTCACTACATGTGTAACTTTTTAAACTACTAAGGCAGAGGCAGGTGGATTTCTGAGTTTGAGGCCAGCCTGGTCTACAGAGTGAGTTCAGGACAGCCAGGGCTACACAGAGAAACCCTGTCTCGAAAAAACAAAAATAAATAAATAAACTACTAAAATGCATTCCAAAGCGAATGGATTGTTCAAGTGCCTACCAGCGAGGTGTGAGATTTGCAAATACTCCACTTTCTAGCCACCGGGTGCTATTTGAAATGTTTTGTTTTGTTTGCCAATCTAGTGGAATGTGAAAGGCCCTCATAACTTGAATGCCGGTCTTTATATTTCCCATATTAGCCATCTTCTCTGCTTGTTTGCCATTGTGAATGTGAGTCTTTCTGTTTCCCATATTAACTGTCTTCTCTGTGCTTGTTTGCCAGTGTGTCCTCTTTAAATTGTCACACTAGGAAAATCCTACACTGGTTTGTTTCCTTCGTAGCCTGTTACGTATTTTACTTATGTTATATGCTCATAATCCATTCTCATTTTTCTTTTTATAGCCAGTTTTTTAAAGATATTAAAAAATAAGAAAGCATTTTATTTTGGTTTGCTTATATATTTCTCTTTTCTGGTACCCTTTATTTCCAAGTTGAAATGAGGGTCCTCCAGGTTTTTTTCTGTAAGGTGTCTAGAGCACCGCTGGGTGGTAGTTTGTACAGCTTAAATTAAACCTTTGAGTTTGGTCCCTGGCAAATACACATATTTCATTTTTGTGGGCATATGACCTGCACTACAGTACAAAATCAGTTGTAAACAAAAGTTAAATGAAACTGTAAGCTGAGAACATTTAAATACTGAAACTAGTTTCCTGTTGGTCCTCTATTTGAAAGACTCTGATCACACACGCACTGGGCCATGCTATGTCCCAATACTGATGTTGACTTGATAGTTCTTTATTCTCAGTGCCGCTTGCCTTGGGTGGTATCTGTCCTGTATCCATGAGTACTCTGATCTCAGGTGCTGTTTTGGTTTTTTTGGTTTTTTTTTTTTTTTTGGATATTTTCTTTATTTACATATCAAATGTTATCCCCTTTCCTGCCCCGCCCCAGAAACCCACTATCCCATCCTCCTTCCCCCTGCTTCTATGAAGGTGCTCTCCCACCCACCTACCCACTCCTACCTCCCCGCCCTGGCATTCCCCTACACTGGAGCATTGAGCCTTCACAGTACCAAGGGCCTCTCCTCCCATTGATGCCCAACAAGGCTGTCCACTGTTACATATGCAGCTGGAGCCATGGGACCCTCCAGCTATACTCTTTGGTTGGTGGTTTAGTCCCTTGGGAGCTCTGGGGGATCTGGTTGGTTGATATTGTTGTTTTTCCTATGGGGTGGCAAACCCCTTCAGTTCCTTTAGTCCTTTCTCTAACTCCTCCACTGGGGACCCCATGCTTAGTCCAATGGTTGGCTGCAATCATCCACCTCTGTATTTGTCAGGCTCTGGCAGAGCATCTCAGGAGACAGCTGTATCAGGCTTCTGTCAGCATGCACTTCTTGGCATCCATAATAGTGTCTGGGTTTAGTGACTGTATATGAGATGGATCCCCAGGTGGAGCAGTCTTTGGATGGCCTTTCCTTCAGTCTCTGCTCCACACTTTGTCTCTGTATTTCCTCCTGTGAGTATTTTGTTCCCTCTTCTAAGAAAGATCGAAGCACCCACACTTTGGTCTTCCTTCTTCTTGAGCTTCATGTGGTCTGTGAATTGTATCTTGGGTATTCCCAGCTTTTGGGCTAATATCTGCTTATCAGTGAGTGCATACTATGTGTGTTCTTTAGTGATTGGGTTACCTCACTCAGGATGATATTCTCCAGATCCATCCATTTCCCTAAGAATTTCATGAATTCATTGTTTTTAATGGCTGAGAGGTACTCCACTGTGTAAATGTACTACATTTTCTGTATCCATTCCTCTGTTGAAGGACATCTGGGTTCTTTCCAGCTTCTGCTATTATAAATAAGGCTGCTATGAACATAGTGGAGCATGTGTCCTTGTTATATGTTGGAGCATCTTCTGGGTATATGCCCAGGAATGGTATAGCTGGGTTCTCAGGTAATACTATGTCCAATTCTCTGAAGAAATGCCAGCCTGATTTCCAGAGTGGTTGTACCAGCTTGCAATCCCACCAACAGTGGAGGAGTGTTCCTCTTTCTCCACATCCTTGCCAGCACCT
Source organism: Mastomys coucha (assembly GCF_008632895.1). Taxonomy (NCBI): domain Eukaryota; kingdom Metazoa; phylum Chordata; class Mammalia; order Rodentia; family Muridae; genus Mastomys; species Mastomys coucha. The sequence continues at coordinate 53,426,200 of NW_022196891.1, read as the reverse complement.
GCTGTCACCTGAGATTTTGATGTTAGCCATTCTGACTGGTGTGAGGTGGAATCTCAGGGTCATTTCAATTTGTATTTCCCTGATGACTAGGGATGTTGAACATTTCTTTAGGTACTTCTAGGCCATTTGATATTCCTCAGTTGAAAATTCTTTGTTTAGCTTTGTACCCCATTTTTAATAGGGTTTTTTAATTCTTTGGAGTCTAACTTCTTGAGTTCTTTGTATATATTAGATATTAGCCCACTATCGGATGTAGGATTGGTAAAGTTCTTGTCCCAATCTGTTGGTTGCCATTGTCCTATTTGACAAGTGTCTTTTGCCTTACAGAAGCTTTGCAATTTTATGAGGTCCCCTTTGTCTATTGTCGATCTTAGAGTATAAGCCATTGGTGTTCTGTTCAGGAAATTTTCCCCTGTGCCCATGTGTTCAAGGCTCTTCCCCACTTTCTCTTCTATTAATTTCAGTGTGTATGGTTTTATGTGGAGGTACTTGATCCAGTTGGACTTGAGGGATTAGTTGCATTTTTCTACATGTTGACCTCCAGTTGAACCAGCACCATTTGTTGAAAATGCTGTCTTTTTTCCACTGTATGGTTTTAGCTCCTTTGTCAAAGATCAAGTGACTATAGGTATGTAGGTTCATTTCTGGGTCTTCAATTCTATTCCATTGATCTTCTTGCCTGTCTCTGTACCAGTACCATACAGTTTTTATCACTATTGCTTTGTAATACAGCTTGAGGTCAGGGATGGTGATTCCCCCAGAAGTTCTTTTATTGTTGAGAATAGTTTTCGCTATCCTGGAGTTTTTGTTATTCCGGATGCTCTGTTTTTTATCTCTAGTTTTGAAGTCCTTTTGTTTTTCAGTTGCTCCTCTTTCCTCTTGGCTATACAGTGTCCCAGCACCTGAGTTGACATATGTATCCTGTGATTCTTTCTGAAAATTACATCTGTGTCCTGTCTTGATTTGTTTGTTATTGTCTCCTCCTTCCAAGTCAGACTTTGTTGCATGTAGTTTTATCTACCCCACTTTATGCTCTGGGAGGACCACACTACCAGCCACCCACCCAGGATCTCTTTGGATCTGCAGATGAAAGGTACACACACACATTAGCTTATCTTTAGCATGCCTTACTGGCTCAGTGGCTGGGCACTTCCAAAACTTCTGTGAGTAGCATGCCCTTCCCTCCAGTACTCTGGGCTCAACGCCTTCCAAAGCTACCTTTAACTTTGCTGCCCAGCTACCTTCTGTGGAGCCCATTGGTCTTTGCTGCCCAAGATGTTTCCGGGCATCCCTTCCATGGCCCCTTTTCTTTCCACCTACACTGTGAATGATCTCCTCTGAAGCTCTGAGTCTGTTCTGTCTCTCTCCCCCATTGTTGGCAATCTCCTCCCATACCTCCCAGCCCAACCGTTGACTGCTGGCATCTTTATTGATAGATCAAAAACCAATTGGGGACAAGGACCTTCAGTGTCTGGACATGCAGATTCCCAATGAAATCACAGCATCAGAACCACTCCCCATCCTTGGATATCAGACACTGGATTTTATGTTGTCTGGATAACTCCTTTATAACTCCTGTCTTTATTAGGAATAGGAGGCAGTAATTGCATTTCTCAGCACTGGTTTCATACACCTCTAGTGTGTTTCCTTAGGAGCTGCTCTCCCACAGCCCAGTTCCCAGCAGAAGCTCTGGATATTTGTCCAGTTTTCTAATCATGCAAGGCAGATGGAAAATAAATATGATTCCTGACCGACACTTCAGTTCTCTATGCAATCACAAAACCGTTGTATTATATTTATGTCTTTTTCTTTCAAGTGGGTGATGGGTTTTGAGTCGCGGCAGGAAGCGTCTGCAGACACCAGGCCCAGGCAGTTTCATGTG
>NW_022196891.1:53396723-53414339 GCF_008632895.1 Mastomys coucha | reverse complement strand
TACTGGGAGCGCTCCCTGCACAGGGTACTGGGAGCGCAGCAGCAGCAGCAGCCGCTGTGGTGGTACTGAGAGCGTTCCCTGCGCAGGGTACTGGGAGCGCTCCCTGCGCAGGGTACTGGGAGCACAGCAGTGGCGGCAGCCGCTGTGGTGGTACTGGGAGCACTCCCTGCAAGGGGTACTGGGAGTGCTCTCTGTGCGGCGGCAGCAGCGGCGGGAGCTGCTCTACCTGGCAGCCGGGGTCCCAGTGGCCGCTCCACGTGGCTGTGTACCCTGTCTGCCCTGGAGGTGAGGAGCCGGTCGGTAGACGCAAACTGCCTTGTTCCCGGGTTTCGGCACCAAAATGATGGGTTTTGAGTCGCAGCAGGAAGCGTCTGCAGACACCAGGCCCAGGCAGTTTCATGTGTAAGAGGTTTAATTGGAAGGGGGTAGGGGGGTAGCAGCGCAGGAAGAGAGAGAGAAAAGATGGAGGAAAGTACCCATATATATATATATATATGTCGTGACGTAGCAGTCCAGGTAAAGGTGGGAGCTGAACCCATTGGATTCTGGAATATGGTGGCCGTTGCCCTGGTGACAGGTCTGTGGACCTGCCCACATATCTGCCGCAGGCAGGTTCTGGATGCTAACAGTGGGCATTACTCATAATTTTATGGTCAGAATATTACTTTTTTAGAATACACTGTCAAATCTTCTGTGATAAAACTTACCACAAATATTAAGGAAAATAGATCATGTATTATGTGCTTAACATACAAAGATAAAGGAGATTGTACTTATTTTTCTCTGAAGTTATTGAACTTATGTTTTGAAGATAGCATTACCCATCTATCAGTTGCTTACAGTGGTTTACTGTCAGGATGTCAAACTGACTGTACTGCTGAACAGACTTAAACTCGCCTGAAATTTTTAAAGCAGGCTGGCTTGTTTGGCTTTTGGTTTTCCCTTGCTCTGTGGCCCATGCTCTACTGAACCTTGCTACATAGTTGAGACTGGCCTGGAAATTACTAACCTCCTTACTCTCCCAAGTACGGATATTGCAGGTGCATGCCCAGTGTACCCCACTAAAGCAGGACTTTGTAGAATAAAGCCAAGTTAGTTTACTCTGCCCCAGGACATGACAGTTCTTCTCTAACTGCAGCATTGGCCTAGGAATCAGCTTCTTAAATCTGTGAGGGGTGAAAATGTACAGCAGTAAAGGCTTTGAACATGCAACCACCAAAACTCAATTCAAACCTTTTAAAGATTTATTCATTTATTTATTGATGCATATGAGTATTTTGTATACACACCTGAAGAGGACACTGGATTCCATTAGACTACGGTTGTATATGCCGCCCCGTGGGCACTAGTAATTGAACTCAGGACCTCTGAAAGAGCAGCCAGTGCTCTTAAGTACTGAGCCATGTCTCCAGCCCCTCAGCTCAAACTCTCAATGAATCCAGAGTACTTGTGGTGGGCTCCCACATGCTGCCTCACAGTGCTAAGCTTCAGCCTTTGTCTGTGCACTTAAGATGAGCACTCTGCAGTCTGACATGCCATGAAGCATGACCTGGCCAACAAATGCTGTCTGAAACACCATGGCTCATACTTTAAATGAGGTTGTCATGAACTGCAGTGCTTTCATTGTACAAAGCTTTCTGCCTGTAGAAACATAAAGGTTTCCCAAAAAAGGTGGGGGCTAGGACCTGGATGGAGCTCAGTTAATAAAGTGCTTGCCTAGCATGCCCACAGCCCAAGCACTCTTTAACCTCATGATCTCATCACTTAGATGTGGGACAGGAGGATCAGAGGTTCTACGGAATGAGTTCCAGAGGGTAGAATTTACCATGTGATACCCTGTATTCAAACAAACAAAAACCAATACAAAATAATGGTTCAGTTATAGAAAACAAAGACTTAAAAGACTTAAATTTCCTATTTTCCAGTTGTCCTTCCATCTAAGTATCCATCTAAGTATCAAAGTGTCCATCTAAGTATCAAATTAGTGTCTCTTTGGATTGAATTGCATTTAAATGTTTGAGGTATTGATAAGTTTCATTTTTTCAAAAATTGAATGAAATTTGCCTTTAAGATTATGGTAGAATTTTACCAACAATTTCTGAAATGATCTAAAACATAATTCTTGTCATTTTATAATACATTTTAGTGAAGCAGTATTCTCAGTGTGGATAATAAAATGAAAATACTGTTAAAAGAAAAACATTGAAGATGTTCTTTGTCCTTGTAGTATCAAATACTCAGCTAAGATTCGATCCTTTTGTGAAAAAAAATACAGCCATCATATTAGTATGCAAGTTTGATTGTATCTTTAATAACAGTAAATACCAGTAAACATTTAATTTATATGCCTGTTTTATATACCAGACTCCTATAAAGTTTCTCTGGCAAAAAAGCATCTCTAGTGGGAAGGAGTTAGCACTGGTCTAGCCTGTCCACCTAAGAGTGTCTACCATCCGGGCAGTGGTTGCTAGATCTGGAGTGTTCGAGCTCCAGGACTCTACTTCGTTCCCATGGTTACTTCTTCCTTAAGTCAGTAGAGAACGTCTTGTTAACAGGTGGTCCTTTACAGCTTTGTTCTGACTCTGGCACAGACTTGGAATTTAGAACCATTTGGCAATAGCGGATACATCCTGTGGAGTATCGCTTTCCTTTGTACTGGAAAGCAAGAAGGGTGTTATGGGCTCCTCTCTGGGATTTGAACTTCATCCCGTTCATTCTTCTGACATCCCTTTCCTCACTCATGTGTTCCTCTCTTGGCCCTCAGCCTGTAAGTATTCATTTTCACACTAATGTGGGATCCCCAGGTTGGAGTCTTTGCTCTCCATGGCTGTTTTCTGAGTAGCATCCCCTCTGACTGGCTGCCACGGGTCAGAAAAGGCTACTACACTTGTTAGGAAGAACTATGCTGGGAGAGGCAGGCAGTGAGCAGGAGAACTTCTTGAAAGGACTCTTTTGTTTTTTCTCTTTTTAGTGGAAAGCTCTCCGGGGAGCCTAAAGAATGAAGATGTTTCTAATAGCCCTGAGGACTCGGTGGGCAAGGACAAGAGTCAAGGAGCCATAGACCAGCTCTCTTTCATTTTGTCCCCCCAGCACCAGATTTCTCAGAAGCTCTACATTCCTCGAAGTACAGCCACGGCTGTCTTGGGAGCTGCTGCACGGTTAGCCACATCCAGGAGCCTCCTGCACTGGTACCCCAGTGTGAAAGGAGGGAAGCTTGAGGGACAAGAGGTAGAGGGAGATGGAGTGAAGTAATGTTGGGTAGGGGTCCCTTGGTCTTTCTGTGTGAGCAAGTGCTAGCTTTGTTTTGCTAACTGACCACTTTGATGTGTAAGTATTGATATTTTATGTTAATTCTTTTGTTCATGACTTTTCTTTATTCTGAATGGCTTGGTTTACCTTTGTTTTAATGAAGTACTTTAGAGCAGTTAGTGTATATGTTTCTGTGAGTGTTTTGCTTGTACATATCATGACTGATAAATGAAAATTGAAAAGCTAATGTTTTGTGTTCTGTATTTAACAAGACAAAAAGTACTTTCACACACAATGATCTCTCCAGGCAACAATTCTCCTGCTGCAAGCCTGGCCACAGCATCCTGACTCCAAATTCAGAACCACGTGTCCTAAGCTGCCAGGTTCTCCTGCTTGATAACCCCCTCTTTGGTTTTCCTTTGCCTAAACTTTCCATTGTTCTTTAAACCTAGGGAATCCTAGGGCCTTCTCAGTTCCTACGGGGCTGGGTTGGCTGGGTGGGGCTTGCCTAAGAGAGCACCACTCCCTTTATTCCACTTAGCATGAGGCTTTTCTTAAATTTTTCTCCTTGAACACTGGGACCTCTGTCTTTTACATCACATTTCCGGTGCTGCTTTTCTCCTCAAACTGTACATTTTGTATTTCTCCTTGACCCACTTGTTCCTTTTCACTGTAGATCTGCATAAGAGTGATCACTAATAAAACCATACCAAGCAGTCTATACCATGCTGTCTTAAAAGCTCTTTCATTTGCCTTCAGGCAAATTCTTGGGACAGAGCAAAAAGCAGTCACGTTCTTTACCCAACTATAACAAGAATGGTTCCTAAACCAGCCAGTAATATTCTTTCCCTCTGAACCTCCTGAGGTGGGCCTGTGTGGTTCACACCACCCTCAGCACCACTGTCTTCCGTGTTCCTACTAGGATGGCCCATTAAACCCCACTTAGAGTGTTAACCACTTTTCTGAATCCAAGTCTTCCATACTCTATCAACAAATAGCTTGGTCAGGCCAATCACAGCAATACACGAGTCACTGGCACCAGCTTCTGCCTTTGTTACTATTCTGTGGCTCTGAAGACACACTATGAGGAGGCAGCTCTTACTTGAGGGCTTGCTTTAAGTTTCAGAGGCTTAGTTCATCATCATGCAACAGGAAGCAGAGCAGAATGACAGGCGGACTGGGCCTGCTGGGAGCTTTGGAAACCCCAAAGCCCACCCCCAGCAGCACACTTCCTCCAACAAGGCCACACCTCCTAATCCTCCTCAAACAGTTCTCCCTGGTGACTAAGTACTCAAATATATGAGCCTATGGAGGCCACTCTCATTCAAACCACCACACTGAATTTATTCCTTTAAAACTGCAAATGTGGGCAGTATTCTCCACATCCTCAGTGAGCTGTTCTGAATTTGGGACAGGATAAATCTTACGACAACATAGAAACATTCTGTCATAGAGGAAGTCTGAATGAAAGTCAACAATTAGTCAGTGAAACTGTCCCCCTCTGTGTTAGCAACCAGCTTCCAGGAAGAAGTCTACTTGTTTTGGTTTGTTTTGGTTTTGGTTTTGGTTTTGGTTTTCGAGATAGGGTTTCTCTGTGTAGCCCTGGCTGTCCTGGAACTCACTCTGTAGATCAGGCTGGCCTTGAACTCAGAAATCCACCTGCCTCTGCCTCCCAAGTGCTGGAGAAGTCTACTTTTTAAGTTTGATGGGTTTATAAGCTGAAATCTACTACTGCTATACCTTGCAAGCTAGAATTAACTGTGCTAAAACTTTGTAGTTACTCATCCTTTTGAAAATGGACAGCTAGACCCTTAGTACCAGGTCAAACTGGTGAATATCAGCACACTTTGAAAGAAGCCCATGGAGAAATTAGTAGTTAACATGAGTTAGGGTGAAGAATGGATCTTTAAAAGGAGTGTGTCTTTTGACTACTGGGCCTTGGCTAGAACAGTCATGTGTCAGTCTCTTGACCTGCATGTCCCCAAACATGGGTTTTACTAGGTAGTTAAATAAATAGCCAGAGAAGCAAACTTGAGCAAATAGGTTTCTGTATATGACCGGGGACAACAATAAGAACATATATAAAACAAAGCTTGGTATGGTGGCACATGTCTACAGTCCTAACACTTGGGAAGCTGGCCAACCCCAGCAAGACCCTGTCTCTAACCAGGTAGGTAGAGGGGAGAAAGGGAAGAGAGCAAAGAAGTCTACAGAAGATGAGGATGCTCTGTGGTTTACATTAAACTGAATGTTATTATCAACAGATGGGTTGGCATATATATGGAAAACATTTGTTATATTAAAGAGCTTTGATTAGCAGAATTGGAAGTCCCTATGAGAAGATGACTAGGAAGTAGAAGCTTAGGTGGATGAGAAGGAACACAGTAAGAAGAGGAAATTCCTAGTTCTTGACTCCTCAGAGATGCAAGCAGAGTGGCTTTCACTAATAGTTAAGGCTACCCCTTCTTCCATCTAAAGATGCTCTGTGTGGTTTTAAGAGATGAGCTATGTCAGCGTCAGTCACCTTTTCTTTCTACTTTACACATCTGAGATGTCTGTGTTCTCCTTAAGGCGTGGAGATGACTAGAAATGTCTACCGATATTTACTTTGTCTAACCTAGAGATGTATGTTTGTCTAGGAAGACCCCTGGGTGAGGAAATGTGAAGTCTGGCAAGACTGGCTTCTCTTGAGTTGTATAGCTTAAATGCCTGTATCTTGTAACTTCCAGCTCAGTGCCTTTCCAGAGCTAAAGCTTGCAAGTCCCTTTCGTGAACTTTAAATGATCCATGCCAGAAGACACGAGTATAGTAGATGAGTGCAGAAGAGTGTGACTTTGATAGACAGAGAAAATCTTTGAGATGTATAGGTGACCAGAACCAGTTTACAAAGACCTTGCATTCTTGAGCATAGATAATTTAAGTAACAATGAGCCAATTGCACAGCCAAAGTATCTCAAAGAGGGACTTATAAGAAATGGGAAACCAACTCCTCACAGGGAAATCTTTCCAGAGCTGTCTCTGGGCATTTGTATTTTCTAACACTTTGCGTCTTAATTAAACTTAATTAAATTGTGTTTGTTTCATCAAAAGTGTCTAGATGCTTGTTTTTGTATTAATTCTGTGGGGATGAAATACTGACTTGAACATGTGACCCAGATAACTTAGTTGAGTAAATACAGAGTTTGTGTAGTTAGAAAGTAGACTTGACCTTCTCATCTAAACTGCTTGTCCTCATTTTTGACAGGACCTTTGTAACCTTTGTTGTATTGTAGTCTCACCCATGAAACTGGGAACCCCTTTGCTGTTAGCACACTTAAGTTCCTGATAGCTGTTGACAGACGGGTCTTTTACTTATGGTAACGTGTCAAGACCCTGTAAGTAATCATAAAGGCTTTAAAGTCCCCCTGGATGCCATCCTACAAACAAGCAAGCTTTGAGCTGCCATTCTTCCTTTTCTCCACATTGATCCCACAATCCAGTTATACCTGGAACAGATTGTTTCCAGACGGTCTCAAATTCCAAAACTTTTCCTTCATCTGTCATCCCAGTGAACCATAAAGTAGGAGCCGAAGACTGGGTTCCTCTCACTTCTTACTAAAACAGATTACTCTCTGACAAGGCTTTTTTTCCTTTCTACGGTGTGGTCTCTATTGGAAGCTCTTTTATCATGCTACATATATAAAAACAACAGAATAAGCTTGTGTATGCCATTTCAGACATTAAGAGGCAAAGAATAGCCAATGGAAAATTACCAGCTCCCAGGGTACCTCCTTCTTCTGGATACCTGTGCTTCCCTGACAGTACTGAAAACTTAATCATTTACAACGTGGGCCAGAGTCAGAAGTAGAAAAATAAAATAATAAAGGGACTGGAGAGATGGCTTAGAGGTTAAGAGTACTGGCTGCTCTTCCAGAGGTCCTGAGTTCAGTTCCCAGCAACTACATGGTGGCTCACAACCATCTGTAGTGGGATCCGATGCCCTCTTCTGGTGTGTCTGAAGACAGTGACAGTGTACTCATATACATAAAATAAATTTAAAAATTTCAACAACAACAAAAAAAAGAAGTAGAAAAGTGGACTCGGGTGTAGCTGTATGTGGAGCATTCGCCTGGTGTGACAGCGCCCTGCTTTCCGTCCCAAGCACTGCAGAGTGTGGAAATAGATTGTTTACCATCACAGCGTGAAAGATTGAGAGCGGTGTGTGGCATGTGTGAGTGAGATTAACAGGTAAGATCTTTTATACTTCGCACTCCTGACTGACAGCAGGGCATCTGCTTCTGATCAGATGCTGTACTTAGCAGAAATCTTTTTCAGCATCTGATGTGGGTTTTCCTTTCAGAAGTGTCTCCAGCAAATCTGCTGATGACTGTCTAGCTGTTCTTCTAACTGTACACTGAGTACACCCACATGCATGGGGTTCAACAAGATCACTTCTGCAGCCAGTCTTCTGCTACTCTGTGGGTTCTTCTTTCTTCCACCCTTCTCCACCTTTTTCCCATCCTCTCAACCCCCTAGCACTAGGTAGGAGAGAAAAAGGGATAGAGGGGAAAGGGGCAACGTTATCATTAGATTACTTCCTGCTGATTGGGGTCTCAAGTTCTTTGGGGCAAGGTTGATATTCTCCATCAGGATATCTAATTTCTTCTTTTTTCCTTTGCACACAACTACTCAGTAATCTGCCACCGCCACCAACCAACGGCCAGCCCCGCCTCTCAGGGCCCTTGCATTTATTTATATACCTTCTGAGAGTCCCCAGAATTCCAAAGGTCACACCATCGCAGAAACTATCTGCCACTGGCTAAATCGCACCCCTGCTAGAGCATGAGGCAAATCATATCCGCTGTGGACAGTCTGAAGCAGCCCCACATCCTACACCTGGGATTAAAATGAGAACATATTCTTAATACAATTTCTGATTTTTTAAAGAAACATAAATTCCAAACTTGTCACTACAATACTTCAAACACTTTCTGACAAAGGTAGTGGTGGTTGTTTGATCTCCTGTCAAGGACATCAACTTCCCACACCACCCGTGCCCCTGCCAGTATCTCAGCATTACTATTTCAGCTGAAATCATAGCACATCTCTGCTGAACCCAGAAACAAGCCTTATTATTGAGAGCCTAACAGTGTAAATTCTAGGTGTCTGAAAAGTAAGGCAGCTTTCTGGACATTTATTATCCACCCTCTTCAGACTTCCGACGAGGCTCTTGCCCTACTCCTGGGGTTCTGGCCCCTCCTCTTTGGGCTCCTGGTTTTACTATGCTGCTCTTTTCCTTATTGCTGAAATCCTCTAGATTCTGGGCAGCCTTGTTCTCAGCACTGACTCAGGCTCCCTGAGAGGCATGGATCTGAGTCCATCACCCTGACAAGACAGTCGCTTAGGATGCTTCTTAGTAGCTGCATGAGGCTACTAAGAGAATCACACCTATTCCTGTGACATTCTGGGGGATCTCACCCTTTCTACTCTGTCTTTTAATATATCCAGACTGTTAACCACAGACACCCCAACTCACATGAATAACATATTCTGGACACCTAGATGCTCAGAGATCATGAGCTAACCACTTGGCATGGGATGAATAGGAGGAGGGCTTGACCCATTTTCATTGAAAGTAGCCAGAGAGAAACTGGGACCAGCAGGACCCAGGCACGAAGCAACTCCGCCAGCCCAGTGGCACATGTTCCTTCCAGACTGTCTGGGCCAGTGCTCTAAGCAGACCTTGGGCACAAATTCCACAGTCAGACCCACAACATCTGGAGGAAGCGCCACTTCCAGGCGCTCTAACAGGCCCAGGATCACAGGATCACAGAGATAGCTTGACTCTGAAGAGTTCTGACACAACCAGGATCACAGGAAGAACAGGCCCCAGTCAGATTTAGCCAGAGCAGATAGCACTAGAGATAACCAGATGGTGGGAGGCAAGTGTAAGAAAATAAGCAACAGAAACCAAGGTTACTTGGCATCATCAGAACCCAATTCTCCCACCATAGCAAGTCCTGGATACACCATCACACCAGAAAAGCAAGATTCTGATCTAAAATCACTTCTCATGGTAATGATACATGACTTTAAGAAGGACATAAATAGCACCCTCAAAGAAACACAGGAGAACACAGGTAAACAGCTAGAAGCCCTTCAAGAGGAAACACAAAAATCCCTTAAAGAACTACAGGAAAACACAACCAAACAGGTGAAGGAAATGAGCAAAACCATCCAGAATCTAAAAATGGAAATAGAAACAATAAAGAAAACAGAGAGACAACCCTGGCCATACAAAACCTAAGAAAGAAATCAGGAGTCATAGATGCAAACATCACCAACAGAATACAAGAGATAGAAGAGAGAATCTCAGGGGCAGAAGATACTATAGAAAACATTGGCACAACAGTCAAAGATAATGAAAATAGCAAAAAGCTCCTAACCCAAAACATCCAGGAAATCCAAGACACAATGAGAAAACCAAACCTAAGGATAATAGGCATAGAAGAGAGTGAAGACCCCTAACTTAAAGGGCCAGTAAATATCTTCAACAAAATTATAGAAGAAAACTTCCCTAACCTAAAAAAAGAGATGTCCCTGAACATATAAGAAGACTATAAAACTCCAATACAAAGCCTACAAAACTACAATACACTGGATCAGAAAAGAAGTGCCTCCTGTCACACAATAAAAATACCAAATGCACTAAACAAAGATTATTAAAAGCAGTAAAGGAAAAAGCTCAAGTAACATATAAAGGCAGGCCTATCAGAATTACACCAGACTTCTCACCAGAGACTATGAAAGCTAGAAGATCCTGGGCAGATATCATACAGACCCTACAAGAACACAAATGCCAGCCCAGGCTAAACTCTCAATTACCTTAGATAGAGAAAACAAGATATTCCATGACAAAACCAAATTTACACAATATCTTTCCACAAATCCAGCCTTACAAAGGATAATAGATGGAAAAAACCAGCATAAGGAGCAAAACTACACCCTAGAAGAAGCAAGAAAGCAATCTTTCAACAAACCCACACAATCATAATTCTACCTCTAACAACAAAAATAACAGGAAGTAACAATTACTTTTTCTTAATATATTAATATGAAAATTAATATTACCACATATCCTAACCAATTGAAATTCAAAAGTATGAGGAATTAGAAATTTGTTGGCTATCATCCAGTTGTCTCTCTAACTTGGTAATTGGAGAAATATTGTCCAATCCATACACACTTTCTGCTTGTTTGTACCTGATAGTGTCTTGCTCTGTACCACATAATGGTCTTAAAATCATGCTTCTCCTATCTCAGTCTCTCTATTAATAGGATTGTTTATTTGATGTTTTTACACTATACTGTGGTTTTCAGAACAGCTTACATATTTCAAAATTGTTTATACAGCCAAAAGAAATGTAGACAATTAACTTGGGAGGTGGCTTGTAAGAGAACTACAAAGAGTGAGACTGAATGCTTTGCTTGACATTTGTAACTCTTGTATCAAGTTTGAAGAAGAGGACTTTATAAGTTACTCTTTCTCTGAGATGAATGCTTTTCCAAAGTATCACAGCTAATGAACCAGATTCTTACCTGCACCTAATGTCTGCACCACCCTCCAAGCAGAACAACTGTTCATTGAAACAGTTGGTGAATTACTTCATGGATAGACCATCTTAATACCTACACCATTTCTTAAATGAATTTAACCTGTTCTCTGTGGGCTGAGAATGAAGACAATCACTCAAGTCAAATAGCTTTGACCATAGCAGGACATCTGTATCCAAAAATTGTGCTTACAGTTCGTTCCCTGGCACAGCAGAACTGTCAACTCTCAGCTTAGCTACGATGGAGGTAAAATCCTTTGGTGATTTGAGGGTCATTGAAGTACAGCCTTATTACAATGAACTCTAGTGTCTAAAAATTGTTCTTATTTTGGGCTTGTATCACAGTAAGAGCCAAGATTTTAAGCTCTACTAAAAACAAAACAAAAACAAGCAAACAAAAAGACTTTATTTATGTTCATTTAAAAAAACTAGTAGTAATGTATTATTTTAAAATATACAGTTAATATATGTTTGGAGTTATTTAAAATTTATATTGAGAAAAATGTATGTATTTTCAGTATTGCTGTAGACAAGCATTTAGATAAGATGTTCAATTGATTGTTTTTTTATATCAAACTTTTATAATACTCATTTTTATGTTAACAATATTTTATAAATTTTAAAGAATATGACAAAATTAAAAAAAAAAAAAAAGACCAAAAGGCATTGCAGGTATTGAAGAGGGGTCTCTGGGAGGAGTTGGGGTAAAAGGGAAAGAAGAATGTGATGCAATTCTATTTACTTAAAATATGTTTTTTTTTAAAAGAATTATTTTATTTCATTTTTATGTGTATGAGTACACTGTAGCTGTACAGATGACTGTGTTCGATCATGTGTGTGGCTGCTGTTGATCTCAGGACCTCTGCTCAGGCTCGCTTCAGCCCCGCTGGCTCTGGCATAATTTTCTGAAGCTGTCATCAGATGCACCAGAAGAGGGCGTCCGATCTCATTGTGGGTGGTTGTGAGCCACCATGTGGTTGCTGGGATCCGAACTCAGGACCTTCGGAAGAGCAGACAGTGCTCTTACCTGCTGAGCCATCTCGCCAGCCCTAAAATATGTTTTTAAATGTTAACAAATTCAGATAAATTGAAATTATGTATCTTTTCTCATCATAGTACAATTAAACTTAAATCAATAAAAAAAAAGTAGTCAGAGCTAAAGACAGTGTCCATAAATCCTTTAGGCCCTGCCTTCTTCTAACCCCTGTTCTGTAAAAATAGTTGTTGGGTTTTTTTTTTAATTTTAAAGAGAATTATCCATTCACATTATAATTAACATCCTACTCTTGGTGGAACATAAAAAGAGAAAAAAAAAAAAAACAGTTTGAAGGAAAGAAATGCCCCAAGATCCCATAACTAAGCTGAGCTTATTGGTGTTAACCTAGTATCCAAGGAGCATAAACTACACACTAACTGGACACTAACATACGAGGTTTGTGAGCAGGGGAGTGGCTGAGGCAAGAGGAAGCCTCAGAGGTTGCACAGCACCAGGTAGGTCGGTATTGGGAAGAGGCAGTGAGCATGTGTGGGTGAGAGTGGAACCCTGTTCTAGGCCACCGTGGCCCAGAGCAGACTGACCTGGGAGGCCTGTGCCCAGCTGCGAAAGCCAGACAGACAAAACCTCAAACAAACTCTGGAAACAGTGTGAGCTTTACTGACAGGACTAGATCAGACAACTGACAGACCAAGACAAGAGACGAGATTGAAGAAATACTACATCATCAGCAAGAAAGGAAGAAAGAAGCGTAGCCAAAAATCTGAAAACTTGTATGAAATGTCAGCTGACAAAAGGACAGACTGTGGCACATGCACCCTGACATAAATGTATGGTCAAGAGAATGGCGCACCTACTGCTGTGTTATACACCACTGGTCAATCTCGAAAACTTTATGCCATGGGAAAGAAGTCAGGCACACAAGGCAGCACCTCGGATGATCGCAGTTATTCCACAGCAGAATCCACAGAAATAAGTTGATTAGGGGCAGAAGGGGGAAGGGATCAGCAGAGAGCTAATGTGTTTCTTTGAGAGGTTATGGAAAGCTGGGTTGCTCTCATAACTGTAAACACTATAAACACCCTATTTTTAAGAATCCAGGTGGGGCTGGTGAGATGGCTCAGCAGGGAAGAGCACTGACTGCCCTTCCGAAGGTCCTGAGTTCAAATCCCAACAACCACATCGTGGCTCACAACCATCTGTACAGCTACAGTGTACTCATATACATAAAATAAAATAAATCTTTAAAATAAAAGATTCTAGCCAACCATATACTTTAAAAGGATGATTTCAAACTGTGGGTTTTAGTAAAGCTATTATTATAAATACAGGAGAACTCTGTGAATTGAAACCTCTGATGGAATGTGGACCGAAAGCGAAGGGTAGAGAAACAGTATATTAAACAAGTGGAGCCAATAGAAGTGGCTTAAAAGTCAAAACTAGAAGGCTAGTGAGATGGCTCAGCAGGGAAGAGCACCGACTGCTCTTTGGAAGGTCATGAGTTCAAATCCCAGCAACCACATGGTGGCTCACAACCACCCATAATGAGATCTGACGCCCTTGTCTGGTGCATCTGAAGACAGCTACAGTGTACTTAACATATAATAAATAAATAAATCTTTAAAA
This sequence comes from Mastomys coucha, assembly GCF_008632895.1. Taxonomy (NCBI): domain Eukaryota; kingdom Metazoa; phylum Chordata; class Mammalia; order Rodentia; family Muridae; genus Mastomys; species Mastomys coucha. The sequence goes on along the minus strand of NW_022196891.1, from coordinate 53,400,878 downwards.
AAAAAAATACTAGAAGGCTGGAGAGATGACTCAGCAGTTAAGAGTACTGATTGCTCTTCTAGAGGTCCTGAGTTCAATTCTCAGCAACCACATGGTGGCTCACAACCATCTTCAATAGGATCAGACACACCCTCTTCTGGTGTGTCTGAAGACAGCAATGGTGTACTCACATACATAAAATAAATCTTTAAAAAAAAATTAGAAGAAATGAAGGTCTCTACATATTAATAGAGGAAATGATTCTTCACAGAGATATAATGAATATAAGTGTATCATAAACACTCTTGGACATTAAGGAACAGTTAGATCAAAATAGAATGATGTAAGGAGCATGTAAGGCCTGAGGGCCAGGTAGGCTAAAATAAAATATTAAGTGACAAGTGAATGTGTGAAATGGATAAGCACCGCAAGGCGGTAACCCAGAATGGAACCTTAGATAAAGACAGAGTGATGCCATGCACGAAGCCCAACGTGCAGACATAGATAGAGATAAGAGCGAGCTTTAAAACCACGGCTAGAAGCGACCAAGTCAGAGACGGCTTGCTGAGCAGATCCACACTGCTCAGACTCCTGACTCTCGACTCCCCACAAGAGATACGAACAGACCCAAATGCTGACTGGCTGACTCGAGACCCGCTGAGACCCGGAGCCCAAGCCTGACACACGGCAATTGGAGGAGCCAACCCCCCACCCCAAGTAAGCCGGAAGTGACGCCCGAGAAGTCGGAGGCCGGGCCTGCGAAGCGGAGACAGGTCTTATATCCCTTAGCTTATGATGTTAGAATGTTAGAATGTTTGGAAGTGTTCTGCTAGCGATACTAATGATTGTTATGTTATTTTGCATATTTTGTTTATTATTATGTGTAATTTGTGTGATACAGCCTGATAAAAGCTCTTTTAGCACCACGTCCGACTCCGTGTCTTCTGTCATAATTACTGAGGGCATCCGCCAGCTGGAACCCTAGGCTGGTCACCCTAAGTGCTCACGACAAATGACTTCTGTACCCCCATTCTCATCAATAGATGGATCATCCTTTTCTTAGTAGCAGGCTTTAGTTAATCTAGTTCTATTGTTTGTTCAGTTTTATGTTGTTGCTATTGCAGCAGTTTTCTAAATTGTTTTTTGTATATGGGTGTTTTGTTTGCCTGTATGTCTGTGTACCATGTGAAGCCTGGTAGCCAGAGGCCAGAAGGAGGTGTTGGGTCCTCTGGAACGTTACAGAGAGTTATGGTCTTTTGTGAAGGTGCTGGGAATTGAACCTGAGTCCTTTGGAAGAGCAGACAATGCTTTTAACCAGAGCCATCTCTTCAGCCCCAACAGCAGTTTTATCCTCCCTGGTTGGTACTGAAGTATGCCACAAACATCAGGTTTCTCAATAAGATCCCCACATAAAACCAGGAGATGTGTCAAAACCAACAGATTGATGCACAGAAGTACCAGAAGCAATGCAATAGGAATCCCAAACGATCCTAACTATCAAATTCAAAGACAGTGAAACGATCAGATGGCTGATGATCTTTAGTGTTTCTCGTGAAGATGATGAGTGACCCTCTTGAGGTTTAATGAACTCAAAGACGAAGCGATGGGACGGCTGACAATCCTTAATGTTTCTTGTGATCAGTAATCAGTGAAGAGGAATTTAGTCCAGGGTCTGGAAAAGTCAGTAAACTGGGTGAGAAAATATAAATATGGATTAAAAAAAGTCAACGGCATGGAAGAAAGTTCTTCAAAGAAGTTAAGATTGCCATTGTGCAGGGGCAGGGGCGGGTAAGGCAGGGGTGTGTGTTGACAAATAGAAATATTGGAAAAAGGCTCAGTGAACCAACTTAAAAATACAATGTAAACATCACAATGGTCTCAACCAACTGAAGACAGAAGAGCAGAAATTTAAAAAAAAAAAAAAAAAAGAATAGCATGGACGGACAAGGCCAAGGAAATGCATTGTGGGAATGACAGACCCTGGGTGTGAAGAAATCACACCTAAAAACTCATGGAGCAGAAGAAGAGCCTGGGGCAAGAGTTAAATCATACCAAGCAATCCATTCAGGGAAACAATAGCAAGAAACTACCAAATATAGAAAAGCTGTGTCATCCAAATTTCAGAGGCATTTAGCACTGCAAACAGACATGAGCAGAGCCACCTCCCCATGGTCAAGTGGGGAAAACTATTAAAAGCTATAAAGGGAACTCACCTACAAATTCGAACACATCAGAATTGCATTAAATCTTATCACAAGTTTAAAACCTTGGAAACCATGGGATGATATGTTTCAAGCCCTCAAAGAAAATGACTATGATAACTATCAACCGAGCATGTAAGCATCTTTTACAATTGACAGAGAGTGGCTGGAAATATGGATCAGTGTTTAAAAACACTTTCTGCTTTCAGCCCACATGGCAGCTCTCAACTGCCTTTAAATCAGTACCAGGCTTCCAGGGGGATCCTGAACAAAGGTGGTGTATTTCCACAAACACATAAATACATCTTTTAAAAAGTGTATTTTTTAGTGTGTTTGTGCATGGGTATGTGCACGCAAGTTCAGGTTTCCAAGGAAGCGGATATCATGGATTTGGCATTCTAGGTAGTTGTGAGTCACCTGTATGGATGCTGGGAGATGAACCTGGGTCCTCTGGAAGAACACTATGAGCTTGTGACCACTGAGCCATCCCTCTAGCCAATAAATAAATTAAATGATAGAGAAATAAGTACACTTCCAAACAAGGAAAGATGGAGGCAGTTCATGACCACCACATTTGTATGGCAGAGGTGCTATTTTTGTGATGCTATGGTCTAGCAATTATATGCTATTATACTGGCTAGTTTTGTGTGTCAGCTTGACACAGGCTGGAGTTATCACAGAAGGGAGCTTCAGTTGGGGAAGTGCCTCCATGAGATCCAGCTGTGGGGCATTTTCTCAATTGCCCCTTGTGGCTGGTGCCATCCCTGGGCTGGAGGTCTTGGGTTCTATAAGAGAGCAGGCTGAGCAAGCCAGGAGAAGCAAGCCAGTAAGGAACATCCCTCCATGGCCTCTGCATCAGCTCCTGCTTCCTGACCTGCTTGAGTTCCAGTCCTGACTTCCTTGGTGATAAACAACAATATGGAAATAAGCCGAATAAACCCTTTCCTCCCCAACTTGCTTCTTGGTCATGATGTTTGTGCAGGAATAGAAACCCTGACTAAGACAGCTATATAGCCTCTCATAGTCTCTCCTCATGGTTCCAAGCACCAATTTCTTTGCATGACCCCCTTCAGTCCTGCGCCATCACCTGCAACTGAGTCTGTTCCGTCACCAATGGCCTTCCTTGGCCTCTCACAGTACCAAGCTTCAGCTGCTCTCCATGACCACTTCATACTTTCAAAACTGTCACCATCTGGGTGACTCTGACATATCACCAAGTACAGCTGCAGCATGGGGTACAACCATGACAATCTCTGGAATTCAACTTCTGAAGTACCAGATCTTTTGGGTTCAGAGTCCATCTTAAAGAACCTGACCTAAGGTTGAACTCAAGTAAACTAACAGGCCGGTACCTAGCACCAGTTTCCAGGTTATTCCCCAACAAATCTGCACTTCCAGGTTACAAGCCTGCCCTTGACACTTTACTTCCTAGCAACCACCAATCAGGTAAAATGCAGAAGTTAAGTTTATGGTTTGGCTCCCAGCACCCACCAATTATTGTAGGCTATAATGGCCCTCCAATCAGATGTGTACCAGGCTAGATAACCACTTCTTGCCTCTATAAATAATTGCCTAAAACTCCACCTTCCTGCTGTGGAGTGTCAGTGTTGGTGGGGAGCCCAAGCTTAAGCTTCAATAAAGAGACCCTAATGCAATTGCATTGGATTTGGATCTTTGGTGGTCTTTTTTTTGGGGGGGGGGGGTTCACGAACATTTCCTGGCACAACACTGCCATGGACCGGGTTCATTTCAGGGATCCCGTTTTCCATAGGATTAGAGTTCTGGTCAGGTGGGCAACAAGTCAGCGGATGACAGACAGAGTCGACACAAGAGTGTGCTGAATCTGAATGTATTTCTTAAAAATGAGATGAGGCTTTTACAGTCATTACAGAAAGAAATGATAAATCCAGTGAAAGGCTGGAGAATCTTAGAATTTAAAATGAGGGCATTTAATAGAAATGTATGTATAATGTGT
>NW_022196891.1:53364044-53396473 GCF_008632895.1 Mastomys coucha | reverse complement strand
AGTCATTGGGTGGTCACGTCATCCCGAGACTTGAGTAAGGATCTCTCCAGTTCTGGGGGTCTTTCACAGCCATCTGCTCTGGGCTGGTGCTGCATTCCCCGGGCCCAAGCGCTCTGGGCTGGGGGGTGTAGTGGGGGGCTGTGGACTGCATGAATCTAAGTCCTAGTCCATCTAAATTCTAGTTCTAATGAGAGTGTGAGTGCTCTGCACAAAGTGAAAACCAGGCTTATATGGGTATATAGAAAACAGGGCAAATGACAAGAGTCACATAGGCGGGGGAGGATCACATCAAGGTCAGTAAGATCACGTAGGCAAGGGATGGTTACATCAAGGTTGATAGGATCAGGTATCTAGGTGTAAAGCAGGCAGAAGAGCAGTGGTGCCCTCCCCGACTGGGGCTATTTTGGTATTCCTATGCTAATTCTCTGGGTCTGCTGAAGGCAAGCACCAGGAAGTTCCGATCTAACAGTTCCTGCTAATGCCCTTAAGTGAGGGAAGCCCTTTGATTACTCTATAGTATGTAAAACAGTTCTTTCTTCTGTGGGACTGCCCTGAGAATTCTAAATGTTAACAGTGTTAGATAAGGCAGATTCCTTGTGAGAAATTCCAAGCTAAGGACAGCTTGGAATTAGATTAGGATATGTTTGGAACATTGGGCTGGCCAGGAGACAATGCTCAATCTTAGCCATTTACAGATCATTTCTTGGGGTACCTTTATGCCTAAATAAGAAGGTGTGTTGATGATTGGAAAGACTAATCTGGAACACATCTGAGTTAGGAGATGCCAACCACTGTCTGAATATCCAGGAGGCACAGACTCCCTTTGAAGTCATAACGCCTCTAATCCTTAATCAGGCTTTTACCCCCACCCCACCCCACCCCACCCCCATATTACGGATTTTACTGGAGTAAATGAGTGGGCGTGGCACAACACTTCTTTGTGCTCTCAGAAAACACTTCTCAGAAGATTTCACCTCAGTGATGCTGGTCTCTTCTTAATCACCGCTAATTTCTTAGCTCTAGCTCACCAGCATCAATTATCCTAGTAATCCCTTCTATTCTGAACTCTTAAACCAGAATCACATGACTGGAGCTGCTTGCTGGGGCTTAAACATATTCTCCCTTATTCTATTAGCAGCTTTCTATTTCCAACTCCCTCACTGCCTAAGCTTGGCTGTCCTGGAACTTGCTCTCTAGATTGACCTTGAATTCAGAGATCTGCATGGCTCTGTCTCCTGAATGCTGGGATTAAAGTCTCATACTACCATACCTGGATATAAGCTTTTTCTCTATGTGGAACTTGTTCTGTCCCAAGATGGCCATGAACTCAAGAGATCTGCTTGGCTTTGTCTCTTGAGAGTAAAGGTGTGTACCACCATGCCTAGGCCTAAGCTTTTCATGGGAGTACAGGTATGTACCACCATGCCTAGGCCTAAGCTTTTCATGGGAGTACAGGTATGTACCACCATGCCTGGGCCTAAGCTTTTCACGGCCACTGTTCCTCAAGATCCAGATCAAAAGCCTGTGTCTTTCAGCCCCAAGATCAGTGTGCCCTCCATTTCTGAATTGTTGCGCATTCCAAATTAAAAATCCAAACTATTCCTTGTTCAACTGCAAACACAAACAATAAGCTTAGGTGGGTGGGATCTTGCCCTGAGATTACTACTCCCTTAATCTCTTTATCTCCTGGAACATAGGATTCAGCTCCATTTTATTTCCTGGTGCCCCTTTATTATTACTTGAACCATACATCTTATGTTTTTCCTTTCTAAACTTGCTACACTTGTTCAAAATGCTCTTCATGAGATTTAACCAGAAAACAAAATCTCTGTTGGGCTTTTTTGAGACTTCCTTTGTCAGTGCAATTAATATAAATCCCTTTAACTTAGGTAGTTTACCTCAGGTAGACTCTCAGACAAGGGCAAAAAGCAGCCACATTCTTTACCAAAATATAACAAAAACAGTCTCGAGGCCACACACTGAAATTCTTCTCCACTGAAACCTCTTGGGCCAGGTCTCCACAGTTCAAGTCACTCTCAGCAACAAAGTCTTTCATATTCCTACTAGGATTGCCCGTTAAGCCCTGCATATGTTAGCAATTCACTGCTGCATGTGAATTCAAAGGAGATAAAGTCGGTATGTGGGAGAGACGTCAGCATTGTGCATTCATTGAAGAGTTCTTCACAGTAACCAAGAAATAGGAGAGAGAAAAAATGTATTGATCAGCAAATGTGGTGCATACACACCATAAAGATTGAAACTGGCTGGGTATGGGGGCTTGTGGCTGTAGCCAAGGGCTGAAATGGCAGGGTAGCTTGAACTCACAAGTTCAAGACCAAGAGGACCTTCAGGCCAGTATTTGAGGAGATGCACAGATATACTTGTACTGAATGTTACATGGAAAGTATCCCATCAATATACATGCCTTTTACATTTTTTTTATAGATCCTCAATAAATGTTCATTTCTTTTTCTAAAGATTTATTTTTTATTTATTTTATGTGTATGAATACACTGTAGTTGTACAGATGACTGTGAGCCATCATGTGTGTGGCTGCTGGGAATTGAACTCAGGACCTCTGCCAGCCCTGCCTGCTCCGGCCCCACTCGTTCCTGTGTAATTCACTGTAGCTGTCTTCAGACGCACCAGAAGAGGGCGTCAGATCTCATTATGGGTGGTTGTGAGCCACCATGTGGTTGCTGGGATCAGAACTCAGGACCTTCAGAAGAGCAGTCAGTGCTATTATCCGCTGAGCCATCTCCCCAGCCCGCCTTTTACATTTTTATATATTAACTTCTCCACTTGGGCCACATCCACAGAGATTCTGATTTTACTGGTTCCATGTAGTTCTAAGGAGCATCGGACTGATAGCTACTATGCAGAATGCTAAACATATATACAAGAGAGTTATAGTCATGCCTCCCTATGCTCGTCATGAAACCTTCAAACTTAAGAGAGGGGTTAGAAGCGGCTTTTAAGGATCTTTCTGGACTTCAGTGTGGCGATTGTAAGCCCAAGAATTCACTGAATTCCTTCTAAGAGCAGACTTTGTGAGTGGACCAACCAAATTATGGCTTGTTTCCCTCTAAGGGTCAAGTGGAGCCTTTCCGAGACTGGGTTTTTCGTTTCTTGCTGCTAGGTGGCGCTCGAGGACAAGTGCAGGGCCGCACCTCAAACTTGTGTTATTTCATTGCACTGTAAAAATCCGAATTTAGCATGCAGCTTGAAGCTCGTCTAGTCCAACCATTCATTTTTAACCTGGAAAAATAGACTTCCAAGTGAGTTCTTTGGGAATAGAGCTTTAGGGTAATTCTCATGGGGTGATCTTCCCACGGTTTCAATTTATTTTCTAATTTTACCCTATGCAAAATAGCCAGAGCATTCCTCTTTTGCAGCATTAAAGCTGTGAGTTTATTTCTTGGAAGAAGTGGGAAAACCCCAACAAGGCTGTAGTTACATTTGGAAATTGTAAACAGTAATCAAGATAGCTCAGTGGAACAATTCTGAGGAAAAGAAAATCTATGGCCATCTTCTGTTAGGACTCAGGCTGGGACATCGTAGGATTCTGGTACAGGGAGAACATAAAATTCTTACAGTTTAGGTATGCCTGTGAATCTCTAAAAGGATTTTCTTAGGCTGAGAATACAAGCTACATGTAGAACACATACTTTGCATATATGAAGTAGCCGAGGGTCTCGGGGAAGGACGGTCCTTACTTTGTGGTGTTTCTTTGTACAGTTCTTGGGGAAGGTTTTTCTTAGATCAGCTAGGAGAACCCGCGGGGACTCTGTATTGTGTGATAGAGGATCTAGCACTTGTCCTCAAGTGCTACCTATCAGCAAGAGAAAGGCAAAACCCAGTTCCAACAATGACCACATGTTACATTATGTTACAGTATAAAGCGGACAGTTACCACGTTACAGTATAAGGCAGACAGACAATGACCACATGTTACTATATGTTATAGTGTAAGACAGCCGAGGCACGAGAGTTAAGATCTTACCCAAATGTGGTAGAAATTAATACTGTGTCATAGTGAGGTTAATATCTCTTTACTAGGCACTTATTACATAACTTTATTAGAGTCCTCCAGAGGAACATAGTCAATAGGATATATCCAGAAAGGGAAGTTATGCTGGCTTACCTGTATGATCTGGGTATTTCAGCAATGGCTCTCTTCACGTTGGAAAGAATGAGAATCTGGTAACTGCTTGCTCTATGAAGCTGTATTCCGGGGAGCCATCAGGTCTTCAGACTACAGAGGATGGCTGAAGATGCTGGGCTCTAGTGTCCAAGGAGAATGGAGGCAGCAGTGCGGGCAGAAACGATAGGATAATGGGCAATGGGAAGGCAAGAAGGAAAAAGCCCACAAAGTCTACCCATCAGACTAGGCTGCCACTGAAAGGTGCCTCTACATTCAGGGCAGGTCTGCTTTCTTCAGTTGCTGTAATCAAGGATGGCCCTGCAGGCATGCCCAGTACTCATAATACCAGATGATTCTAGATCCTGCCACGCTGGCAGTATGAACCATCACAATTGACATACTTTCTATGTTTTTGATCTTCCCAACACTTTTACTACAGTTCCATTTTTATAGGTGACTTGGACATCTGAAAGGTGAATACTCTCAACCCAGGAGTCACATTCAGAAAGTAGGACCCAAACAGGTGGCATTTCTTCAGCCAGTTCCACGTTCTCTATGCTTCTCCAGTTCCCCCTTTACACCCTTCCAATATCACCCATGACACTACCAAAACTGTGTTGGCCAAGGTCTCTGGAGATTGCCAGATCACCCAACCTACCAGTCAGGACCCCCATCTCCAACCCTGTCTTCCAGCCCTTCCTGTCAGCATATGACCTGCTTGATCACACTTCCTCCTGATACTTTTCTTTTTCAGGACCTCACTTCCACCTTTAGTTTCTTCTCTTGCTCCCCTAGCATCTTTCTTTCTTTTTCAAAAAAAAAAAAAAAGACTTATTTACTTTATGTATATGAGTGTAGCTGTACAGATGGTTTCGAGTCATCATGTGGTTGCTGCGACTTGCATTCAGGACCTCTGCTCACTCTGAGCCCAAAGATTTATTTATTATTATATCTAAATACACTGTAGCTGTCTTCAGATGCACCAGAAGAGGGTGTCAGATCTCATTATGAGTGGTTGTAAACCACCACGTGGCTGCTGGGAACTGAACTCAGGACAGCTCCACTTGCTCCAGGCCACTCGCTCTGGTGTGATAGCTGTCTTCAGACAGCACCATAAAAGGGTGTCAGATCTGGGATTTGAACCCAGGACCTTCGGAGGAGCAGTTGGTACTCTTACCTGCTGAGCCATCTCGCCAGCCCCATTCTAGCATCTTTCAAAGTCCTCTTTTCCTCTCCTTAATGCTAGAGGGCACCTCAGCAAGATCCTCCAGGCTCTGGCTTTAATCGTGGTCCCTAAGCTGAGAACTGTTGCCTTTGAAAAAAAAACCAACCAAGATCGCTGTCCCAAACAGCCTTAAATGCCTGCTGATCTCTTTACTAACTTATCCAAACATCTCATACTTAGCAAATCTAAAACTCAGGATAGCCACCCTGTCTGCATCCCTCACTATGCCATGCACAGTTTTCTGTAACCCCACAGACTATGGCTCTCTTCACTTCCACGCCTAACATCCAACATCCATTCAGTCAGGAAATCCTACTGGCTCTCAGTTTGAAACAGATCTGATATGGCCACTCCCCACCACGGTGGTCAGGCAACCTTAACTACAAGTTCCTACATAAAATGCCTCCACATTACCTCTCTGATGTCATCTCTACCACCTCCCCTTGCCACTCTGCTCCCCTACAGTGGCCCTTTTGCCGACCCTCATATGTAGCTCCCACCTTTGCCCTTCACCTTAGCTGTTCTTCTTCTAGCGTGTGTTGGGATAGGCCAGGAGTTAGGGGATGCAGAGAGGAGGTGGGTTCTCAGGGAGGCAGCTCCAAACCTTCAATTGCTGGCATTGCAACAAGCAATCCTGGTATTGCTCATAACCATTCACTTAAAGGAGAACCAGCCAAGGGCCTTCAACCAAGATGAGGCAGGGTATGGAGGCTGAGAGCCGGCCTGGAGGTAAGAGCTAAGTGGGATAGCATTTGTGGTCAGCTGTCTCCTACATGAAAGGCTTTGCAAGCCACAATGGCCCAGCCCATCAATCACTACTTAAGAAAATACTCATTTGCCTTGCCTATAACTCAACACAACCCGATACATTTCCCAACTGGAGTTCCCTCCTCTCAGTTGACACACAACACTTTTTAAATCATAACCTTTCCTTTTTTGGTTCATTCCCCAGATCTCAGATTCATAAATATCATAAATATAAAACACTAAAAATTTAAAAGTTGGGGCTGGAGAGATGTCTCAGTGGTTAAGAGCTGTTTTTCCAGAGGACCTAAGTTCATTTCCCAGGACCCACAGGGCAGCTTACAATTGTCTGTAACTTCAGTTCCAGAGGATCTGACACCCTTTGCACAGACATGCAGGCAGAACACCAATGCACATAAAGATAAATAAATATTTTTAAAAACCTTAAAAGTCCCACAGTTTTTACTGATTCACACACTTTGAAAGTTCAGTCTCTGTTTAAAAAAAAGAAAAAAAGAAAAAAGAAAAATTATCACTTTTAAAAATCCAAACTCCCAGGCACTCCCTGGGAACCCACAGGCCACTCTGGCCAGGAAGAAGGTAGGTTGACTGTAGACCTTCACCTCTCCCTCAGTGCCTCCAAATCTAATCCCCAGTCTCACCTCCAGCTCTGAGCAGAACTCCTGCTGCAGCCACCTCCCCTACATTTCCAGTGGATCACACAGAACTCCTCCAAACCCATTTGCTTTTTCCCAAGCCCCTAATCCAATGGGCATTCCCTGGGAACCCGCAGTCCACTCTGGCCAGCAAAGCAGACTGACAGCACATCCTCACCTCTCTCTCCATTCTCTGGGCCCAGTTTCCCGCTGTCATCTCCAGCTGTAGACTTTCTATCTGCTGTGGCCTCTGCTGACTCTGTGACCCCAATCCCAGGGGATTAAGATGATCCTGCTTTCTTCCCTCCTGTGGAACCCCTCAGCCTCCCTCCCAGCCCATCCCTCTTCCTGTCTCAGGTCCTAGTACTTCGACATGTATTTTACCTGGAACCTCCACTATCAGTGTGTGAGAGTCAATATGTTGTGTCGTTGACTATCTCTTTAGATTAATTTTGATATAACTTCTATTTAGTCAGATATTAAAATGTCTACATCAGCTTGCTTCTTAGATCCATTTACTTGAAATAATCTCAGTGTAAAAAAGGACCCTTGGGCTGGAGAGATGGCTTAGGGGTTAAGAGCACTGGTTGCTTTTCTAGAAGACCCAAGTTCAATTCCCAGCACCCACATAGCAGCTCACGGCTGTCTGTAACTCCAATTTCAGTGGATCTGATACTCTTACAAATATATATATATATATACATATATATATATATATATGTATATATATATACATATGTATGTATATATATGTATGTATGTATATTTGTATGTATATTTGCATGTATGTATGTATGTATGCAAGCAGAGGTCCTGAGTTCAATTCCCAGCAGCCACAGGATGGCTCATGGCCATCTGTACAGCTACAGTGTATTCATACACATAAAATAAATAAAAATCTTAAAAAAAAAAATGGAAATAGCACCCTGCATCCTATCTGACCACCATGGACTAAAAGCTCAATAGCATCAACAGCAGACACAACAGAAAGCTTACAAACTCATGTAAAAAATGGGTCAAGACAGAAATTAAGAAAGAAATGAAAGATTTTTCTAGAACTGAATGTAACTGAACACACAGCATACTCAAACTTATGGGACGCATGAAGGTAATTCTAAGAGGCAAGTTCACAGCACTAAGTGCCTGCATTAAAAAAAAAAAAGTAGAGATCTTATTCAGTAACTCAACAGCACACCAGAAAGCTCTAGAATAAAGAGAAGACAATACTTCCAAAAGGAGTAGATGGTAAGAAATAGTCAAACTCAGGACTGAAGTCAACAAAATAGAAACAAACAAAAAATCAATACAGTCAATAAATAACTAAGATTAAAAAAACCCTTATTCAAATTAACTAAAAGGCAGAGGAAGAATATCTAAAATAACAAAATCAGAAGTGAAAGGGGAATATAACTGCAGATACCAAGGAAATCCAGAGAATTATAAGGATATACTTTGAAAAGGATATACTCCACCAAATTGGAAAAATCTAAAATAAATGGATAGTTTTTTCATTAGGTACCACCTACCAAAGTTAAATCAAAATCAGATAAGCGATTTAAATAGACCTATAAACCCTAGTAAAAAAGAAGAGGATTCTAAAATCTCCCAACAGCAACAAACAAACAAACAAAGCCAGGGAGGACCAGATGGTTTTAGTGCAATTCTACCAGACTTTCAAAGAGCTGAAACCAAGATTCCTCAAAAACAAGGCCATTACAATTCCTCATTACAAGGCCATGAATACCTTGCTACCCAAGCCACATAAAGACCCAATGAACAAAGAAAATTACAGACCATTTTCCCTTATGAACACAGATGCAAAAATACTCAAAAACGCTTGCAAACTAAATCCTAAAACACATCAAAAAGATCATCCACTATGATCAAGTAGGCTTCATCCCAGAGATCTAGGGATGGTTCAATATATGTAAACAGATAAATGTAAGCTAACTGTGATGGTTTGAATATGCTTGGCCCAGGGAGTGGCACTATTAGAAGGTGTGGCCTTGTTGGAGGAAGTGTGTCATTGTGGGCATGGGATTTAAGATTCTCATTCTTAGCTCCTTGAAAGTCAGTACTCTGCTAACAGCCTTCAGATGAAGATATAGAACTCTCAGCTCCTCCTGCACCATGCCTGCCTGGATGCTGCCATGCTTCCACCTTTATGATAATGGACTGAAACTTCTGAACCTGTAAGCCAGCCCCAATTAAATGTTAAACTCTTATAAGAGTTGCTTTAGTCATGGTGTCTGTTCACAGCAGTGAAACCCTAACTAAGACACTAACAGTTAAACAAACTGAAAGAAAAAAACCTCACAATCATTTCATTAGATGCAGAAAGGCCTTTGACAAAATCCAACAACCCTTCATGATAAAAGTTCTGGAGAGATTAGAGATACAAGGAACATATATAAACATAAAAAAAAGGGTGTCCATACGTGGATTTGTGTCTGTGTCTTCAATTAGATTCCATCAACCATCATCTTTATCTTCGTGCCAATGCCAAGCTGTTTTTAGGACTACAGCTCTGTAGTATGCAACTCATTGAACACAAAGAAGTTGAGCTGACCCCCACATGAGCCTTCACCCGTGTGCTCTAGAGTCCTTGGGACATGATGGTACTCTGCATGCTACCAAAACAGAAAGAGAACCTACCAACCTAGCCACAAACTCTCTGCTCTGCAACGGTGTCCTGCCTGCAAGGCAAATACATACCATGTTTATCTTTCTGAGTCTGGTCTCTTGTTACTAGGGCAATGGTGGCACAAAGCTTGTGGGAGTGACCAACCGATGTGTGGTTTGACTCAAGGCAACTCCACAAAATGGAGCCCATACTGGGCACTGCTTGAGTGGCCGAAAATCTGATAGTAGGTAGCTCAGGAACGTAGGGTAGAACCAAATACTACTGTTCTTTTTTTTTTTAAAAAAAAAAAAAAAGTTGTAATAAAATGAGTCCTAATGATATTCTGCTACACTCATAGATCAATGACTCGCTCAGTCATCATTAGAGAAGCTTCCTCCTGCAGCAGATGGAAACAAACACAGAGACCCACAGCCAGGCAATGTGCAGAGAGTTAGAGACCTTAGAACTCCCAGCCCTAAGGGGGATGTCTCCATCAAATCCCTTCCCTCCCTCGGGGCTCAGAAAACCTTGCTGAAGAGGAGGCAGAAAGATTGTAAGAGCCAGAGGAGATAAGAAATACCAAAAAAAAAAATACGGCCTTCTAGATCAACATGGCCGAACATCATATGTAATCATGGAGAATGTGCAGCACACACAGGGCTTACAGGGAGTGGCAGGGGTCGGTGCGTATTACAGCTTCAACTTTCATGTTTAGATGGGGTTCCTGTGTGTGCGAATAAATGGGTCTCTGATTCTTATGCCTTTTCTTGGGCTCTTTTCCTTCTGTTTGTTTTGTCCAATTCTGTTGTGTTAATTTTTGTTATATCATATCATATATCACTATCTATCGTATATCCCATAGAAGCCTGTTTGTTTTCTAATAAGAGACAGAAAGGGAGTGGACCGAATGTGAGGGGGAGGGGAGGGGAACTGGGGGGGGGAGCAGAGGAAAGGAAAAAATAATGCAGATACATAATGTGGAAATATATTTTTAATAAGAGAAAAAAATAAAATCCAAAATCTCAAAAACTCAAAGTCTCTCAATTGTAGGCTCCTATAAACTCAAAAACTAAGCTAAATGCTTTCTTACTGCAAGAGGGAAGAACCAGGCACAGTCACAGTCTGAAGAGAGCAAACTCCAACTCCAACAGTGTCAATAACTCAGTGTCCAGTGTCTGAGACTCACTCATGATTTTCTGGGCTCCTCCAAGGAGCTTGGCTCACGTCTCCAGCTCTGCCCTCTGCAGCATACAGGGCTGGTCTTTCTAAACTCCTCTGCTGCTGTTCATGGTGGTCACCCCATGAGCAAAATCCCCCAAATGCCTTCTACTGTAAAGCTGACCTTCCATCAGTAGTGTTCTTGGATTCTAACATGGTGCAAAGCCTTAGCTTTTCTCACGACCTCTTTGATCTTGAGACTTCCACTGCTCCATGGCTGCTCCTTCACCAATGGCCTCACACAGTACCAAGCCTCAGCTGCTCTCCATGACCTCTCTCCATGCCTTCAAACCTAGGGTGACCTGGGAGACTCTTACACTACCATGTTTGGCTACCACCACAAGGTACAACCTTGGCCACCACTGGACACAACTTGTGTGTGTGTACGTGTGTGTACATGTGTGTGCACACATGCGTGTGTGTGTGTGTGTGTGTGTGTGTGTGTGTGTGTTGACTCTGAGCAAACACTTCTCAGATTCCACCCTCAGTGGAATCCACCCCACTACCTTGGTACCAATTTGTCTTAGTTAGGGTTACTATTGCTGTGATGAAACACCATGACACAAAAGCAAGTTGGGGAGTCAAGGGTTTATTTACCTTGTGTTTCCACGTCAGTATCCATCACTGAAGGGAGGTAGGACAGGAACGTGGAGGCAGAAGCTGATAAAGAGGTCACTGAGCAGTGCTGCTTACTGGCTTGCCCAGCCTGCTCTCTTACAGAACCCAGGAGCACTAGCCAAGGATGGCATCACCCACATGGGTTAGACCCACCCCCATCAATCACTACTTAAGAAAATGCTTTTCAAGTATGCCTACAGCCCAGTCTTATGGAGGCGCTTTCTCAGTTGGGGTTCCCTCCTTTCAGATGACTCTAGCCTGTGTCAAGTTGTCATGAAATTAGCCAGCACAGACAGCAAAAATGACAACAAGTCTCATTTTTATCTTCTTGGTTCCAGACCCTGCACTGAACTTCAAGGCTAAGGAGCCAGAGATAATTTCTACACAGAAGGACCTTATGGTGAGGCAAGGCTCCTGTCTTGTCTGATAAAATTTAGAATTCTCTGCACAAGCCACAATCCTCTATATCCTCTAATCTCCCTCTCAGTTATTTCCTACTTTGGTAACCCCCAAGAGAAAAGCAACCTGAATACTAAGCAGGAGCAGCAAGAAGCACATCTGCTCTAACCTCTGTGTGACCCTGATGCAGTAGCTGGGGAGATGAATTAAAGTGATGAAGCCATTGGTGTCAGTCTCCAGTGACGACAGCGGGAAGGTGGAGCCCAGAAGCAGATTTGCGGCTGACAGTCATTTCCTACCCCAGAAAGTCCCAAGAGGTCCAGGAAGCCATTCCAGCCAGAATAATGTTTACTCAAAAGCTTTGTTTGAATTCTTAACCCACCTTATCTGCACCATTGCATGCTTCTGATGTATGATTAGAGAAATTCCCATCTTGATACATAATTGCAGTTTGCAGAAGGCAGCTGAAACACATAGAGTAGAAAGCAGACCTTTGCGGTCTTTGAGGTCCTTTCTCATCTCCATTGCCCTCAAATTCCAGATGGGCTCCCAGCTTGGACTAGTCAGAAACTGGGAGGTCATCTTCCAACTCAAGGAAAACGTATGAGGCACCTGTTAGTGTATCTGTATGGCTTCCTGTTTTCACAGATCATGCAAGCTATAACAGAATGTCTAAGACTTGGGAATTTGTAAGAACATTTTAAATCACATAGATCCTTAAAACAGATCTCAACATCCATCTTAAGTTTCTTTTAAAGTTACTGTACTGCTAGAGAGATGGCTCAGTGGCTGAAATGGCAGCTTTATGATCATACTTCATTGTATCCATGTGCACAAAATGAAAATTAAAAATTTTAACACAAGAAGAAGAGACACAAGTGAGTGCTCCAGTGGCCAGAGGGTAAAGGTGCTTGCCACAATCCTGACAACCTATGTTCAATTAGTACAACCCACATAGTGTGAGAAGAGAATTGGCTGGTCATGCAGGAAGTTCTCTGACCTCCACGAATGTTCCATAGCTCTGTGCACTCATGCACACAAACATACAAATAAATGGAAAAAATAATAAAATAAAATGGCAGTTAATATCTAATTTGTAGTTGAAAAAAATTCCCTTTAACTGAAAAACAAAAAAAACCCATCATGTATGTTCGTTTCTTCCCAGCACTGACCTCTGAGATAGGAAGGAACTAAGGCTTTGATACCCATGACATGTCCGGGGACATCTTCTGGCACATAGCACGTAGAAGTGTAGGGACTTGGTTGTTTCTGTTACCCAGGGCAGAAAGGAAAACACAGGCCATCTTGTGGGTGAACTCAGCAGCCCTGGTGTTAGAGGAGGGCTGGACTCACAGCTGAGAGACCATGCAAAGTCTACCACACCCTCCACAGTGGCCAGGTGCTGCTAGACAGACAAGGACTCGGCCTTGCCTTCCCACTGGAGATGGGCAGAAAGAATCACATTCAAGATGCTGAAGACAGAGAGTTTGAGAAATGAAGTGTCTAGAGATTTTGTTCCTGTGAGTGTTCCGTGGCCTGTAAAGAGGCGAAGGTGAAGGCTGGCTGCCAAAACCACTCTGCCTCAGCACACGAAGGATCCACCAACGTTTGTCTCAGGGGAGAAAATCAGGCGATTTTACCTTTGTGGACTCTTGGGTATGAAACCATTGTGGCTGTTCCCCAACATGCAGCAGTTTCTACAATGAATTAAAGTTCTGACTTTTAATAAACTAGTTAATTTTAGTATTGAAACAAGTTGTCACTCTGTAGCCCAGGGTGGCCTAGAACTCACTTTGTTGCTCAGGCTTGCCTCAAAGTCTTGGAGATTCTCTTGCCTCAGCCTCCCAAGCCTGAAACTACAGGCATGAGCCACAACGACCAGCAAAGGTCACTTAACCAAAGCAATCTCACTGATGACATCCTGAAACATTTCATCTGCAGAATGTAATGCTCAGGGGAAATGTGACTATTAACAAGGAAAGTGGCCTGTTAGCTGTTAAGTACACAGAGCATTTGCTCTGGCTAGTTTCTATTTCAACTTCACACAAGCTGGAGAGGACCTCAGTTGAGAAAACGCTTCCATAAGATTGGGCTGTAGGCAAACCTGTCGAGCAGTATCTTAATTAGTGATTAAAATGGGAGGGCCCAGCCCATTATGGGTTCTGGGTTCTATAAGAAAGTAGGTTGAGCAAGCCATGGGGAGCAAGCCAGTAAGCAGCATTCTTCCATGGCCTCTGCATCAGCTCCTGTCTCCAGGTTCCTGCCCTGTTTGAGTTCCTGCATGACTTCCTTCAGTGATGAACAGTGTGATGTGGAAGTTAAGCTAAATAAACCCTTTCCTTCCCAAGTTGTTTTTGGTCCTGGTGTTTCATCATGGTGATACAAACCCAGACTAAGACAACATTACTTTTCTCTGTAACGCTGTAAACATCCCAGGGATTTCTTCCTCTCTGGCTAGAAACCGGAGGTAGTTGACACAGCTTTCTCAGGAAATGCCAGTCTTTAGTTTGTAAGAAGTCCAGTGTAGGACTGGAAAGATGGTTCAATGGTTGAGAGTGTTTCCTGGGCAGATCAGATCCCAACACCTATCCAACTGGGTGTCCCATGCATGTCTATTACCTCAGCTCTGAGGGATGCTGGGACATGAGGATGGCTAAGAATTGATGTCTACCAGCCTAGCCAAGAAAATGTGAGCCCCAGGTTCAGAGAGAGACCGTACCTCAAAGGGAAAGGCAGAGAGTGATGGAGGATGCTCAGTGCCTTCTTCTGGCCTCCACATTCAAGAATAGGCTCAAATACGCCTCCCCCAACACACAAATAATAGTAATAATCTTTTTTAAAACCCAGTCCAGTGTATGTCAGGATAACATACCTCTTCTGAGGGGATGTCTCCCCTCATCTATTCAAATAGCCTTGGCCTGAGCTGTGTGTTTCCAGCACCAGAGTACACAGCCAAGGGGACATAGTGGTCTCTTTAGATGCAACCTTCAATCTCTCACACATGGTCCCACAAACTAGCTATCAGGGGATATTCTTCCTAAGACTTGGATAAAATTTGTAGCTTTCCCAAGCTTTCCTGGATCTTATCATTTTTATTCTTATCATTGCTTTTAAAATAATCTCTCTATTCTAGATAACAGCAAGTCTTATCCAAGGTCAGATAGAAACTTCAAATGTTGTTTTATTGAAAACTTTCCTCCTTCTCCAGCTGAGAGGTCTGTGCGAGAGGGTCACAGCCAGCATCACTCTGTCCCTCACAAGCCCTTCCCACTTGCTAAGATGGGATTGTGCCAAGGAAGCAGAGGCCAGGCCTGTGTTATAGAGCCAGACACTGGAGCAGTGGCTGACCTTAAATGTAGTATGCCTTCAAAAGTCCTTTCTCTCTCGTGGGACACTAGGATTTCTGCCCAACTGCTCTAGTTTCCTGCAGTCCGCATTAATGAGGGTAATGTGTCTTCTGAGTGTTCCCTTGGCTGATTTGTGTTCCATTTAGCTAGAAAAGTGTTAGTCTTTTAGTTATAGTCAAGCCTCCACCTGATTGAATGAGCCACACCTACATTAGAGACACTCCTCCAGGAGGGCAATGTTCTCAGACTACTGATCTAATGGGAAAGCCAAGTTCAGGACTGGGCCCCTCTCCCACCTCCATTGGCCACTCTCAGTAGTATGGGGTTGCAGATTCCTGGGAAGTGGCATTGGCAGCTGCTGCTGCAGCCATGAATCTGAAGGCAATGAAGAAGACCATCAAAGCTCTGCCTAAGATTTCAAGGATTCTGACTATGAGTTTTGCTATGAAACTCACTCGTGGGCAGCTTTGTGAACAATGAGTTAACCCGGACGCTTTATCGCTGATTATTAAAAAGCTTTTCAAAGTTGCTGAAGCAGTAAAGGCTGAAGAAGATATGACTGGCAGATTTTCTGGAGTCCTGATAAGACATGACAAACATTATACTCAAAAGAGTGTTAACTGGGGCCTGGGGAGACAGATCAGTGGTTAGGGCCACTGGCTGTATCTCCTGGGACCTGGGCTTAATTCCCAGTACCCACAGGGCAGCTCATGACCATCTGTAATTCCAGATCTGGAGATCCAACACCCTCTTCAGGCCTCTGGGGATACCAGGCATGCATATGGTGCACAGACTCCATACAAGCAAACTATAAAATAAAAATAAGTAAAAAAAAAAAATGTTAAAGTATGTTTTCAAACACAAAGGAATGGAAAACATTTCCAAAAGAATTATCAAGCTACAGCTTCATAAACCAGTGGAAGGCAGCTTACAGAGAGAAACATCAGGTGTGTTCCTGTGCCATCAGACATGTCTAATGTCCCAAGGCTTTGGCACAGCTGTGTTCACATGTGCTCCTTATTTACAGCCCTGGTAGCTGTTGCCTTCTCAGCAGTCTGTCTTCGGGTGTGCGTGGCTGACATCAGTGGAACCCAGCAGTCTGTCTTCGGGTGTGCTGTGTGGCTGACGTCAGTGGAACCCAGCAGTCTGTCTTAGGGTGTGCGTGGCTGACGTCAGTGGAACCCAAAAGTGATGTGTAGTAGTTACAGCTTGTGGAGTTTTGCACTATGAGCTTTAACTTTGAATTGAATATTTAAAAGGAAAAACCAAATGATACAATCATAGTGACGTGCATCAGTAAAAAATAAATAATTTTGGTAGTTAAAAAAAAAAGAGTTGAAGCCATCCAAAAGTATCCTCATAGAAACAGAATACTGGTGTAAATCACCTGTGTGATTCGAGTGAGAAATGTTCCTATAGGTTTGTGGTTTTGAATACGTGGCACCATGTGGGGAGGTTGTGGAACCTTTAGGAGGTGTGGTCCTGCTGAAGGGAGTCACCTTGAGCTTTGACTCACAGCCTTACCTCAATCTCCTTCTTGCCCTCTGTTTCCTATGTGTGGTGGAGATGTGTTCTCTCAGCATCTGCTCTTTCCCTACATTCCTTTCCTGCTGTAATGCATACCTAGCCCTCTGGAGTTAGAAACCAAAATAAAATGTAAGTTGATATTTATCACTGTATGTTATCACAACAACAGAAAAGTGACTAACACAGCACCCGATGTCCCAGGGAAGTTTACACATAACATTAACTATCCTGTGACTGAAATTAAATTGGCACTAATCTGAACTATACTAGCTTAAGTTGTCATTTTAACCCCAACAGCAATCATTAAAGCAACAACTCGGAAACAATATAATTATCCCAATAGATATTTAAAAATGCATTTGACAAAAATCTAGCACCCTTTCATTACAAACAAAACAAAACAAAAAACCACATCTACAAACTAATAGAAGGAAAAACTTCATCAAGTGATGAAAAATTCACTAGTAATGTTTTATTGTGAGTAATGTGAAGGACTGACACCCCCTAAGGCCAGCAACAAGGCAAAGATGTACAACTGTGTAACTTACATTCAGCACTAGGCTGATGGCTCCAAACAGGATATAAAAGGCATTCAACCATGTAGAGTTGAGGGCTAGAAATTCTCATATGTCTCAGTTAGGGTTTAATTACTGTGAAGAGACACCATGACCATGGCAACTCTTATAAAGGCAAACATTTAATTGGGGCTGATTTACAGTTTCAGAGGTTCAGTCCATTATCATCGTGGTAGGAAGAACGACAGCATGCAGGCAGGCACGGTGCTAGAGGAGCTGAGAGCTCTCCTATTCCACACTGGGTGAAACTTGAGCATAGGACACCTCAAAACCCACCCCCAAGTGACACACTTCTTCCAACAAGGCCACACCTCCTAACAGTGCCACTCCCTGTGGGCCAAGCATTGAAACACATGAATCTATAGGGAGCATATCTATTCAAACCACAACACACAAATGTCAATTGCATTCCTACATGCGAGGAAAAAATTATTTGAAAATAAATTTAGAAAAAATTCCATTTGCCACAACATCAAGAAAAATGAAACAGAAGCAAATGTAAGGGAAGATGACTAAGGCATGTTTAGCTGCAGAATGGCCCTCATGTCTCACGAAGAATGTTTACAAACTGCATTGGTCATTGATGCTTTCCTGCAGACTCATGTCAGTCAGCACTTGACTGTGTCAGGCACACAAAGCTGGTTTATAAATGTTGTTCCATTTCCCTTTACTGTGTCAATTATGCCTGAGCCCCCTAACCACCGAGGATGAATTGCTTTCTCTGATTTGAAATACATGCATAAGAGAGGAAAGGATTAATATTTTTCATCTACAGATGACGGTGAATCCCAGTAAACTCTAGAATTCTCCCTCACCAAAAAGCATTCTGTAAGTCTGGTGGTCACGGCATAGCATAAGTCTGGGAAAGAACTAGAACATGAATCTCCAGGGTTGTCCCAAGAACAGTGGGACCCAGAAACAGAATAATGACTTGTGACAGGAACTCAGAGGAGAGCTTCAATTTGCTCCCATGATTTATGGTCTTCTCTTCTCTGTAATGACTCCCACCATTTGGTCCAGGCTCATAAGACACCTCAGAAGAGGCATGTGGCAAATTACCTTCCAGAGTCTGTCTTGGGCTCACACAGCACACAGGGCTCACAAATCACTTTTCTTCCCTACAAAGTTTGCATCTGCCTAATTGTAGAAAATAGGTTTGCATCTGTGGCCAGGAAGTGGGGCTACGTGTAATAAAACCTGGATTTCTCCACGACTATAGGATTGTCGGAAAATGACGGGTTTTTGCAAGAAAAACATTTTCAGATTCATGAATAGCAATTTCTAATAAAACAGTTGTGAAACTGTGTCAACTTGACACAGCTTAGTGTCATTTGGGAAGAGAGAATCTCAACTTAGAAGATTCCCCACCAGAGTGGCCAGTGGGCAAGCCTGTGGTACATTTTCTTAATTAGTGCATGAAGTAGAAGTACTTAGCTCATTGTGGGTGATGCTACTCCTGAGCAGGTGGTCCTGAGGTCTGTAAGAGAGCAGGCTGAACAAACCTTGGGAAGGAAGCCAGCAAGC
The DNA here is from genome assembly GCF_008632895.1 of Mastomys coucha. Taxonomy (NCBI): domain Eukaryota; kingdom Metazoa; phylum Chordata; class Mammalia; order Rodentia; family Muridae; genus Mastomys; species Mastomys coucha. The sequence continues at coordinate 53,377,873 of NW_022196891.1, read as the reverse complement.
AGCACTCCTCCATGCCTTGACATCAGTCCCCACCTCCACATCCCTTCCCTGCTTGAGTTCCTGCCTGATTTTCCTCAGTGATGGATTATGGCCCAAGAGTTATAAGAAGAAATATACTCTTTTCTCCCCAACAGGACATGGTGTTTTATCAATAGAGACTTAAGATAAATGGTTATCATTTGTTACTCTCCAGACCATCTAGAACAGAGACCACAATCAACCTTATCAAGGTTCAGACTAAGTGACACACAGCAAAGTGACATGTGATGTGACCCCTGCATGAAAAATACTAGGGACCTGGGATGGAAGACAGAGATAGGAACTTGAGGATGTGGGTTGGAAGAAGGGATTAGAAATGAGATGGTGTTAGGCAACTGACTCTACAGCTTTTCCCAGGAGCAGATAGGACAATGGGACAGGGGCTGGAGTGTTGCTGTGCTGTGCTGAAATGGCACAGAGAACTCCTGAGCCCAGTGCCTGCCACACTATGCCACAAGTGCACAGACACATTCACACTTCCTGTGGTACCGTTGGCCAAGACAGACCAAAGGTCCTCTTCCAGGAGTTACGAGTGGTGAGACCTATCGGATGTACCTGTTGCTGGCAAGATGAGGCTGGATGAAACTCATTCTAGCCTGAAGAATGCTTTGGGGGATGTTGCCATGGGCCAGCCTCCCGTGAGGGCCCAGCCTCTCTCCTTCCCTCTGCTGCTTCGCTTCTGGCCCATCTTCATGCTCATCACAGGACCCAAGTGAGAGCGCTCGGGGATTCCAGGTCTCCAGGTGGGTTTCCTTGCATTCCCATCCATCCTGTAACAGTTTTAGAGAGGCATACTCGTGTGGTTGTTTGCTTTCGCTCTTTTGTCTGTGAGCACATAGGTGGCCAAATCTTTACCACAAGAATAGAATAACAAAGCCAAATTGTAATGACAAATTGTAAGTCAGGGTAACTTACAATTGAGGTCAGCTGCTCCAGTAGAGGGGAGGGTTAAATGGCTTTTGTCTTTAAGTCACTGGCGTTTCCAGACCTGGACTTTTGTATAGTATGGAAGACCTGCTGGAGAATTGAATAAGCATGTCAGGCATACGGGATAAGCCCATAATCCCAGTACTCGTGAGAGATGAGTGAGGCTGGAGGATTATAATAAGTTCTCAGGCAGTCTGGGACACAGAGTTAGACCCCATCTCAAAACACAAGGCCAAACAGAGCACACTAGCAAATCCTCTCACATGCTTACCATTAAACGCATGTTTGTGCGCAGTTGGCCACCTGTGGTTATAGGCGGACATTTCTTCTCATCTCCAGGGTACCAGGGCTGGGATGTAGTCAGGGGTGGTCTCTGTTTCTCTTCCTGTCAGCATCCAGAGGTTTCTCTTTCCTGAAATCTCTCCTGTGATCTTTATTAATGGAATGCTCTAAGGTGTGTGTCTGTGCACTAGTACATGTGTTCAATACACATTCCCATCTGTCACTGCTTTGCATCGATACGCAGCTGTTTCAAATGATCGTGGCTTATTCGGCCAAGTGTGTTTGGATCTGCACCCTCCAACTTCTCTGAAGTCCTGTCTGTTGGGTATGGGATGTAGATATTCTGGTTTCATTTTAATCCATTGCTGCATGGATCACAAGAGCCAGCCAGCTGAAAATTCATTCAGTACAAAGACAAAGTAGTCTTAATCTAGAATCATGCAAGCAGTGGGCACGAGGAGGTCAGTCACCAGGCTGAGCTGGTCTGAGAAGATGTCTCCCTGCCTTTAACATTTGTCTCTTGCCATAGAGAAGCCAGTGGCTTCTTCCTCAGCTGGCCTGGTAACACCACTGCCACTGTCATTTCTTCCTTGCATACCGAGATCTCCGCTCTGCCTCCAACAAGGATTTGCTGCAGAGACAAGCTGAGCTCACAGCTTCTGGAAGTGTCCAGCAAAGTTTACCTCTGTCCTCCTTTCCTGCTCCCATTCTTTTTTTTTTTCTTCCAACCTCTGTTTCTATGAAAAGATTAATCTTTATGGTTCAGCTCTCTGAACGAAAGTGCTGATAGCAGGAGAGGCAGTGAGCGAGCGAGTGGGTGCTTTCCCACGCTGCTTCGGATGCTGCGCTCCTGCTTTTTAATCTTACTGCTGTCAAGCTCCATTAGGAGGCCTGAGCATCAGCCTCCTACCTTTGGGGCCTGGCCTTCCATCAGCCCTGCCTGAAACAAGGACAGTGTTTGAGATTGGTATAAAAAAGAAGGACGGGCCTTGTGTTCTAAGGAGTAGGACTGTAACTCAATACCTCACTGGGCTGGCCCCCTCGCGTGTCACAGGAGGCCCTTTGTCCTCCCAGGTGTTCACAGCCTCTGGTAGAAGCTTTCAGGATGCCATGTGCTGGCAGCCACAGCAGCAGAGCAGGGCTAAGCAATGGGTTTCCTTTCCTGAGCTCGGAATGGTGCTGGAGGAAGCAAGTCCCCACCTAATGTAAGTGAAGATGCAAAGGTCAGGGTGGTGGCTGTCCCTGCTGACTCGGCTTCTGGTCTAGTCCCATGGGTGGCTTTGCTGAGTCAGAAGTAACATTTTGACTCTTGCCTCAAGACTGGCAATATGTCTCTCAGGGGAAAGAGGCCTCCTGCATGCCTCCCCTTCTGGGCATTTGGTATAAAATAGAAAGTGGCACCCTGAAAGAAGCTGAGAGAAATGTTTCTTTGGCTTACATTAGGACACTTTCTGTCACCTGTGGAAAACATTAAGGGCTCAGCTATGCAAGTTACTATGCTGGATCTAAAACCAGAAGGGCATATGTGTGTGTTATGTGTATGCATGTACCTATACATATGTATGTATATATATATATATGTCCAAATGTATATGTGTGCATGTATATGTATGTATATGTGTATACATGTACATATGTATGTTTGTGCATGCATGTAAACATGTGGGTACATGCGCATATGTGCGCACATATGTATATATGTATGTATGTGTATGTGTGTGCATATGTGTATGTCTCTATGATTATATATGTGGTGTGTACTCTTAAAGTTCTTGATATTTAAAAAAGCCCTCCTGAACTGAGGCCTCCTGCACATGTGTAGCAGATGTGCAGCTTGGTCTTCATGGAAGCCCCCCAACAGCTGGAGCGAGGGCTTACCCTGATTCTGTTGCCTGCCTGTGGATCCTGCTCTCCTAACAGAGCCACCTTGTGTGGCCTCAGTGGGAGAGGATGTACCTAGTTACAGTGACTTGAGGTACCAGGTTGGGTTGGTTCCCTGGGAGGGACCACCCCCTTCTCAGAGGTGAAGGGCAGCGGAGGATAGAGGAAGGGCCATGTGAGAGGGGAACTGGGAGGAGGGGATGCTGCAATTGGGATGTAAAGTGAAGAAATAAATAATTATTTTCTAAAAAGATTTATTTATTTATTTTATGTGTATGAGTACATGAGTACACTGTAGCTGTACAGATGGCCGTGGCTGCTGGGAATTGAACTCAGGACCTCTGCCGCCCACTCACATGTGACAGCATTTTCTGTTTAGCTCAGGCTAGCCTTGAAGCCAATGTGATCCTCTTGTCTCAGCCACTCAAGTGCTGATATTGCAGGGGTGGACCGCCATTCCTGGCATGTGGGGGATTTTCGGCTCTAAGTGCTTTGTAGTGAGTTGACAATGTTCTAGGCTCAGGCCAACACAGTGTTGCTCAGACTTCGGTGCTAAGGCCAGGTCCATCACGAGTCTTCTCTCTCGTGTAGTTTGCCGAGTGGAGGAAGCGGTCTTTCTCCCTTGTGTCTGTTCGCCCATTTGCTAATACAGTACGTTAGGTCATGTTAGCCAAGGGCAAATATGGGATCTTTGCAGAGGACAGATATGATGTCCTTGGTGACAAAGTGAGACCAGAGTGCCCACAACACAGTCCTAGCTCTCTTCAGATCTTCCTGAATAATCTTGGCATCCTCACTTTCCACTCCACTGCCATGTGCAGACTAATCATGCCTGTTCTGTTCTCATGGGCACAGAAAAGATCTCAGGCATGTGAAGTAGTTGCTAAAAGGGGATTATAAGGAGAAACCTAAATATGTTCATGACTTGTCTATTTCAGGTGGCTGAAAATAGTCCAAAGGTTAGCTAATTTCATTTCTTTAAATAATTCTCCTTTAACTTACAGTGTTATAGCAGTCACAGGACCCAAGAACACTAATCACTTACAGAATGACCTGTAGTTCTCCTGTGACTTTCTGTCCAAGAACTGATTCATCCTTAAACATCTTCTGGTGCCCCGTGCCAAATGGAAACTGAAGGTCAGCAGCTCCGGACAGAAGCAGGCACTCTAGAACTCCTGGGTGCGGGGCTGGTGCTTTATTAAATCTGGAGCCTGACGCTATCTATCTACATAGTGTCACACCATTTTACCCAGTGTGGAAGAACTGGAACTATGGGTTGGAAAAGCTGTCGAGTGCTCAGAGAACGAGTTGTGGGAGTCTAGAAGATGAAAAATGCTGAAAGCCAGCCAGTAAGTGCCCTTCCTCCAAGGTCTCGGTTTCAGTTCTTGCATCCATGTTCCTGCCTTGTGTTCTTGTCTTGACTTCTCCTGAAGATGGACTGTAAGCCAAATAAACCCTTTCCTCCTCAAACACACACTCGTCTTTTTGGTCACAGCGTTTTATCACAGCAACGGGAAGCAAACTAAGACACCCCATTTGTTATAACAGTTAACTCAATTATGAATAAGTGAGACAGAAGCTAAGGGGGGATATGTTCAGTAAAATGCTTGCCACATACACACAGGGACCGGAGTTCAATCCCTAGCACTGTGAGACAATCCAGGCACAGTAGTACACATGGTAACTGTAGTTCCAGCACTGGGAGGTAAAGACAGGAGGATCCTCAGGCTCATTAGCCAGCCAGCCTGGCCTACTTAGTAGGCCTCAGGCATCCAGTGAGAGATCCTGTTTCAAAAGGAAGCAGATGGTTCCTGAGAAAGGACAATTGAGTTCAGCCTTGATTACCACATATGCACACACACACACACACACACACACACACACACACACTGCCCTCTCAAAACACACATTTATACTTTTAAAGCATTAGGGCAGGATTGAAACATGGGGGAAATTAAGGACACAGGGTGAAAAAGAAGCCATCGACTCTGGCGTCTACTTAGCCTGTCTTGCTAACTGAGGTGACAAATGGAAATTACCTTCAGAGATAATGTGTTTTTCTCCCCCAGAGACATCTCAAACAAGGACGTTAAAGACAACGAACAGCCTTTGCTTGCTTGTTCGTTAACCTTGGTTTTTACCATGTTAGCATCAGACCCCCGCCCTTTCCCCCTCCCTGAATTCCCAAGTCCAAACAACACATGTCATAAAATCCCTCATGATTTCATGCACCAACTCTTTTCACTTTTACTACTCTTGAGGGTAAGAGAAATAAATCAAAATAAACCAGTTTATATATTTTTGCTCAGCTTTTAAATTTTCAGTTTTGTATAACTGTTGAACTGCTGGATATTGTGGTTTATAGAGCCACAAGACTAACCTAGCAGCGGTGATGGTCTTGGAGGCAGAGGCAGGCAGATCTATGTGAATTGGAGGCCAGCCTGGTCTACAGAGGGAGTTCCAGGACAGGTATGCAGAGAAATCCTGTCTTGAAAAAAACAGAAAAAGAAAGAAAGAAAGAGGGCTGGAGTGATGGCTCAGCCATTAAAGGCTAGGCTCACAACCAAAAATATAAGAGTTTGGTTCCCAGTACCCATGGCTGTCTCTCCAGCCAGAAAGAAAGAAAGAGAGAGAGAGAGAGAGAGAGAGAGAGAGAGAGAGAGAGAGAGAGAAAGGAGGGAAGGAGGGAAGGAGGAAAGGAAAGAAAGAAAGAGAGGGGGTATGGGGAGAGAGGGAGGGAAGAAGAGAAAAGAAAAGAAAAGAAAAGGAAAGGAAAGGAAAGCTTTTCCGGTCCCGAGCACCCAGGGTGTAGAGGGCAGTTGTGGCGGTCGCTTGGGCAGCAGTGGCAGAATGTTGGCTACCAGGGCGCTTAGCCTAATAGGCAAGAGAGCCATTTCTACTTCGGTGTGCCTTCGAGCACATGGGAGTGTTGTGAAGAGTGAAGGCTATGCTTTCCCGCTTACGTTGATCGGCATGACTACCCCTTGCCTGATGTGGCCCCTGTCACCATGCTGTCTGCCAGCCAGAAGGCCCTGAAGGAGAAGGAGAAGGTCGACTGGAGCAGCCTTTCCAGGGATGAGAAAGTCCAGTTGTACCGCATCCAGTTTAATGAGAGCTTCGCGGAGATGAACAGGGGAACCAATGAAGGGAAGACAGTTGCCGGCTTGGCCATGTTCTTCATCGGCTTCACTGTGCTTGTTCTGATTTGGGAGAAGAGCTATGTGTATGGCCCCATCCCTCATGCCTTTGATCGTGAATGGGTGGCCATACAGACCAAGCGGATGCTAGATATGAAGGTCAACCCCGTTCAGGGCTTCTCCGCTAAGTGGGACTAAGACAAGAATGAGTGAAAGAAGTGAGAGCCTGCTGCCCGCTGGCTCCCTCCCTCCCTTACCTTATGGAAGCTGCCATATCCAATGGTCCATGCTAATAAAGGACCAGTTTACATGAAAAAAATAAAGAAAAGAAAGGAAAAAGCCACAAGATTGTGTATGAAGCCACTGAAGGAACACCTCTCCTTTTCTGAATCACCCCTCTCCCTCTCTTGTTCTAGTAAAGTCACTAACCTTGCCTCACTCTGGCTCATCCTAGGATGCTTTCCTGAGCCTTCGGAGTCCAGGGTCCAGCTTTACCTGAGTGGAGGTCCCTAAGGAAGGGACCCCAGGCTGCTAGTGGAGGTGCTGGGCTGTGTCCCCCTACTGCTGCTGACATAAGTATTTCAGTGTCCACAATATTGGGGCACAGCTGCTTCATCAGGTATAACATGAACATCATCGTCATTGGATGCTGGTGGTGCGGAGCTACAAAATCCCTTGTCTACAGAATCTCAACACTGAAACAAGCAGCAAGATACAGTGCTAGGCCTATGGTCATGGAAATGCAGCTGTCTTGGGGGTTCTGGAATATACAGGAGCTGGAAGGCTAACATAAGGTGGGACAAATACAGCTTTCTGAAATTGTCGCACCCACTGGGTGACACAGATGCAGGGCATGTCACCTGCACTCCTGTAACTGTAGAAACCAGGCTGGGTGCCTCCACCTTACAGGCAATATTTGGCTCCATTTTGAATGCAGTAGAGAGGCAGGGTGACTAGGTGTCACCAAGTGGACATCACACATGAGGCACAGACTGATAAATAATCATCCCAAAGTAAAATGCTCCCAGTTCCAAACTTATCAGAGTAGATGGAGAACAATTGAGCTCCCAGGCATATTAACTCCATCAGGAACAACACACCTGAGAGCTTACAGCTTATACCAGACACCCTAACCAGGACTCCAGAAAGAGAAAAACAGTTAGCAAGTCGATGGTGGCTGCCCCACCGACCTGTCATCTGACCACCAGTGTGCATGTCATAGGACTGACAGCAGAGAACTCCTAATTCTTTGCAGGGTTCGGCTCAACTCCACACCACAGACAAGGATTACTCAAACAGTCCCCCTCATCTATCTGACCATCCACCTGGACCATATCTGTGTCTTGTCTCTTTGGCTTCCAGAGTCCTGTACCCCCAGCAGTCCAGCTCAGACTTGTACCGATGTGACCTCAGAGGCCTCTGCAGGCTCTCCCATGGGATTGGTTAAAAGTTCTTCTAAACCACTGCAGCCACTACCTACATCAGAGGTAGCTGCTGTCTTCAGTGAGGCCTCTTTGAACTCTCAGAGCTCTGTTGTGACCTCTTTTAACCCTTTTGTTGCCATTCTATAAATGTGTGTATGTGCACTGGGATATATAAATATTATGTGATATGTAACAGGTAATCTGAGAGTTGATATTAGTAAAGATAGGAATAAAGGAGCTTGCTCATCAGTGGCCAACTAACAAAGGAAATAGACTCCATGGCAAATTTCAGTCAACAAAGCTGGTCTAGCTTGTAGTTTATTGTTATCCAATAAAATGAATGACATTGAAGAAAGACAAAGATGGCCTGCCATCCATCTGGCACAGCATGCTATGGTAGTGGCCCCTTGCCCATGCTACTGTAAGGAAGATCAATATACTCATTGCCTCACCAGGGTACACCTGGATGGGATTGATCCTTTGATCTGTCACTGTTACCCTATCTGGGGTGAACAGAAGTTTGTTCGAGTCTTTTCCAAGATAAGTAATTCAGTGCCCTAATTTTAAAGAGGTCAGTCTATGCACTCGCTGTTTATTAGCATAACACAGTGTTAGAGCCTGAAATCAAGAATATCGACATCTTTCAGCAAAATGATTAATATTAACGCTGAGTAAAATAAAGGCTTATGAGGCCTCACTGCGGTTTAATTTTGCTTCCCAATCAATTCAACTCAGGGATTGTAGTTGAATAGGCTATCTTTTTAAAACTTTGACCTTCAGAGATTTTCAAAAGTTAAATTGTGGATAAAAGGCTGTGAGCCTGCAAAGGAGAAGCCAGGGAGTTGGACTTTTTAATCTGACTCCTCTCCAGAGAAAGGCTTCTCTTAATCACCAGTTAGACGGTACTTGACATCTTTACAAAGGAAAAGTTGAATCTGGCTCTGATGTCGTCTGGCTTGACAGCCAGATGGCAGAGTTGACTAAACGCAAGAAATTAAATTAACATCCTCCCTCCTTTTTAAATATCTGTCCAAGTGTGTCCAGAATTGCTGCAACAATATCACAGGCCAAGGGGCTTACATGGGGCTTACAAACAATAGAAACTCACCTCCCACTGTTCTGTAGGCTATGAACTCAAGGGGAGACACTAGAAGATTGTGTCCAGGGGAGGCTGCTTCCCGGATTACAGCTAGCTTCTTGTAGTGTCTTCACTGGGAAGAGGGGTGAAGTCCCCTGGGGACTCCATCACAAAGGCTCTAATTAGGATACAGAAGCCCCGCCTCTCAACCTATTACTTCAAAGTCCCTCCACCAAATAAAGCCACCTTCAGGGCTTAAGTACTCAGTCCATGATGATATTTCAGAATGCTTCCACCAGCTGTACCTGTCTTTTTTTGGGGGGGGGGGGTTCTAAACAGAGATTCTCTGTGTAGCCCTGGCTGTCCTGGAACTCATTCTGTAGACCAGGCTGGCCTCGAACTCAGAAATCCACCTGCCTCTGCCTCCCAAGTGCTGGGATTAAAGGCGTGTGACACCACCACCCAGCATTGTCCCCGTCTTAAATAAAAAGGTCTCCCCTCCCAATACACTGATAACATAAAACTACCTTGGAACAAAGGAAGAAAATACCTCAGTAGCTAAGAACATTTATCATCCCAATATGAGGACCTGAGTTTGGACACACAGCACCACAAATATACACTCCAGCACTTGTGGGGCCAAAACACTGATAAGAATATACAAACATATATATTTGTGTGTGTGTGTGTATATATACATGTTTATAAATATATATATATACACATATATATATACACACATACACACATACACACATGTGTGTGTGTGCGTGTGGAGAGAGAGAGAGGGAGAGAGAAGAGAAGAGAAGAGAAGAGAAGAGAAGAGAAGAGAAGAGAAGAGAAGAGAAGAGAAGAGACAGAAAAGAGGCAGAGGGAAGAGACTGGAATCAGTATCTTAAAGACATATCTACACTCTCATCTTCATTTCAGCATTATCTACCATGTTATAGATATGAAAATAATCCAAATGTCCTCCAACAGATGAATGGATAAAACAATACGATATCAGCTGGTGTGTGCCTGTAAACAACTCCAGCTCTTGGGATGTTAAGGCAGAGAGATCCCAAGTTCAGTGCCAATCTGGCGCCATAGTAAGACCCTACTTCAAGAAGGGAAAGGGAAGAAGAGGAGGAAGAGAGCAGAAAGGATGTGATGTGTACACAGTAGAGTCATCCTCAGCCCTCGGTAAATCCTGCTCCTTGAACAAAGTAAATGAACCAGGAGGACATCGTTCTAAGTGAAATGAGCCACACATGTGCAAAATACTGCCTGATCTAGTTAATGCTAACACAAACACTCCAGGCAGTGACTAGAGCAATCTCCAGGAGCTGGGAAGAATAGAAGATGGAATGCTAGTCTCCAATGGGTGTAGCAGTTTTAACTGACATCATTTCTAATGTTTATGTTTATGTATATATGTATGCAATGTTCTCCTGCATGATTTTATGTGCACCATTTGAGCAGAGGGCAGAAGAGTTTGTCAGATACACTGTAACCATTCTCTTAGATGGTTCCAGCTGCCATGAGAGAACTGAACCCAGGTCCTCTGCAAGAGCATAAGCACTATTTACTGTTAAACCAAGGTATAAAGTTTCACTTATGTAAGATTAGTAGTCAGCAACATAATTCCTGTAGTTAGCAACAACACATTGTACATTTCAATTTCTATTAGGGGTTAGGTCTCATGTTAAAAATTCCAACAAGTTCCACAGATTCCCACATAAGATGAAGAGACTTGAGGAAACTTTCTCGGACAATGTGTTAGTGTCACCTAGACTCAGGTAATAGTTTTATCAAGATTTAATCAAATGATGGCGGAACCGGAAGCCAGGTCAGCCACATTGCTAGTGAAGATAATGGTGCCGCTATCCGTAACATAGACTGACAGACTCTTAAAGCACACAGCTACACACAGTCTAGCACTTGAATGCCTGGGCATCCATCCCGAAGTAAAAAATTTAGGTTCAGGCACAATTCAGTCTGTGAACGTTTATGGTAATTTCATTTGTAGTTGCCCCAAACTGCAAACCGCAACTGTGTCTTCCAATGAGAGACCAGCTTAGCAAGCTGTGGCAGGCACACGCAGGTGGTGAAATGGAATACTGCTCAGTCATAGACGAGAGAAAGAAAATGCTGGAGTGTGAGCCAACGTGGCAGACTCTCCAGAGAATGACTAAATGACTTCTCTAATAAAGCATTCCTAAAATTGCAATTTCTGGACATGGAAACCAATATGGTAAATGACTTCTAGAGATCAGAGATAGGAGAGGCTCAGAAGGGAAGTAAGTTTGTGTACAAAAGAACACTAAGAGGGACTCTTGTTGCATAGACATGTTTTGTATCTTGACTGCGTTGGTGACAGTGTTCACCTTGAAGTCTTGCTACTATAATTCTCAAGATGTTACCCATATGGGAAACTAGGTAAAGGGGATGTGGGTACTTGAACATTTTTGTGTTATTTATTAGTAGTGTTATTATTTGGAGATAGGGTTTATGTAGCCCAGGTTGGTCTCAAACTCAATATGTAGTAGAAGACTTGAACTCTTGGTCCCCCCTTCTCTACCTCTCGAATGCTGGGGGTTATACCATGTACTGGTATAGTGGTTTATACTGTGTTGGGGCTGGGACCCAGAGCTTTGCACGTTCCAAGAAAGTGTTCTGCCAACTGAGCCACATCCCTCACCTTCTTTGTACTGTTTCTTAAAACCACCTGTGAGAGCTAGAGAGCTAGCTCAGCAATTATGAGTGCGTACTGCTTTTCCAAAGGACAGGAATGTGATTTCCAGCATCCACATTAAGCAGTTCACCATCTCCTGTAACGCCATCTAGAAACAGTCTGAATATCAAAAACATAGAACTGAATTGTGATGAAGGGATAGTAAATAGTATGAAAAACGAGCCAGCAACCACATGTGACAAAAGAGGTAGTTCCCACAAGCCATCAAATAAAAGCACAGGCACAAAAACTGTGGGCACTTGCTATGCTACACTGTTTACAGGAAGCTTTAAAGCAAGCAAAAGTAATGACGGTTTTCAGAGATGCATCACAAATAGACAAAGCAGTAAAGGCACATGAGGATGTGAAACAGGATGGTGGCTTCTGCGCACATGAGGATGTGAAACAGTTAGGATGGTGGCTTCTGCGGGACGGGGACTTGGGAAGTGGGAGAGGTGTTAGAGCGGTGTTGGGTTCTGGCACTAACTCAGATGGTATTTACGTAGATGTTGCAGGATTCTCATATTTTGTTGTTTTGCCTTCAAAAAAGGAGCTGAGAAAGTCATGCAGGTGTGAGATCTGATTGTGGCCAGAAAAGGTGATACATGGAAATGTGGGCTGTGTATTTAAAACGCGTGAAGAGAAAGTAATGAGGTTCCCGAACTACAGAAGTTCTTCTCCTGCAGTGGGGTGTGGTGGGGACTGAGAATGAGTAGTCTACCCTGGTGACACTTGTCTTATTCCTTGATCAGATCAGACTGGGAACCTGTCATTTCTCAGGTTCGGGATTTTATTTTGGTTTCTCAAACCTGTGATCTTTTCCTTGAACCACCCAGACTATGAAGAAGAAAACATCCTGGCTGTAGTGGGAACAAAAGCTCTATCGCTGAGCTTATCCTGAGGGACCCAGCTTCTCCCTCCTTCAAACCGTCAGGATTTGTGAAACAGGACTGTGAAGAAGAATCCTGAGAAAGGAATTCTGGCCCGAGAAGCCTTGGCTAGGCTAAGTTCCTTCCCTCCCCTCCTGTCCTGCTCTCCAAAGAAACCTTCCAAGGAACCAGAACAGTCTTCCTGTTTGGGGTACAGTCCATAGGTGTCTCTCAGTCATAAAGCATTTGTTGCCAAGTCTGACCTCCTGAGTTTAATCCCTGGGCCCCACACAGTGTAAGGAAAGAACTGATTCCTGCAAGTTGTCCTCTGACCATCACACGAGGGTTATAGTATGGACATCTACACATACATACATACATACATACATACATACATACATGTAAAAAATTAAGAAGGCATCAGTTAAGAAATCGCTAGCATCACTAACGTTCCTCTTGTCTCTTTCCTGACAGATCTGACATCACAAGCACATACTCTAACTCTGCCCTTTGCACGAGGGACTTCAGATGTCACTAGACTCCCTGGCCTAGATGTGCCTTTAAGGTAGCTATTGAGGCGATCCCCCTTCAGTGGACAGCGACACACTCTGGCGCCTAAACTCTCTTCCGAGATTTTCCATACTGGACCCCATCTGCAGCTCCCCACTACTGAGTCATCCCTTGGGAGCCCCGACTGCTAGGCTCTGCATTTCTTGGGCTAAAAGGCTGCGGAGCTGAGAGAGAGATTTTTCTGGACCACCACTCCGGCAGACTCATTACCCTCACTAAGAGCAATCCTCCTTGCGTGTTGGGGATTCTCGCAGGACTCCCTCCAGCTCCTGTCACCTGCCCCCATCCTCCGCCACCTGGAGGAGCCAGGAGGTTCAGGGTTGGGTACCCAGCCAGTGCTCTCAGAGCCAGGGCGGGCAGAGCAGCCTCACGTGGGCCAGCCCGGCCACCGGCGCTGGGAGGAAGGCGCGCAGAGTCCAGGGCAGCGCTGCGCGGGAGCCACGGCAGGAGCCACGGCGGAGCAGAGCAGCCCCGACCGGGGGACCTAGTAGGCAATTTCCTACGCAGAGGGAGCGGGGCGGCGCGGCGGAGCAGCAGGCGGATCTCTGGGCTCGGTGCGTGGATGTGCCCGGCGCCAGAGCGCTGTCGGGGGCGCCTGAACACCTAGGTAAGCGCGCCCCGGCGCCGCCTTGCGCAGAGCACCCCGCCTTAACCGGGCTCCGCGTCCTGGCTCCCGCAGCCGTAGCTCCCAGAGTTGCTGGCGGGCGGCGGGAGGCTGGCGGCCCCTGAAGCCCCTCGCTTCAACCGATCCCTGCCGATCAACCCCACACCACTTTCTCCGGCTCCGGCCTGCTTTCATGGGGATGTGGAGGCTCAGCCCTGACGCTGGCGACCCTCTGAGACCCTAGGCGACTACTCGCGGGGCAAGCGACCTGGGTTTACCCGGATCTCCTAGGCAATGGTGGG
>NW_022196891.1:53354152-53364034 GCF_008632895.1 Mastomys coucha | reverse complement strand
GGTTGGAGGGCGCTGCCCTTCTCACGGGCAGCCGTCGGTGGATGCCTCCAGGTTCCAGCAGGCTTGCTAGGGATTTTCCTGAAGTTTTACGAAATAATGAGAGCAGAGGTGCTTCAAGGGGCGGGATGTGTGGGCATAACAACCGGTGGGAGTTCGGGGACAGTTGTCTTTGCCAGCGACAGCGGGTCCAGGGCAGCCAGAGGTTCCTGGCTGTTTAGAAATCCAGCTCCCTGGCCGGTCCGTTGCCTGCTTGCTTCTGAACCCTCGGACCCATCAGCCGCAAGGAAGCTTCGGATAGCGGCATCAAGGCTTGACCCAAATAGAGACCAGGTTTTGGAGTCTGCTACTGGGTCCTGGTCACCCTAAGCTTTACTGCTAGATGTTGGTGCTCTACAAGACTCCCTAGAAGGGTGGCATCCTCAGAGATCTGAGATCTAGAAGGCAAAGAAGAAAGGCAGGAGAGAAAGCTGAGAACCATCAGCTCCCAGGAATATTCATCCCCTTTGATTTTGATTGGGGAGTAGGGGAGGGCGTTATTTTTGGTTTGGCGTTTGGTCTCACCAGCACCTTCCTTTTCTCTGCGTGGACCTGTGGGGCCCTGGACTTTTGTGCTTCTTAACAAGTTTGATGTGGCAGATAACCAATTCAGACACATTCTCTGGGTTTTCTATTCTGTGCGGACAGCAGACGCTCTCCCAGTTCAGGACCACATTACTGGCCAAACTGTAGGAGAACAGGAATGGGGGTTCTTTCAAGTAGGCTGAGGGATCGATTCCAGGGAGGCGGCCACGTAACTGGCAGAGGTTGATGTGTGCTGTGGGATCTCTGGGTCCTGCCTGTGTCAGAGCCAGGCCCAAGAGAGACAATTCCAGACACAATAGGAGACAGTATGAGGAAACATTGATGGGAGACGAGATACTGCACATTCAATTCGCTAAAGAGTTCCTGGGCTTTGCAGTCTTCGGAGAAAATGGCAGCCCCTTTCCATTACGAAGGATGTTTTGGAAGCCACAGAGGTTTTAATCCTGTCCCTTTCAGTCCAGCCAAAGGAAAGAAGGAACAAAGGACACTCCGCTAAGTTCTAATTCCCAGCTTCCTCTCCCAGCCCCCATTGCAGGAGAGGAGCTAAGCCAGCCTACAGAGACAGGTCAGGTCAGTATCCAGAGAGAAACCAAGTGTGGGTTCCTGGTGGTTCAGATGTGCACTAGGCAAATCCGCAGCAGCACCCCCTCAGTTCCCTGCTCACTCCAGAAACATGCTCATAATTTCCACCGTCCTAGGGAATGCCAGGAGGTGCTATCTGCCCGAATGGAAAACTTCTGGGTCCTCTGAGGAGAGGCTTACTGGCGCAAATAGAAACCATGGCTGGCTGTGGGCATTGCTGCCAAAATTTGCCTTTGGTGACCTCAGAAATAATATCCTGAAAAGGTTTGCATCACATGAGGATTCTGTGTTATCTCTCTCCTGCCCATCTGTAATTGAAAAGGAGCAAGGTCCTCCTCCCTTTGTATACAAACACCCTCTGGCAACAAGGAAAGACTGCCCAGGGACAAGCGGCTAGCCTTCACTCAGAGGCCTGCAGTAGAGTTGAGTGATCTACTTCAGTCTCTGAAAGAGGCTAAGAGACTCAGAATAGGGAAGGCTCTAGTTAACCACTTAGGGGGGAAAAGCCGTTTGATGTTGGCTAGGGAGTGAGCATCCTTTGTGAAAAGTACCCAGGAGCTAACTCTGATCATTATTCCTAGTTATTAACTCCCAGGAAAGCCAACACTATTTGCGTGCCACTATTAAGTGTCTTCTGTGTTCCAGATGCAAAACATTGCAAAATCAATATGACCTCCATTTTTAATGGGAGGAGATTGAATTTGGAAGGCATAAAATAATTTACAAAGATCATAAAGCTAGTAAGTGGCAGAGCTGTGCCTGAAGCCCAATCTCTTAGATTCCAATACCCTCATCCTGCCATGGGATTTTACTTACTTTCTCTCCATAAAAACTAACACCCTGTGGTGCCCCAATCCAGAACCATTGTGAGTAAGCACTGTTTTTCACAGACAGATGTTTGTGGTTTCATTATATTTCAGGGAAAGTACTGTCTAGAAAACACAGATGCTGTTCACTGGCTTTAACATGCAAAGTGAAAATTACAGTAACATAGACCCCCCCCCACACACACACACATACATGCACACACCCCCACTTTAGTTATTAAACAGTGAAAAGACTGGTAAGGGCTCATGAAGTTTGGAGCAGACAGGCTCTCTCTTAAGTTCCTGGAAGGAAAGTCAAATGGTCCAACCTCTTTGGAGACATTTTGGAAATAGCCATTATCTTTGCTAGGGTTTTAGTGCTGTGAACATGTACCATGACCAAGGCAACCCTCTTACAAGGACAGCATTTAATTGGGACTAGCTTACAGGTTCAGAATCAGTCCGTTATCATCAAGGCAGAAGCATGGTGCAGACGGAGCTGAGAGTTCCACCTCTTGTTCAGAAGGCAGCTAGGAGAAGACTGACTTCCAGGCAGCTAGGATGAGGGTCTTAAAGCCCACTCCCACAGTGACACACCTCCTCCAACAAGGCTACACCTTCTAACAGCGCCACTCCCTGGGCCAAGCATATTCAAACCACCACACCCATCCAGATTAGAAAATCCTGGTTCATCTGCCCATTGATGCCATTTTTAGGGATTTAACTTGCTCCTTGCTATACTAGCACATGAACACAAAAGCAGGACAATATCATAGCATTATTTTAAGTATGAAAGGAACGTCTATGTGTTCATCAAAAGGAAGCTTGTTGAATATTTCATTTTGCTTCCAAACAGTCAAATACTACCCTGCTCATCTATAGGGAAAGAATTGGGAAGCCTCCCATATAATTGATGGGAATATTTTCCAAGGAGAACATAAGATATATAGAAAGTTATACTATGTTATAAAAGAAGATAAAGATAGACATAAGTAGACACAGAGTGTAACAATATCTATTGTTCCCGGGGTTCACGAAACTGTAAACCCTTTTTTTCTTTTGAATGTAGAACTATGGGAAATAAAAAAAAAAAATCCCTCTTTCCCTGCCCTGTGCCCACCATGGTCCCTCAAGCACAATCCCTCCTTCCCTGCCCTGTGCCCGCCACGGTCCCTCAAGTACAATCCCTCCTTCCCTGCCCTGTGCCCGCCACGGTCCCTCAAGCACAATCCCTCCTTCCCTGCCCTGTGCCCGCCACGGTCCCTCAAGCACAATCCCTCCTTCCCTGCCCTGTGCCCGCCACGGTCCCTCAAGCACTTTTTCAGCTGCAGTTGGTGATGCTTCTCACTTTGTGCTGGCCAGGAAGGTTCCTTTGGATCAAAGCCAAAGGACAAGGGACATTCAGAACACCTTTGAAATTCAGGGTTGTGCTTAGAAAGCAGGGAAGAAGAGATGTGTTTGGACAGAAGGCTGTCTAAGCTGGGTAGACAAGGCATGCTCATCTAGCCTTGGAAACAACCCGAGCAAGCAGAGCCATCTTTCTTCTTGTGGTCTCACTGTTATCACAGGACAGGGGGTTGCACAGCAGTCCTTGGTAATGGACCATGAGGAATGCAGTGACAACAGGAGATACGTAGGTCTGATTCTGGGGGTTGCATTTGGACCAGCGATGGGAAGCAGGGAACATGTTTGAAAGAGCAGGTGTCTTCATCAGTGTTCTACTGATACTGTGAAGAAAAACTGTGACCATGACAGATCTTTTAAAAAGAGAACATTAATTGGGACAGGCTTACAGTTTCAGAGGCTTAGTCCATTATTGGCATAGTACCATGCAGGCAGACATGGTGCTGGAGAAGGAGCTGAGTGAGAATTCTACATCTGGAGCCACAGACACCAGGAAGAGAGAACCATTGGGCTTGTCTTGGCTTTTGAAACCTTAAAGCCCACCCTCAGTGACACACTTCCTCCAACAAGTCCATACCTGCTAAGCCTTTTATTCAAAACCACTACCACAGGTTTGAAAATTATTCTGGGGTTGAGCTGCCCAGAAGGCTTACTTGTTAAGAGCACTTGCTGCTCTTCTAAAGGACCAGAGTTTAGTTCCCAGTACCCATGTGCAGCAGCCTGCCTGTAACTCTAGCACCAGGGATCTGATGCCCCCTTCTGGCCTCTGTGGGCACCTATACACATGTGGCATACTCTCACACAAACATATTAAAATTAATCAACAAGAAAATCATTCTGAGGTCCAGGGTTATGTTGCCCAGAGTATTTGAGCAAGGAAGTTTTCACTGCATTAAGTAGAGACTCCTGATTTTCCCATTGATTACATCAGAGAAGATGCCCAGGTTACTTCCTTGCCCCTAAGAATTCCTGTACCCTGGCAACCCAGCCTGGAAGTAATGACTGCAGAAGGGGAGGTGGTGGGGTATTAGACACAGTCCTCCCCTTTTCAGGTAGGGCTGGCTATGAATAACAGACTGTCTTCCAGCCACAAGATGGCATCTCTAATTTTTACCGGAAGCTTTCTAAGTCCCAGACACTCAACAAAGTCCTCTGCTTAGACTGTTATTTGCCCTCTTGAACCTAGCTGTATGAGAGTTCAGACTCTTTCTGAGATGAAGCAACACATCTTTCTTCTGCCACTCACAGACCTCTTGTTCTCTGTATAATATCTTCCAAGCCAGATAAGCCAGCATCATCTGGGCACAGATAGACCTGCTGTGGGCTATAATCAGATGTGGCTGGAAGTCACATGCTTTGATGGTTGGAAGCAATGCAATATGCTTAAGTTTGTACACATTGCACGACAGGGACAAAACTATCTGCTCTCTTGGTCAGATTCCCATCTCTCTTCTATCCCCGTGCATATATAAAGGATAGGACTGAGACAGCCTGTGACATCGCCCAGAGAAAGGTGATTGTCATCGCTTTGGTTCAGATACTAGTGGTATAGAAATTTGTGTCTGTAGCAAGGAGAACATTCAGTAGGAGTATCCCTCAGGCCTCAGGTGTAGGCCAGGAGTCTGTGTGATGTTTAGAAGAAACATCCCAAGGCCTCTAAGAGCCCTGTTCTCTTGAAGCTCATCTGTGAGAACTCACCTTTGACTTCCACTTCAGAAAGAGAGAGCTCGAGTTTTTCCCCAAATAAATCCTGAAGCACACAAAGCAATTGCTTTTTTGATGTCCTATGGTTGCCTACAGAGGTGGGAGCAAGAAGATGTCCTGGGCTCTCAGCCAAGGCTGCTAGAATCCAGCCATCAAGGGAAAGCTGGAAAGCCCACAAGTTTTAAGAAGTAGAGAAAGCTTATATAGCATACTGGTAGTGAATGGTCAGTTCCACTCACTTGAATAGAGAAGAAATGTATTGCTCAAGACTCCAGGGAATCAGAGCCAAGCAAGGTATGGTCTCTAGAGTCTTGATACCTGCAAGGCAGTATGGGTAAGGGTCGTTCACATCACCAGAAGAAATGGTAAGTAAAGAAACAGGTGACATGCTGTCAGGGGAAGAAGCAACTAAGTGGACCAGAGGCTGGTCAAGTGACTCTGGTAGATTATTAAGGTCCTTTGGAAGTGACCCTTGAAGTAGACCTAGGTGATACGGTGATTCTGATTGACCTAGGAGAAAGGGCAAAGCCAAGAGAGTGGCTTGGGCCAAACACAAGGTCACAATACGAAGTGAAGCGACATGAATATAATCTCATTACTTATCTAGCTTCTGCCACAGGCATAATACAGGGCTATTTTTTTCCTTCTCTACTTTTTCTCTCCTCTCTCCTCTCTCCTCTCTCCTCTCTCCTCTCTCTTCTTTCCTCTCTCTCTCTCTCTCTTTCTCTCTCTCTCTCTCTCTCTCTCTCTCTCTCTCTCTCTCTCTCTCTCTCTCTCTCTCTCTCTCTCTCTCTCTATCTCCACTGGTGCCCAGGGTTGCTCACTTGCTAGGAAAGTGCTGCACTATCAAGTTCTATCTGCAGATTATGGCATTTAAAAATATTTATAGAGGGGGAACTATTTATATCCCTACAATCATTATAAATGTGTGTGTGTGTGTGTGTGTGTGTGTGTGTGTGTGTGTGTGTGTGTGGTGTGTGCATTTAAAGCATTATGTTTTGGTGCTACCTTATAGATATTAGAAGTGAAGTGCTCCTGACCTGTAAGACTCTTAGTTATGTAAGGTCAGCTTTATTTGGAAAAAAAGCAGATGGTATTTTATATATTATACAGTGAAGATCATCATTTCTGTTGTCCCCAGTTGCTGTGTCTCAGAGAATTCTTCAGTGGGGACACAGGCACAGGGACAGGACAAAGATTGTCTTCATTTCTTCATTTCCTTACTTAGGTGTCAACAAAATGACTTTTGTATGTGCCCCAAGTGGTAGTCTGATTATGGGGGAGAGAAAAAGGGGATGTAGTTGGTCATGGTCTCTGTGCCATCCGGGGGCACATAGTGCATGGACAAGATCACAGGGGGTGTTAGATGCCACAGGGGAATCGGGGACAAAAGACTGCCTGAAGAGATAATATGTGCTCAGTAAGTACTGGTTTCTAAAAATGAATAAACAAACAACATGATAAATAGTAGGACCAAAAATATTCCCGTGGACTTGACCAGTGGGGCTCAAAATTTGTTCATATAATGAAACCCAGGAAAATTGTGGTTCTTTTTGGAGAATAACTATGAAATATTCATAGATTACAATTACTGAAAACATAGTTTGGAGCTAAGTAGGAGAACATCTTGTGCTAGATTCTACTACAGGTGCCAACTGTCAAGAAAACTTAGGAAATAAAAACATTAGGTTAAAAATATTCCATCTGCCCACTCTTTTCCTATAAACTGGGGGGATACTACCCACATTCTATTTTAATGCAGGAAACCCTCACACCAACGGGTAGGACACCAGGACTCCAAGGAAGCATTGGTATTTGAAGGTTGTTGATGGTTTTAGCAAGGACAGTTTCAGGAAATGACAAGGCTGGAAGCCATATGGGATTGGACAGGAAAGTGAGCATTGCATTTTCAAGACACCAGCAAGTATTTGTCAAATGTCCCCGGGATGCACGGTTGAGAAGGAAGAAAAATAGCCAATATCCCAATTTTCATGAAACTTGAAGTTGGTCAGGAGAAACAAACTGATTGCTAAAGACACCTAAAGAGATGCTGTGATTAAAGCTCTAGAACCCACACGGTATCACAGGAGTTTAATACTTCTAATAGCATATCTGGGAGGAGGGGAGGAGTTTAGCAGGGAGAAGAGCTCCGAAGATGGACAAGGACATTCCAGGAAGGAGCCAAAGGCTATTCTTAGGGAAGGCATGGTATCCAGGGTTCTAGGGGCCAGTGGATGTAGATAGAGCACGAAGACTGAGATGAGCAGAAGAGGTAAGGAACACACAGTCTTAGTCACAGCAAGGATGCTGATGACTGGTTCTGAGGACGAAGCAGCAGTTGACATTGATGCTTAACTTCACCATACTGAGAAGCACGCAGGGGTTAACAAAGCCCAGTCAAGGTGCTGGGAGGAGGGCATTTCCAGAGGATCTTAATCAAGGGCAAGAAGATCCACCACGAATGTGAGCAACACCATCCCATAGGCTAGGGGCCTTGGATGGAATTAGAGAGGAAAATAGAGAAAGCCTGCTAGAGCTGGTCTTCTCCTCCCCCACCCTCCCCTCTCCTCCCTCACACCTCTCTCCTCTTGCTCCTCCTCCCGTCCCCCTCCAACCCCCCTTCTCCTTCTCTTCCTGTCCCTGCTCCTCATCCTGTTTTAGC
The DNA here is from genome assembly GCF_008632895.1 of Mastomys coucha. Lineage (NCBI taxonomy): Eukaryota > Metazoa > Chordata > Mammalia > Rodentia > Muridae > Mastomys > Mastomys coucha. The sequence continues at coordinate 53,356,294 of NW_022196891.1, read as the reverse complement.
TCCCTGCTCTGCTCCTGCTCTTGGCTTCCAGCTACCAGTGGGCTGGGCTGCTCGGCTGTCATAGCTTCCGCTATACATGGAATGTTCCCTCTGAAGCTCAAAGCTCAAATAAACTTTTCTTCCCTTTAAGTTGACTTTCTCGGGTATTTGTCACAGTAGCAGAAAATTGTCAAGCTGTGACATAATCAGAAGTTCTATTTTTAAAAGATCATTCTGGGGCTGGGAAATACTCAGTGGGGAAAGCATTGCTGTGCAGATATGAGACCCTGAGTTCAGATCCACAGAACACAGAAAGCTTGATGAGAACAGGGACAGGAGAATCTTTGGAAGCTTGCAGACCAATGACCCTGGCTTCCACACTGGCAAAGAGACCCACACACATGAGAACATACATACACACACGTGCACACTGCACACATACCCGACATAACAGCATAAATCCTGGTCAGAGCCTTTAGGGGAGGAAAAGAAAGAAAGGCACCCAAGTAGGGAAGATGGGAGTAAAACTGTCCTTATGTGAGGAAAACCCTCCCAATGTCACAAAGTGTTAGAACTAGAGAACAAGTTATAAAGTTGATAATGCACCACCCACCCCGTGTGTGTGTGTGCATGTACACGTGTGTTTGTATATGTGTGTATGTGTTATGCGTGAGTGTATGTGAGAGTGTGTGTGTATATGTGTGTGAGTGTGTATGTATGAGTGTGTATGTGTGAGTGTATGAGTGTGTGTGAGTGTGTATGTGAGTGTGTGTTAGAGAATGTGTAAGTGTGTGAGTGTTGTGAGTTTATGTGTGTGTGAGTGTGTGTGTGTTAGTATGAATGTGTGAGTGTGTGTTTGTGGGTGTGTGAGTGTGTATATGTGGGTGTGTGAGTGCGTGTGTATGTGAGTATGTGTGTATGTGTGTGAGTATGTGTGTGTGAGTGTATATGTGAGTATGTATAAGAGTGTGTATGAGTGTGTGTGTATATGTGTGAGTGTGTATATGTGTGTGAGTGTGTGTATGAGTGTGTATGTGTGTGTTAGAGAATGTGTAAGTGTGTGTGAAAGTGTTGTGAGTTTGTATGTGTGAGAGTGTGTGTGTGTGTTAGTATGAATGTGTGTGAGTGTGTAAGTTTGTATATATGTGGTTGTGTGAGTGTGTATATGTGGGTGTGTGAGTGTGTGTATGTGTGTGAATGTGTATATGTGTGTGAGTGTGTATATGTGAGTGTGGATAAGAGTGTGTGTGAGTGTGTGTAAGAGTGTATGTGAGTGTGTGTGTATGTGTATGTGAGTGAGTGTGTGAGTGTGTGTATGTGTGTGAGTACGTTGTGTAGTATATGGGGAAGTACACATGTGCATGTAGACACGATCACCTCTGTATGAATGTGTGCAGGCCAGAAGTCATTACCAGATGTCTCCTATTACTATTCACATTTCTTAAAGACAGTCTCTCTTACCCTGGATCTTGATAGTCAGGCAACTAGATGGTCAGCAACCCCCCAGGATCCTCGATAGACCCAGAGCTGTAGCTGTAGACCTGAACCTCTGTGCTGTGCCTTTCCAGGCATGCTGGGGATCTAAACTCTGCTCTTCATGGTTATGCAGCACAGACTCCTCCCCATCTCCCCAGCCCTAAGTACATCTCTATATATCAACTATCAAGCCACCTGATTAGGACCACAGTCACACTTTACATACACTCACACGCACACACACGCAGCTCAAGAATAAGTAAAGTTAACAAAGGAAGGGGGAATTTTGTACACTAACCCCACAAAACATCCATTAAAGGAGGCACAATCAGACAGAAGGCTATACCTTATTCACAGGCTGGAAGGCTTAACATTGCTAAAGTGCAATTCAATTTTGCTGATTTTGTAGTTAATGTCTTTGGTGAACTCATTGGTTAGTTCTAACATTTATATGAGCCTTTGGGGCTTTGTGTGCATACTGTGTCTTCTGTGAACAGGGACAATTTTAATCCTTTCTTTCCCTGTTAAAAATCCCAGTGGCGTTTTTATAGAAATACAAAACAGACAACCAGGCAATATTGGTGCACACTTTTAATCCCAGCACTCAGGAGGCAGAGGTAGGTGGTGGGTCTCTGTCCACCTGCCTGATATACATGACTAGTTCCAGGACAGCAAAGCCTACACACA
>NW_022196891.1:53337454-53354142 GCF_008632895.1 Mastomys coucha | reverse complement strand
CCCCCCCCCGTCTCAGGGAAAAGAAAGAAAGGGAGAAGGAAAGAAGAAATACATGCAGGGACCAGTGAGGTGGTTCATTAGGTGAAGGCACTTGTTACTGAGCCTGGCATTCTGAGTTTGATACCTGGGATCCATGTGGTAGAAGGAGAGACCCAATTCCTAAAGGTTGTCCTCCAACTTCCACACAGGTACCTCACATCCCCCAAACCACACAATAAACAAACAAACAAATAAATAAAATCTAAAAATTAAAAAATATATACAATGTAATCTTAAAATCCATGTAGAACCATAAGACTCTTCAAATATACAAGAGCCCAAAGCCAAAGACACTACAACGTTACTCTCAAATTATATTACAAATCTTCACCAATTACAGAAGTTTAGAGTGAAATAAAGGCAGACATATAAACTATCAGAGCAGAATTTAAAAATTCCTAAATATACCCACTAAATATATATATATATATATATATATATATATATATATATACTTAAATAAATATATTTAATTAATTTTCCTTAAAACCACCAAAAATATACAATGGGCAAAGGGCAGTCTCTTCAATATGCTGTATGAACAAAAAAAAAATCCACACAGGAAACAGAAAAGTGAACCATAGCTGGCACCACACTCGAGAAAATCCAACTCAGAATGGATTGCAGACTTCACATGAGGGTGGACCTCATGCCTAGTGTTCTTGCTGCCATGTTTTAGAAAGCCAGTGGGAAGCATCCAATTTAATGGGGAGGTTATAAATGGCAGGGTCATTTGTAGTGAGAGATTCCTAAAAGATGGATGGAAGTGAATAGTGTGGAATTTCTGATGGAGGACCTGATCTCAGGAGGAGTGGGGATTTCTCTCCCTTTATTAGCAGAAGAATTGGGCAAAGAGCATCCTTCATCCCAGGGCGTTTAGAAGGAAGAGCAGATGAGGTCTCTGTGTGGTGTTATCATCTGATGAATAGAAGAAAGCCGAAGGAAAGGCAAGATAAGGGGAACGGGTTTATTTTAGAGCTAGTGTGAGGAGGGCTCAGTGAAGAGGGGAAGGGTGAGCTAGACAGTAATGATTTGTTGCTCGTGTTAGCTATGTGACATCGGGCCTATTTCCTAATCTGTAAAACAAGATTGATAACCATGAAACCTCGACCCCATTAGAATTGTGGCTCACATCGATTAAATGGCCAACTAATGTAAGCTGTCGCTGTCACTTTCATGGTTCGCTGTCAGTGGCTAGCACAGTGCTGAGCACATAATTGGTTTTAATGTAAAATATTCACTAATTCTCTCAGGTACTCCACATCCTAGAAGTAGCCAGACAACACTGAACCACCAAGCTCTTTTATCTCTAAGCACTTGGAAGCCTTTCTTCTGCCTAATGCTGAGGGATTTGCATGTGCTGTTTAGCCAGGGCCGATTCTATTAGGAGATTTAATCACATGGGCAGGGCACTGAGCCAGGGTAAGAAGAGATTCAATTAATTCCAGTGCTCAATCTCTTTGGACCTCTATGAATAGAGGACAGGCCGTCTCTGGAAACCATTCCTTTATTCCTCCCATAATGTTTATTGAAGCAACTTTGAGCCAGGCCTGCTCATGGGGCTAAGACACCTCAATGAATAGGAATGGTTACCACCTTCATGCTATGAATCTGATAAGGTAAATGTTACAATGGCTGCCTCACAAAGTTCCAGGGCACCAGGGAGAAAGAGCCCCTAGCTATACCTAAGCAGAGAAGGCTTCTGGGGCAGGTGGAGGAAACTGCTGTGTGACCTGGAACCTAAGTTAGCTTTGTAAATAGGCAGAAATATAGCCTTTCTGGGCAGAGAAAGGCTCTTGGAATAGATGGCAAGGGAGGCCAGGAACTGTATGTATCCCAGTCATGTCAGAGTACGAAATGTCCACTTACAGAGATATGAGAGTAGATGGCAGAGTTGTGTGCTGTCTGCTAGTCTAAGGACTGTCACTTGGTCCTGTAGGAGACGTGGGACCAATATAAGCTTCTGAGCAGGGGGCAACCCTCCCTGGTTGACATATTAGAAAGCTCTGTCTGACAGATAGTGGAGGAAGGATTTGGGTGTAGGAGTTGTGTAGGATGGGGTGAGGGTGGGGATGTGGCCACAGTCACTATGATCAGAGGCAGAATGATTGTCAGCTGACAGAAATGGAAGTCTAGGTGTGGGTTGACCAGAGGACTGCTCCAAGAAATGAATCCTAATTATGACCATGATAGTGGGTGAGAGAAATTCGAGTGGTAGCCATTGGCATCAAGGAGACAGTGATGTCTGAAGTTGGGGTGGTAGGGAAAGCATTTCTCTCTGTTAAAGTTTCCAAGGACTGGGGGGAGGGGATATGCTGAAATTCTTGCTGAGAAAGAATCAATGATAGGATAGGGTGTGTAACAAAAGATAAGAGCGCTGGAGCCTCGAGATAATGGAAATAGAACACTCGACTTTAATTCTGAAAAACAGAAGAGGTTTGTACAACATTTAAACTGTCACCTCTTGTTTCCAAGATGAGACAACCATTATAAAATACTTAGGCTATAGGCCCAGGGTGCCAGGACTACAATAAAACTCTGCAGATAGCTGCTCACAAATTTAAGATCTTTAAAGATAAGCTAGATGAGGTGGTTCAGACCTTTAGTCTCCGAATTTGGGAGGCAGAGACAAGATCTCTGTTTGAGGCCAGCCTGATGTGCATAATGAGTTCCAAGACAAATGAGGGCTATGTAGAGAGACGCTGTCTCAAACAAATGTCCAGAATTATCTGAGTCCTTATGGTAACATCGTAGCCCATGATGGTGTTGGTGGGAGACTTTTTCCAGGATCCTTAGAAAACCATCTCCAACTTCTTTGCCGAGGATGTGCTGACACACAGCACATCTTGTAACTACGGCAGTAGAATAGGTGAATAGCATTCTTCATCCCAGAATATAATCTGTCTCTTAGCAGATAGGTTTCATTGCCACCTCATATCTTTTGGGAGCATCTAGTCTATGCTATTCTGGGAACACTGGAGGATTCTAGAATACTACACATGATCCATGCCCTTAAAGAACTCAGTATAATTATAAAATCCAGATTGATACATCTAGAAAAACAAAGGGCAGTAGGTGCCTTGTATATCTTCATGGGCAGGGTTCGGTGTTGATAGTGTATAAAAGAAATAAATAGATTACAACTATCTAGTCATGACTTAATGAGCCAAAAGAAGATGATGGCATTTAAGAAGAGAGAGATGGTGTATTCTGTTCATGTGTTAAAGGGTTGATTTCCAAGGTGGTGTTATTGGGAGTTGGTAGATATGCAGGATTTTACTTAGTTCTTTTTAACAGCTTGTTGGGCAACACAAAGTCCTTTTGTTGTCAAGAATGTACTATTCAGAAAGATTTGGGAGCAGTGATCTCTTTACATCTTGGCTTTTTGCCATAAATTACAGAGAAAAATTCCCTGCCGTTGCCTTCTGATATCCCCACCAGAAGCCCAAGGCAATTGATTGCCCTGGTATTAGACTGGAAGCTTCAGACCTATAAAATAAACTCTGCTACTTTGTAAATTTCATACACTTTGTTGTATTAATGTGAATCTGAAAATGTGTGCATTGGCTGTTTGCCTGTATGCATGTCTCTGTGGGGGTGTTGGAGCTGGAGTTACAGACAGTTGTAATCAGCTAGGTGGGTGCTAGGAATTGAACCCAGGTCCTTTGGAAGAGCAGCTAGTGCTGAACGACTGAGCCATCTCTCTAGCTGCCTTTATATGGGAAGTGAGGAGGACAAAGCTTCAGGTAATCCTGGGTAGGACTGGCTAGACTGGGAACAGGGCAGCAGCAAACTCAGGTTTCCTTGACGCGGTACGTCTCCCCGGGACGGAGACCTCGATGCGGTACGAATCCCCGGGACAGAGACCTCGATGCGGTATGTCTTCCCGGGACAGAGACCTCCATGTGGTATGTCTCCCCGGGACAGAGACGATGCTGTTTGCTAAAGGAAAGAGAGTGGAGTGACGTGAGGGATGAAAAGCAAGGTGAAGATTTGGAGCAGTCCCTGAGGAGGATGAGTGCATTGTAGACTCAAGGTTTCAGAGCTGGGCAATCAACAGTGATGGCTGTGTTGGCAGAAACTAGAGTTGTTACTTCGAGGTAAAGATGTTAGTTGTGTTTTAAGCCTGTTAAGTTCAGAGAAGTGGGAGGAAATCCATGTGAACAACTCCTACAGGTATCAAGAACATCTCAAGGGAACATGGCTGCTAAAAGCCAGCATCTTCTCCAGTATCCAGTCTCACTGAGCAGAACACAGGGTCACCTCTGCAGACATAGGGTGGCGAAACAGAAGTCCTTGTAGTGTGCCATCTCTACTCACGGTCAGAGGCTTAGATGATAACATTATTGAATTCCTGAAGCTTATAAGGAATATAAGCTTATTCCTGAAATACACACACACACACACACACACACACACACACACACACACACATTATTGGTGTCATCAGACACACCAGAAGAGGGCATCGGATCCCATTACAGATGGTTATGAGCCACCATGTGGTTGCTGGAAATTGAACTCAAGACCTCTGGAAGAGCAGTCAGTGCTCTTAACCACTGAGCCAAATCTCCAGTCCCCTTTATATCTTCTTTTTACTTTAAGTGGATGAATGTTTTATCTTGTGTATGTGTATGTCTGTTCACCACAAGCATGTCTGGTCCCTATGGAGGTAAGAAGAAGGTGTCAGATCTCCTAGAACAGGAGTTACAGGCAGCTGTGAGCTACTTGTGGATTCTGGTCTTCTGAAAGAGCAGTCAATGTTCTTAACCACTGAGCTATCACTCCAGTCCCACAAATGAAATAAAATGAAGACTATTTTAAAAATCTAATTTAAGATATTTTACTACAATATTTGAAAAGAAAACATACAGTTTCTTGGAAACAGGCCTATCTTATTTTGGCCTTTTTATCTTTACTATGATAAAAACTCATGACCAAAGGAACTTTAAGAGGAAGGGTATATTTGGCTTATGCTTCTACACCATAGTCTATCTTTTTTGTTTGTTTGTTTGTCTTGTTTTGAGACAGGGTTTCTCTGTGTAGCCCTGGCTGTCCTGGAACTCACTCTGTAGACCAGGCTGGCCTCGAACTCAGAAATCCTCCTGCCTCTGCCTCCCAAGTGCTGGTATTAAAGGCATGCGCCACCACCGCCCAGCCATAATCTATCACTGAAGGAAATCGGGATAGGAACTGGAGCAGGGCAGGAACCTAAAGGCAGGACCTGACCCAGAAGCATGGAGTAGTACTGTTTACTGGTCTGCTCAATGTGGTTTGCTCAGCCTGCTTTCTTGTAGAAGCCAAGACTACCAGCCACCCACAATAGGCTGAGTCTTCCCAAGTCAATCACTAAGAAAATGCTCTACAGGCTTGCCTACAGATAGATCTTATGGAGGCATTCCTGAATGAGGTTCTCTCCTCTCTGATACCTCTAGCATATGTCAAGTTGACATAGAACAAACCAGGACAAGGTCTTTTATAGTTTAAGAGAAAAACAACAGAAAAGGAAAAAAGATAAAAAGCTGCTCCACCCCCACCCCCATCCCTACCCCCACCTTTCATCTTAGCTCCAGCTTTATATCTGCTCTTGCTTCTACCATACTTCACAGCTCTCTGTATGGTCCACAAGTGTGAGTGTGACAGGCTCTCGCTTCTCTAGCCACACACACATACACTAGGTCCCATTATCTCTTTCTTTCCTGGCCTCTGTCCATCCACCCAGGCGTAAGTGTTAGCAGGTAGGACCATGCACATTGCGAATGTTCCTAAATACTTTCTTCTTAGGTGACAGAAGACTAGTTCCTCGAGTTCCTTGAGTCCTCACTTCCAAACTTAGGATACCCAGAATCTCCCCAAAGTTCAGAACTAGGGGTGATGCCTGTTACTGTAGGTACCCAGCCTAAGCACGGCAGTTGGCATCAGCTCATTGATTGACAATGTCTCGCAGATGACATAACCCTGAAGCAGAGACCAGAGGGATGGAAAAGAGCCAGTTACTTAGGGAGTGAGGTGTTCCCAAGGGAATAAAAGTCTTCAACTGTGTGAAGATCAGAATAAAAGATCATGGCTGGGACAGAAAAATCTTAGATGATATGGATGGAACACAGGGGCAGCTGGTAGAAAACTTGTCTAGCATTCACAAGACCCTGGGTTTGACCCCTAAGATCACATAAACTACATGTGATGGCATATATCTGACTAGTAGCATTTGGAAGGTAAAGGCAGATAGAACAGGAGTTCAGGGTTATCCTTGGCTACGTAGAGAGTTTGAGACCAGCTTTAGTGACATAAGACCCTGTATAAAAAGAAAGAGTGGGGCAGCAAGTAGAACAAATGAGACTGCCTAGATACACAAGGGCCACGTTATAGACCATGGTATTCCAAAAGTAATCAGATGGCTGTGTCATAGGAAAGTGATTGACACAGAGTGTGTGGTATTGTATGTTTATGTACATGTATGCATGTGACTGTGCGTGCATATGTGTGCACGTATGTGTAGAAGCCAGAAGACAACCTTGAATGTTGTTCTTTGGGTGCCATCCCTCTTGTTTCTGAGATAGGAGCTTGCCAAGTAGGCTTGGCTGGCTGGATAGTGAACTCCAGGGACGCTCCTGTCTCCACAATCCAACATGTGCTACCGTGCCTGTCTCTTTTATGTGAGTTGTGGGGCTAGAAAACACAGCTTCACACTTGTCTAGTAATCACTTTGTTGGCTGAGCCGAGCCACGGATTCATATGTGTAGAATGTCATTTATCTGAGTGGCCAGTGGTGCAATGGTTATCATGGTGTGGGCAAGAGATGGAGAGAAACAACACAGAGGATTACAAAAGTTTGAGATCTGACTTGTTTGCTTCTATGACTCATGTATCTTGGTCACACCCAAGAGTTCTCAGAAAAAGTTCTAGAGTCACCTTTACCTTATTGTAATACTGATTAAGCACCCATTATGAGCACCCATTGTATCCATAGTATGGATACACTAGCCCAAGAACTAGAAGAGAAGTGGACACAAAAAGTATCGGAATAGAGAGGTACCAGGATGAAGCATGAAGTATTGAAGTCCAAGAAGGAGGCATGAATCCAGCCTGAAGAATCAGAGAGTGACTCTGATTTTCAAAAACCATTTAACCTAGATCGTGGAAAAGCCAGGCTCAGCACAGCCTCGCAAAGGCTCAGAGGATTCATACAGAAGCATAACACCAGGGCAAGGACAAGAAGTGCAGAGGCTGAAAACATTGACAAGAGCCAGATCAGGACAGTGGAGGTAACATAGGGGCTTCAGGAACAGCTCATAGCAGGTGGGCGTGGGGGCAGCCGAGGAGTTCCTTCCATTCTCTAACTGCACAGTCTCTCTCAGAGCTCCACTCTTAGATGCCCTACAAGGGTCCCCACTCCACCCCTGGCATATCAAGCAACATTTACTGTAGAGGAATTCTAATGCTGGCAAGAGATCACATCCAAAGACTTTCTAGGTCTGTGTAATCTGGCTGAAATACAGACATGTTTTTAATCCCAGGAGACAGAGGCAAACATCTCTGAGTTCAAGGCCAGCCTGGTATAGAGTAAGTTTCAGGAAAAGAAAAACTTAGGTCCAGGTATGGCGGTACACACTTTTAATCCCAGCACTCAGGAGACAGAAACATTCTCTATCTCTGAGTTCTAGCCAGTTCTATTCAGTTTGTGGAGTTCAAAGGCAGTTTTACCAGGAGAGTTATACAGAGATAGGTTGGAGAGAGAACAAGCTAGACACAGGTAAAGACAGAATGGGCCAAAGAATGAGAAAATCCAGAACAGATTGCTAGAGTTAGTTTGAGGCCAACCATAACAATTCAGTGAGAAGTAGAAAGAAGCCAGTTTGAACCAGCCCGCTTGGAGAGGAGTTTGAGCCAGAGCAGCTGAGATGAACCAGCCAGCCAGAGTTCAGAAAGAACTAGAAATGGTGAGCTTATTCAGCAAGTCTCAAAGGCTGAACACATTCTAGGCCTAGATTAGATTGTATGGAGGTTAGAAGCTTCCAGGACTAGGCCTAGGTTAGCAGACAGAGACAGTAAGCCTCAGAGATAACAATTGCATCAGAAGAATAAAAATACTTTTAAAATTTACTTCTGTAAACCTGCCATGTTCTTCCATGCCTCGTGCCCTCTCTCCTGCTGCTCTCTAAATCCTAAAGAAGGAACCCAAGATTGTACACATACTTAAAGCAATCTGAAATTAGTCCATTTTCCATGCCATAACAAAATGCCTAAGACTGGGTACTTGTGAAGAGAGGTGTAGCTATCTAAGCATCATGAAGCTGCCTGTGATGAGAACCCCCCTCCCTCTACTGTACCACATCATGGTTCCTGGAAAACATGCAAACAGGGGAAGTCACAAGACTGAAAGCCAAAGAGAGACCCTAAGTGGGCCACTGTATCAGTGTTCTTGTTGCTATGACAAAATGCCTGATGAAAGCAACTTAAAGAAGGAAGGTTTCTTTTGGCTCATAGTTTGAGGGGGTAGCCCATCATGGCAGGGAAGAGATGGTAGCAGGAATCTGAGGCAGCTGATTACAGTAGGAAGCAGAAAGCAGTATGACGTCCTGTTAGCATTCTCCTTTGTTTTGTAGTCTAGGACACCAGACCATGGAATGGGGCTGCCCACAGTTAGGGTGGGTCTGCCCACCTCACAGACACGTCAAGCTCAGGGACTTTATCTCTAGTGACGTTAGACCCTGTCATATTAACAATCAGTATTAACTGTCACAGTCACGTTTGTTACTTTGTTTTGAGACGGGGGTGGGGGGGGTCTCATGGAGCTCAGGGCTGACTTCAAGCTTGTTATGCAGCAGCAGATGTCCTCGAGCTTCTGCTCTTCCATCCTCTCTATTTTGCTAGTGGGGTAACAGTTGTACACCACCACATTCAGTTTATGTGGTGCTGCTGGGGATTAAAGCTAGGGCTGTATACATGCTAAGCAAGCGTCCTACCTCCTGAGCTACATCACCAACCACAGTTGCTCAGGCATAAAAACCTCCTTTGTGAATAAACCAGGGTCTCACAAAACTATTTCAGCTCCCTTTAGGTTTTTGATTGTTTGGTCTTATGTTGCCCAGGCTGGCCTTGAACCTGTTATGTAACCAAGAATGACTTTCAAATCCTGGTCCTCCTGCCTCTGCTTTCCAGGGTCTAGGATTACAGTATATTCCATCATGCCCACCCTTCAATTTCTTTTGAGGACACTTCTCTCAATGACCAAATTACTTCTTTCCACCCCCAACTCCTTAAAGCTTCCATCATTCCCACCCTCAGGGTCAAAATTCTAATACATAAATCCTTTAGGGACATACCCAAGCCAAATCTAAGCCATGCAAGTATTACCTGAAATGCTTAATAATAGAAGGTTTCTATAGTAAGCTAGCCACCACTTAAAGTGATGTAGAAACTGAGTTAACATGATATGTTGTTAAATTTTAAAACATCAGGTACACAGTATAGTCTGCATTTGAGTAGGTGTGGTACATCTGTGCGGACAAGAATAAAATATCAGCCGCACTTATCTCCATGTGGGCAGATTGCTAAGGGATTTTAGACCTAATCTTTTGACTTACATCATTTAAATTATCAAACACACAGTTGGTATATTATGATCAAACAACCCCCCCCCCCAACAAAGCTGCTCTAGGGATCTGCTTGGCACAGTGCAGAGAAGCACTTGACCTCTGGCTGGTTCCTGTGACTGCACGTTGTTGACACAGCAGTATTTCTGCCCAGGAGGACTACAAGCGAGACTAATTCATTAAGTGCTTCCAGTCCCGAAGATGACAGGAGCCAGGAAAACATAAAGTCTCGTTACTCTGACAGCCGGCAGCCTTGATGTCTGCGTGTTTATTTATTAACTGGACGGCAAGGATCCGTTCTCCCACAAGCACTGTAGCTGACCTTGACACAGATCTCATTCTCACAGAAGATGAAAATCACAAGAACACTGTCCTAGGAAGGGACATGAACTTGAATGACAGAGTCGACCAGGGCTATAAGCTGTAAGGTAGTAAGAGATGGGAATGTTGAGTTGGGACTCCCTCTGTCTCTCTGTCTCTGTCATTCTCTCTCTCTCTCTCTCTCTCTCTCTCTCTCTCTCTCTCTCTCTCTCTCTCTGTGTGTGTGTGTGTGTGTGTGTGTGCACATATGTGTATTAGGCATGCAGTACAAAGTGTTTTATATATACACTTCCCCTTTTAAGACTTAACAATTCTGTGGGGCATTCTTCCCATTTTAAAGCTGCTGGAACTGGGATTTAGAGAGAATGAATACTTAGCAAACAGCAGAAGTTAAATTTTAGTATGACTAATTCCAAATTCAGACCACCCCTCTGCTCCCCTTCTTAATAGGCTGCTCTTCCAAGTAGGGAATTTTTTAAAGCTTGGGGAAAACATTCTATTGATTTTGGCTTAGAAGGCTCCCAGCAGGAAGTGGATGCCAGATGCTCTTTGTTCAATGGATGGATGAATGAATGAACAAAAGAAAGAAAATTCTAAAAGGTCATGTAATCAGATCAAGGCAGGGAGAAATAATCACGTTAGAAACCCATCTCAGAAATAGGAATGAATGCAGCAAACGCTCTGTAGTTCTGTTTCCCAGCCCAGAGATTTACAAGTGCGTGCCTTCCTGCCTTCGATAGAGTAAACATTGGAAGGGTCACTTTGCTGGGGCTCAGAGAGCTGGGACCCTGCTGGTGTCAGTCCTGGTACAGTTTAGGGGAGAAGAGGTGCTGGCCTGGTTGAGTTCCCAGGCATGAAACTTGATGTCTGCTGTTTGCTAACCAACCACTTAGCCCTATTGGGTCCTCTCTGCTTGCCTGAATCACTTATGGTCTGAGGACGACAAGAAAAGGAGCCCCAAACCTAGAAGCCTCCCGGATCACTTGTGAGAGAAATGCTTTCTTTCCCTTTGCCTGTGATGTATCAAACTGACAGGCTTCCCCTGGCTCAGATGGAGAGCTGTTTTTCTCCATGTGTGTGCTGTCAGCTCTAGGAATGCTCAACACTGGTTACTGGGTCACCAAGCAGAAACAGAGAGAAGCTTTGTCCACCCCCTCTTTGGTTAGGCCTCTTCTTGGCTGTGCACAGTAAAGGCTCATATACGCCTCTCCCTAGCTCAGAGCAGGAGGGAAGCCATTGGACCCCAGACTACTGTGAGGGACACAACAGAAATACTTCAAGTATTAATCATTCAGGAGTTCGGAGTATCGGAAAGGAAAATACAGTGTTCCCTCTAGTCTCTGTAGCTCTTAGCTGGGACCCCTAGGACAAGACAGCTTAGCAAAGAAAGCATGCTTATTTACACTCAGGCCTGATACATACCTTAGAGGAACCAAAGGCAACCAGGGTTTTAGGATTCAGGGCCCAATGTCATCTTTGTCTTCGGCTGAAGACAAAGAGAGATGCCTATAGGGGAAGTACTTTTGGAGAAAGGACTGGCATAAAGTGTGCGTGTGTGTTATATCCACAAGTGGGTACATGTATGGACATGTGTAAAAGACTAAGGAGAATTCTGGATGTTCTTCTTGATCATTCTCTGATCATTCTCTGGTCTTCTCACTGAACCAGAAGAATCGAGGCTGGCAGCCAGGGAGACCCAGCCATTATCCTACCCATCCAACAGCACTGTGCTTACAGGTGCATATGTGGCCACAACCAACTTTTTACATGGGTACAAGAATTGAAACCTAGGTCCTCATGCTCATAATCAAGTTTTCTTGCCACCAGGCCATCTCCCCAGCTCACAACCCCTACTAAGTGAACTCACTTTCTCAGTCGATTTTTTTTTTCCTTTTGGCAATACTAGGAACTAAACCCAAGGCTTTATGCATGCTAAGCAAGTGCTCTACCACTGAGCTACACTCTCGGTCCTTCCGTTGATAAGACTTAACTGAGACGTATTTGGGCTTCTCCTCCATGTACACAAAGAAGACACACTTACAAATGAGCATTTTTCCTATTTTAAAAAATGTACATTTTCCTCAGAAGAATCATTCATAGTGTGTTCTCACAGCTTCTCTTGTGTCTGTTATGTCTCAGAATATTCAGATTAAAACATCCCCTGTGCCAAAAATGCATATTTTATGGTGCATATTCTAGTTAGTCTACAATGGCATCCCAGAGAGAGAATAGAACACAACTGACTTTACAGTTACATAGCAATGCCATTGAAATGAAGCTTGGGAGCTCTGTCCTGACTGGTTTCATTTCCTAGAAAACAGGGGTCTCAGGGGGTGGGGAGGACACAACACTCTGCTTATGTGCACTTTCTGCTCTAACAATTCTGTAATCATGGCTCTGAAGAGGGCACAGAATCCCTTAGAAAACCATATGCAGCCGGAGAGGAGGTGAGTTGTCTCTGGTGCTAGGCTGTAGTAAATCCTATGTTACAGAGTAGGAAGCAAAGGTCAGAGCTACCCCCTCTCCTTACCAAAAACAAACAAACAAACCAACCAAAAGATAACAGGGAAATCCAAAGTTTTGGACTTGAACTTCAAGATGGCCACCTTCCCTTGGTCCAGGAGAGAAACTGTCCTGGGTGTATAGAAGAATTTAAATTCCTCTCCTTGTCTCCCTGTCAATTTTTTCCTGGTCCATCTTGCCAGGAGCATTCAGTTTGTATTGAGTAACTGCTTTTGAAAATCATTCCTAAGGCATTACACATGCATACATCACACATGCACACACACACACACTGGGTGGACTCTTTGAATTTAGTCTGGGAAGTCACAACCACTCTTGGGCTATACAAACTGGACCAATGAAATAGTCATCCCAAACTCAAGAGAACTTTGATTCACACCACTGGTTGGTAGTCCTTAAGTCTCTGGCCAGTCCTCCTGAGCCTGTTTCCCATCTCATGGTTGGAGTACTGAGATTACGGGGCATGCCACTGCCTTTGTTTTTTGTTTTTTGTTTTTTGAACGTGTATTCCAGGGTTTGAACTCATAGCTTGTTACCCACCAAGTCATCTCTCTGATCTTGAGGCACAGAGCTTGACTCCTGAAGCACAGGTGGGGCACCATGTTGTGAGATGTGTTAGCTGTAGAGTCTGAAGAGAGAACCTCAGAAAACAGGGGAACCTGCAGGCACCAGCACTCCAGGCCAGTGTGGGAGGCCCGTGGCAGGCAGCTAATGACAGTGGTCACTCCAGGCCAGTGTGGGAGGCCCGTGGCAGGCAGCTAATGACAGTGGTCAAGGAACTGGGGCAGGGAGAGGGTGCTCATTTTCTATATTCTAACTCATTCAGGACTAAGTCTATAATCACACCCTTGAAGGTAGCACACATCCTTGATCCCAGCACTTGGGAAGAGAAGAAAGCAGATTCTGATAGTTCAAGGAACTAGTTCCAGGACAGCAAGGGCTACACGGAGAATCTCTGTCTTGGAATACAACAATAACAACAACAACAACAACAACAACAACAAAACAACCACAAACCATACCTTTCTTGCTCTCCCATGTCATGATTAAATGAGACAAAGGTGTAGTGCCCACTAAAGGCGAGGATGTATGCTTGTGGTGACTGTCAGAATGGTTCAGAAGACACAGAAGTACCCAATGCTAGGGCTCTGATAATACTAATACTACTACCTGATAATATGCTAATACTACTTCCCAGACAATGGCCTCACATGGTATGGTGGATGCTTCCTCAGACCTCAGAAGCTAATCTGGTCCATACACAGTCATAGTAAGTGGACCACCTAAGCTCTCTTAGACCATCTGAGTTCTAGTAAACATGAACAGCAGGCCTCTTTTCACACAAGGAGACCAGCTTCCCTCTGGTTTCAAAGTCTAGATAAAAACCCCTTCTTGCTATCCCTCTGTATCCAACAGCTCTGTCTAGCACCACTTGTCATATTACCACGGAGGGCAAAGAAACTGAGCTCTTCTCTCTGCCGTGCACAGACTCCAGGGAAACGTTCCCAGGAGATGTTCTGAAGTAAGGCTGGGCTGGCTGGAGTCCAGTTCTGCCCATGGATGCCTGGGTTCCCTGAGCCAAGCTTGTACTCTCTTGGAAAGTAGTTTCCTACTAAACAGCCTGAAAGCACTCCGCAGGCTCTGGCCCCAGTAAGGGATTGAGGGACTCAGCCTTTCCCAGCCCCCAGCCCACTCTGCCAGCTCTCAGCACCGCCGAGCTTTTAATCTCCTGCTGGAGTGTGCTACACATTTGTATCTGTCGCTCCGCATCGCCTGCGCGTCACTGCTCTTGGCAAACAGGAAGTCTTCTCCTTTCTTCCCAGAACGCTCCCCAAGGATGGCCCAGCCCTTGACAGAGCCTTTGACATTTTTTCTTTCTTTTACTAATGACACCCAACACACACACACACACACACACACACACACACACACACACAGAGAGAGAGAGAGAGAGAGAGAGAGAGAGAGAGAGAGAGAGAGAGACCACATCCACTCCTACTTTCCCTAGCCTGTCCAGTCCCCAGCACCTGATTCCTATAGCCTTGTACAAAGTAATCATTTGGTTCCTGAAAAACAAAAGCTAAAAAGCTTCCAGCCTCTACCAACCACCTTTTCCTAAGTGGCTCCCCAAAAGGAGAGTAAGTGTACCCCAATGCCCTCCCAACCGAGACAAAAGTCATAGCATCCTGGAACTCTATGAGGTCTTTCTAATTCTTACAGCTAAAAAGGACCTGTAAATGCCATGGCAGAGAGACTTTGGGTAGAGAGAGAGCATCAGGAAACCTGGCAGAGGAGAAATGAAGGGGACTAGTAGGCAGAGATGTATATGAGAAAAGTACAATGATGTATGTACTTTGAGGATGCACAAGGAGGCCATTAAACCCACTGTCTTGTATTAAAACTTTTAAGTCAATTTTGAAGAACTCTTACAATTTTAAAAGGAGGCTGGAGAGGAGGCTCAGCCGCTGAGAGCTGAGGACCCAGGTTTGATTCCCAGCACCCACTTCACAGCCACAGATGCCTGTCATTCCTGGTTCAGGGGACCCAACTCGCTCTCTTCTAGCCTCCGTAGGCTCCTGCACATCCGTGTTGCACATAAAAATCACACAGTTCAATATCCTTAGCTACCAGGGAAGTACACATTGAAACTACAGTGAGATCTCATCTTATTCCAATTAGAATGGCTGAGATTTAAAACCAACTAATAATAAATGCTGGTGTGGATGTAGGGAAAAAGGAACACTTATTCACTGTTAGTGGAAATACGAACCAGTGCAGCCACTGTGGAAATCACTGTAGGAAATCAGTGATTCCTCAAAAAGCTAGAAGTGGATCAACTATATGGTCCAGCTATACCACTCCTGAGTATATCCCCAAAGGACTCTGTATCCTGCTACAGAAATAACCTGTTTACCAACGTCCATTGCTCCTCTGTCCAAGTAACCAGGAAATGGATACAACCTAGATGTCCATCATTTGCTGAGTGGATAATGAAAATGTGGTATTATTCAACTATAAAGAAAAATGAAATTATAAAATTTGCAGGAAATGGGTGGAGCTGGAAATAATTTATTCTGAGTGAGATACCCCAGATCTAGAAAGGCAAACACTTCACTTTTGTTATGTGATTATTAGCCTTAAATCTCTAGATATATGCTTCACTTGGAATATCCTCAAAGGTTAGGAAACCTGTAAGGGGACATTGTGAGTCAAGAGCATTTCAAGGGAAGGTGGACAGAGCAGGAGTTCTGGGGAGGGGCTAACAGAACAGGAGGGACTAAATGAGATGGGAGATGAGAATCCAGAGTAGAGGGGACCATGTGGGTGACCTGGCCTGCAGGTCAAGTTATTCGGGGGATTGAGGAGAGTCACAACCTGTGAATAAAGAATGGGCAAGAGAGACGACAGGACTCAAGGAAGCATTGCTTGTCAAGAGCCGTTTACTTAGTGGAGCAGAGCATATTTAAAGCAAAAATCTTGGAGGGGAGGGGAAGAGGAAGGAGGGAGATGGAAGGTTACAAAATCTTCTGGGGTTGAGCTCCAGGGTGACAGGTGGGGAGGGGGTGGATTTCTGTGAATGTTCTTTTCTCAGGGCCAAGCTGGATCCTTGTGATTGTCAGGCAGGATGTTAATCTCAGGGTTCTCATCCTTGTGATTGTAAGGCAGGATGTTAATCTCAGGGTTCTCAATTAGCTGGGGCAGGATGTTTATCTCAGGGCTCTCATGGTTCCCAACATCTCCCCCTTGTCTGTGTAATAAGGTCAATTGGACCATCACAGTGAGTGCCCTGAAAGGAGGCCTCTCAACCTCATCTTTGAGGTCTCACGATGGAAGCCTGAGGCTGGTAGAAGGCAATGCTCAAACTCTTACCCGTCACTGGGTCAACCTCCCCCCCATCCCCCACGGGGCTGCCCTGTCTTAGGCGGTCGAGACTTAATGCCAGCTCTGTCTCTGACTTACCAGGTCCCTTGTCGTGGGGAGAGAGCCAGGGTGGG
Source organism: Mastomys coucha (assembly GCF_008632895.1). NCBI lineage: Eukaryota > Metazoa > Chordata > Mammalia > Rodentia > Muridae > Mastomys > Mastomys coucha. The sequence goes on along the minus strand of NW_022196891.1, from coordinate 53,337,668 downwards.
TCAGGGCTGATGGCCTTAAGCTATTTGAGTAGAGGGGGAGATGGGATGGACCCTACCTAGCGAGACCCAAGGCAAAACCTATCTTTCCAGCGGCCCTCTTGTAAGACCCGAAAGTTGAGAGGCTGTCCGAAGGGCGGAAAGTCTGAGGCACGCGGGGCCACAGAGATGGGAGCCTGTGATGGCTCTTCAGTGTCAAGGCGATGATAGTGGACCT
>NW_022196891.1:53332340-53334515 GCF_008632895.1 Mastomys coucha | reverse complement strand
GAAACGAGCCTCTTTGGACAAGGAGTGGCCCATTCTTGAGCTTTGCAGGACAGATGACTCACCTAATGCCTACGGGTCCCAGACGATTGGGAACTGTCATGAAATCCACGGGGTGATCGTGCCTCGAGCCCCACGTTGGGTGCCACCTGACCTGGCCTGCAGGTCAAGTTATTCGGGGGATTGAGGAGAGTCACAACCTGTGAATAAAGAATGGGCAAGAGAGACGACAGGACTCAAGGAAGCATTGCTTGTCAAGAGCCGTTTACTTAGTGGAGCAGAGCATATTTAAAGCAAAAATCTTGGAGGGGAGGGGAAGAGGAAGGAGGGAGATGGAAGGTTACAAAATCTTCTGGGGTTGAGCTCCAGGGTGACAGGTGGGGAGGGGGTGGATTTCTGTGAATGTTCTTTTCTCAGGGCCAAGCTGGATCCTTGTGATTGTCAGGCAGGATGTTAATCTCAGGGTTCTCAATAAGCTGGGGCAGGATGTTTATCTCAAGGCTCTCATGGTTCCCAACATGTGGGGACTGTGTAATGAACACCTTTGAAAATGCTATATAGAAACCCACTACTGTAGAAGCTTCCTGAAATATATACACATATAAAAGGATTTTAAACAGAGTTACTCTTTAGCATGGAACCGGGGGTGGGGGAGACAAAACCTTTCTCAGACACTATAGCCTATCAAGCAAAAAGCCAAGTATGGGTTGCCTCTTATGGAGTTGTTGGTCAGTGGGGTCCCCTACACCCTCAAACATCACAAGCTATTGCCATCTCTCTTGGTTACTCTCCAGAACTTGATGGTAGGACTCTAGCTTTCATAGTGCCAGAAGTTTCAATTTATGCTACTTGGGGAGAATATTATTAACAATTAAACTCAGCTGTGAACCCTGCACACTACAGTAGCCAGTGGCCTGACGAGATTAGTCAGTGCAATACTGGCATAAATGTTATAGGACTAACCTGTTGCTTTCTGATTGAATTTAAAGCCTGCTCCACAAGGCTGTACTCATGCCTGGTACAGTAAACTGGGCCCAAACCAATGTCTATTAGTCCACAGGCCATAGGGAAGAACGCAGTAATTTTATTCAACTAAATGGAACATATTTATATAGCACTCCCCCCCCCCCAGGTTTTTCTCTTTGTATTCATAGGTTAGTGAATCTCTCAGCCCTCATCAGAAAATTAATACAGAGACCTACAACTGGCCAGTGTGCAGAGAACACGAGACTATGGAACGCTCTAAGTGAGACATTTATATCCCCTTTCCTTTCCTTTCCACAAGGCTCAGGGAGCATTGTAAGAACCAGACGCCATGGGTGCCTGCAGTGAAACGGTGTCGGCTGGACACGATGAGGGTCACATCGACTGTGACTGCAGGCATGAGACCAAGCCAACCAAACCCTAGCATGGGTGGGGGGTGGGCCCCTGAAGTCCCACCCTGACTGAAAAGTTATTAGCAGTTGATGGCTGCTGTCAGGAGGAGTGTTGGTTTTTCAGGGATGCAGCGCCTGGCAGGTTTCTCATGCTCCAGTAGGTGGTCCTGCACCATGCACACACCGGCAGAGTACGTGGACTCTGCAGGTTTAAAAATAAGAGAGAGAGTACATGAGGGAAGTGGGAGAGAAGACAGGGAAGATATTGGAGAGGAGGGGTAGGGGTTGGAACTGATCTAAACATCTCATATGTGTATGAAATTCTCAAGAAATAAATCTTTTTTAAAAGTTGGACATGGTGTCCTACGCCTTTAAAAGTTAAAAATGCACACGAGGGGCTTCATAAATAAAAACAGAATGAGGAAATGCTAAAGTAAATGAGTAACTCAACTATGCTGGCAAATGCCAGTAATCCTAGCACTCAGAAGGCTGAGGCAGGAGGATCATGAGATCTAGGCTAACTTAGGCTATATGGTGAGACACTACTGCAAAAATACATCACAATACAGTACAATACAATATAATACCACACTATATAGTACATCACAATATAGTACAGTAAAATATAATACAATGCAATACAATATAGTACAGTATAATACAATGCAATACAGTACAGTACAATACAATGCAATGCAATACAAAACCTAGCATGGTACCCATGTTTAGATGCACAGCTAAAATGTGTTGATATGTTCACACTGCTATGCAACAGATCTCTCTCTCTTTCTCTCTCTCTCTC
>NW_022196891.1:53304970-53332330 GCF_008632895.1 Mastomys coucha | reverse complement strand
CTCTCTCTCTCTCTCTCTCTCTCTCGGTTTTTGGTTTTTGAAGACAGGGTTTCTCTGTGTAGCCCTGGCTATCCTGGAACTCACTCTGTAGACCAGGCTGGCCTCGAACTCAGAAATCCTCCTGCCTTTGCCTCCCAAGTGCTGGGATTAAAGGCATGTGCTACCACTGCCCAGCTGCAACAGATCTCTTACATCATTTTCGCCTTGTAAAACTGACACTCTATACAAAGCAGTTCTCAACCTTCCTAATGCTACAGCTCTTTAATACGGTTCCTCATGTTGTGGTGGCCTCCAACCCTAAAATGATTTCTGTTGCTACTTCATAACTATAATTTTGCTACTGTTATGAATTGTAATGTGAATATTTGATATGCAGGCTATCTGATGTGTGATCCCTGTGAAAGGGTCATTTGACCCCCAAATAACCTTGACCTACAGGTTGAGAACCACTGCTCTATATCTACTAAATGCTAATCCCCCTCTATTCTTCCCATGGTCCTTGGCAAGCCACTTTCTGCTTTGTGTTTCTATGATTTTGATGACTTAGATGGTCCATAGAAGCAGACTCATACAGGACTTGCCCCACTGTGAATGGCTTATTTTTACTTAGCACAATGTCCTTGAATCTCATGCATAGTGTACCATATAACATGATTTCCTCTTTAAGGCTGCATAATGTTCTGTGGCACACATATCCAACTTTTTACATTCCTCTGTTGATGGATATTTGGGTTGCTTCTTCAGTTTTTTTCTTACACCTTAGTTTGTGGCTAGTTGCCTACATAGACCAAGTTACCAAACACCTTGTATCCAGTAAAATATATTTGTATAGAATTTCATCATTGTTTTCTGAGCCAACATTTAAGGGGTCTCTGGTTAGTCCTGAGATAATGTGAGGTAGGCCTTTTGAGAACTCTGCAGGCCGTAGCCAGGGGTAATGACTATTGGTAGGAGAGCACCAAGGACTATGTGCTCATGAGATACCCAGCCTTGGCTTTGCTCAAATCCTTTCTGTGCATGCACACTGGATCTACTAGGGAAGTAAGAAGTTATTTGTGTTAATAGTATTATTTTTTTTTAAATTTTCACATGTGTATGTGCATGAGGTTGGGGGTGTGCGTGTCCATATAGAAGCCTGGGGTTGATGCCCGGAATCATTCTTCACCACTCTTCTACCCTAGTCAGTGAGGCAGGGTCTTTCAGCAAGCTGAGTGCCTACTGATATGGCTAGTCTCTTTGGCCAGCTTGCTCTAGAGTGTTCAGATGCACAGGAACTCTGGAAATCACCAGTGGCACCTGTATGAGTGACATCAGGATGGATGGGATGGAGGACAGTTTAAGAGGGATAAAGAGGCCAATCAGAAGGCCCAAGAACAACCCAGAAAGACAAGATGGCTGGGAGTCAGACAATGGTCAAGACCTTGGAAGTGGACACCTGAATAGGAGATAATTAAAAGGTAAATTTAGTCATAACTAAGAGTGGTTGGATGTGAGTGGTTAGGAAAGAGAGAAAAGAGAGAAATAAACAAACCAACTTCACTCTCTATCCAAACGGATTAGAAGCTAGGAAGGTGGGACTGCTAATTGGAATGTCTGCTGGGAAGGTGGCTGGTTGATTCAGACATGGAACCCCAGTACCAGGAAGGTGGGGCAGAGAATTGAGAGTTCAAGGTCACCCTCAGATACATAGTTCAGGGCCAGCTTGGCCTACATGAAACCCTATGACAATAAATATGCAAGTAGTAAAATAAATTATACTTTTTAAAAAGGAATGTCTGGTGAAGCAGCATTCCAAGTTCAAGAAGAAGGTCTAGGCCCCAAGATGAGATGTCCCATGGAGAAGCCTGAGCCTACCTACCATGGACACTTCTGTCTCTATGCCACACCATTCTTGTGGAGTTCTTGTGCATTCGTATGGTCTGTACAGCAGTGGTAACATTTTATTCTTCAGAATGAGGGAAGAAGGATCAGAGTTCCAGCACAGAGAGAAGTAACTAAGAGCAAAATTTTACTCCAATTTCAGCAATGATTTGCTGAGTTCCAGTGGAGCAGGAAGCAAGCATGGCTCTATCCAGACAGACTATTAAAATGTCTTCTAAAGCCGGGCAGTGGTAGCACACACCTTAGAAAGGCGCACACCTTTCTAGTCTCACTTTACTCTCTTCTCCTTCTCTACTCTCTTCTCCAGGCCCCTGCCGTCCTGGAATTGTTTGTGTTCTTCAGACACACCATGCTTGGGGGAGCAGGAGACAACTCAGTAGTTAGGAGCACACGCTGCTCTTCCAGAGGACCCAGGTTCAGTTCCCAACACCAATATAGCCTATAACTCCATTTGCAGAGGGATCCAACACTCTCTTCTAGCCTCTGTAGGCACTACATATACATACATGGTGCACAGACATAGAAGCAGGCAAAAAGGCACTCATACACATAAATAAATATAAATAAAATTTAAAAAAACAGAATACCATGTCTTTCCTCATTTCCCAGCCTTGGTACATGCTGCTCCTCTGCCTAGAACACTCCCCTTTTCCTTCCTTTCTCCCATAAACCTGTGATCTGAAAAACTTCCCCAAGATCAACTGGATCTCACCTCCTGCAAGAACTCTGCCTGAACATCTCTCTGAGTTGGCGGTACCCCTGCCCTGCTCACACAGAAACCCCATGGGCAGATCACTTCACCCTTTTCCTTATTGCCGGTGTTCCACAAGTATCTTTTTTTGAATTAACAGGACACATCTCACTTGAAAGGAAGCAGAGTTCAGTATTCTTGGTTGTCTCTAGATAACCCCCTGCTTTTACAGTTCCGTGGTCCCATGGCCACCGAAGGGGGTTAAGGGCCTCAACTGACTTTGCGGTCTCAGACAGCTTCAGCTGCTAGATGCTCTCGCTCCTTGCTATCTCAGCACAGGCAGACCTGAACAGTGGCCTCAGAGTCTTCCTCTTTGGTCACTGGAGCTTCCAAGTGGTCTCACAGGCCCTGCCATGATGGAGTTTCCATGGGTCCCTTCCCCAGTGCGCCCCACCGATGGAATCTCCACCCACTCGGAACCGTAGAGCATCACCTGACACTAAGGCGCCACCCCTCACATGCTCAGAATCCATCATTTTTAACTCTCTGGGCCTCATAGAGGTACCACTGTGAGAGCCTTGGCCTCTTTGGCTCTCTCCCTGTCAAATGTCTGCCTTCCCCGTTCTCCCCTATTGCCTCTCAAGCGGCCCTCAGCCCTGTGGTTCCACTCACTTTTTCCTTACTTGCTGTTCTGTTTTTATGTCAGCTTGACCCAGGCTAGAAGCATTTGGGAAGGAAAAAAAAAAAAAAACCAACCTTAATTGAGAAAATGCCCCAACCAGATTGGCTTATGGGAAAGCAAGTGTGGTATTTTCTTGATGATTTATGTGGATATGAGAGACCGGGGCACGTAGGATATGCCACCCCTGGACTGGTGGTCCTCAGTGCTATGAGCAGGCCGAGCAGCCATGGGGAGCAAGCCAGCAAACAGCACACCTCCGTGATCTCTGTTTCATCCACGTTCCTGCCTGGAGCTCCTGCCCCGACTCCCCTCAGATAGAGTGTGGCCTGTGAGATGAAATGAACCCCTCCCTCCCCGAGTTGCTTTTGATTGTGGTGTTTTATCTCTGCAGTAGAAACCTAACCATGACCCTCGCTCAGGCCCCTGCCTTCACTGCCTTTTCTAGTGTCTGGCCTATCCCCTTGTCCCTGGCTCTTTCGTTCTGTTACACCAAACTTAGTTCTTTATCTATTGCAAGAATCCCTGCCTGTGACCCTCATCCCAACATCCTGGCTCTCTGCTCCCTCTCTTCAACAAGACTAATGACTTCTGTGTCATCTACCATTCTCACACTGACGGTGGTCTCAGTAGTAATACCCATCCCCACCTAATCCCAAATCCCAAAGTACTGAGCAATTGGACAGAGACAACCCAGGGTCGTTAACCTCTGGTCTCTACTCATACACATACATATGTGGCACATGACCACTCAAACATGTACATACAATAACACATTCGCACATACACATGTGCACGCACACACACACACACACACACACACACACACACACACACACACATTGTTGCTGAAACTCCCTCCCTGGGAGTGAAGTAACATTTACCCCTCCTCCCCTCCTCCTAAGATCCTAACAACAGAGACATGATTCTTCCAAAGTTCATTCATCCTGAGCATCAGAGAGACAGTGATCTCCCTGAAACCCTCCCTCTCTTTATTAGGCCACTTATAGCATCATGACTACAAGCAGCCATGATGGGCCCCTGAAGGATGACAGACTTTCCTTGGTTCCCTTAAGTTCCAAGAAAACTCAGAGTTTCCTGCCCTTATAGCTGTAGAGAGAGAAAGAAGCTCTATGCCTTGCAACCTGGCCTAGATCTTAGAAGCCAGGAAAATGGAAGAGAACTGGCTATAAGGCCGCCTTGGATATGGGGTCCAGATTTTGGCAGACCTACAGCTGCAAGGAGAGGGAGAGAACTGTTGGTAAAAACTGCCAGGTTTCAAAAACGAGTTTCCCCTTAAGAGAACTGCAGGGGCTGTGCCCTGATTTCTGGGGGAAAGAACCCAAGACGGAAGAGGGGGGTGCGCAAGAGCTCTAGCTAGCCTATTTGTAACCATCTTAGTGCAGGCAGACCAAACAGCCTAACAGCCCGTGCGGCTCTGCCTTGCCCTGTCCTTAGCCACTCTCTTCTCAATGTACATTTGTGAGATCCTGTCCCTGCCCACACATCTGCACAGCTGTTCGGTGGCAGCCTTGCCTGGGCATTTCCCAGCTCACAGCCTGCAGTCTGACCACCTCTCCTGCTCGTACTTTACACTTTGACTGCTAAATATCACACTTCTCCTTTCCAAGCAGCAAGCCCTCTGGACTCACCCTGTTTGTCATTACTTCCATCCTTCCACTGGGCCATCTTTGGTACCTACTCTGCTCTACCTGGCCACCCCATTGGTCTGGCCCCCTCTGTTGTCCCTGGAACGCTCATCATCTGGTCTGAATTTCTCCTTCCCCCACTACTTTCAGTCTCATTTCTGAGAAGTCATTTGGTGGCCTTCTCTGTCCCAGACCTGGGTCCCCACTTCAACCCTATGCCACCAGGTCAGTGTCCATTTTTTTCAAACAAGTAGTGCTCAGGATGCAGCCTAGGTAGTTTCCATGTCTCCTGTCTTAGTCAAGGTTTCTATTCCTGCACAAACATCATGACCGAGAAGCAAGTTGGGGAGGAAAGGGTTTATTCAGCTTATACTTCCACATTGCTGTTGATCACCAGAGGATGTCAGGAACTCAAGCAGGTCAGGAAGCAGGAGCTGATGCAGAGGCCATGGAGGGATGTTCCTTACTGACTTGCTTCTCCTGGCTTGCTCAGTCTGCTCTTTTATAGAACTCAAGCCTTCCAGCCCAGGGATGGCACCACCTACAAGGGGCCCTACCCCCTTGATCACTAATTGAGAAAATGCCCCACAGCTGGATCTCATGGAGACATTTCCCCAACTGAAGCTCCCTTCTCTGTGATAACTCCAGCCTGTGTCAAGTTGACACACAAAACCAGCCAGTACATCTCCTAAGGCCTCTTTAGAAATGCCCACTTGGGGCCACCCAGCTCTACTGTTGCAGAAGCTCCCTTGGCCTGAGCCCAGCAATCCATGTTGAGTAACTCGGACACATACTGAAGTTTGAGGACCAGAGCTCTGAAGCCTGGTTCAGGGCATCTCCCTTCTGCTTAACATCCTAAAATACCTTGTGTCCATTCGGGTCAGATTCATCCAGATATGACAAATGAGGAAATGCTTTAAAAACACAAGGGTCTATTTCTCTTGCATTTTGAAGAAGTCTGACCACAGGGAGTACCAAGCTGATACAGTAGTTCCACGGTGCTATTAGGAGCTCCGGGTCATAGCTTTTCATTTCTCCTTCCAGAGCACACATCTCTTTAGCATCAAAGTCACCTCATGGTTCAAGAGAGCTGTGATAACCCGAGCCATCACATCCTAATACTGACTAGGAGAGACAGCATGAAAGTCAGAAGGGGAAACTCTTCCAGCTTGTCAGGTCTCAAGAAGCAGCTTTCTAAGAGATCCGAATAGCACTTCCACTCAAAAGCAGTCTATCAGGATCTGCTCACATGGCTGAACCAGACATGTATCAGGGAAGCTGGGAAACATGGTTTGTTGTTTGGAATGGCACTGTGCCCAGCTAAAAATTAAGTTTCTCTCAAAAGGTTACATGCCATATGGTTTAATTTCCATAACATTGTGAGATAGCAAAATTACAGAAAGGATTAACAGATCAATGGAGGTAGTGATGGCTATCAAGGACTGGCAGGAAGTGGTGGCCCATTCTGTGTTTGGGAGGCAAGGACATGAAGGTCAGGTGTTTGAGGTCATCCCTGGCTACATAGTGAGTTTGGGATTAGCCTGGACTACACACATAAGAACTACACACATAAGAACATCAAAACAGAAAAAAAAAGTAATGTGACAGAGTTGTTATGAATACTGACTGTGTAGTGATCCTCAAAATCTACATATGTGATAGAATTGCATAGAGCTAAGTGCAGACATACCCCTGTTCATGTAAAGTCAGAGTGTTACTGGATGGGGTTAATATTAGGGTTGGGGTTAATATTAGTGTCCTGGCATGATACTGAACAATCATTTATAAGACACAATTAGAAGCAACTGGGTGAAGAATATTTTGGCTCTGTTACAACTGCTCACATATCTCACAAATCTTGTTATCTCAAAACAAGAAAGGAAGAAACAAACAAGATCCAGGTCAGATCACCCATGAGGAAGGGAGATGTCACTGATGAGGAAGGGAGATGTCACCGATGAGGAAGGGAGATGTCACCCATGAGGAAGGGAGATGTCACCCATGAGGAAGGGAGATGTCACCCATGAGGAAGGGAGATGTCATTGATGAGGAAGGGAGATGTCACCGATGAGGAAGGGAGATGTCACCCATGAGGAAGGGAGATGTCACCCATGAGGAAGGGAGATGTCACTGATGTTAGAAGTGGCTGCCTGTCCTCCTGGATCCCTAGCTTGTCCTGTGTCAATGGCCCCGGCTTCTGAGGATGCTCAGGGGGCTTCGCTGAACAGTGGGGTACCTCCTGAGCAACCTACGCCTTCACAGACTGTCATTTGCTGGTGTGAAGGCATTGCCACACAGAGGATGTGCTCCAAATTCCCATTAGAACTCAGGGTTCACTGCTCTCTTCATCTGAAGAGTCCCATGGGAGAAGTGGAAAGGCCCTAGCCTTCAATGGTTCTCAACCTGTGGGTCCCGACCCCTTGGGGATTATATATTAAATATTTGCATTATGATTCATAACAGTAGGAAAATTACAGTTTGAAGTAGCAATTTGGGGGTCACCAGGAACAGCCTTGGACCTAAGGCTGAGGACCTAAGCTTTTCCTTTGAGCAAGTGCAGGCGTGTTCGGCAGCTATCTCACCAGAGTGAAAACGAGAAGGGCAGACAGCAGAAGGACTTGTGAGTCCCGGATGTTTCTTTACTGACTGCAGGGGCAGCAGACAACACTGAGACAATTTTTTGGCAACTATTAAAGAATTCTGCCCTGTCATCTCTCTCCATGCTCTGTTCCTTGAGGTGTGCCCTAGCACCGGCTGCTTCCTCATTCCCTCATTCCTGGGCAGCTTTGCTGGGTTTGACTGCGCTCCCTGGGGAAGAATCACACTATTGTCACATTGCTGTCACATTGCTCAAATAGAACCCTATCTGGAAGCTCTTTTTGAGACAAAGAGTAGTCTGCTGTTTTTGAGATCCTGGCTGGCCTGGAACTCACTGTGTAAGACCAGGCTGGATTCAAAAGTGTCGCAGTCCCCCTGGGTCTATCGCCTTTGAGTGCTGGGAAGACAGATGTGTCACATGCACCTAGCCTGGTTTTGCTCAAAGGATGCTAAGGTGTTAGGGCGGAATGCATGGAAAAGTAGCACCTGGATGATGGAAGGATTCTGGGGGGTGGTGGTGGGGTTGGAGAAGGGGAGAGGAGATGAGAGGAAAGGGGAGGGGAGAGGAGGAGAGGAGAGGAGAGGAGAGGAGAGGAGAGGAGAGGAGAGGAGGAGTTGCAAAACACAGCACCTAGAGAATGATACCTAGGGGACCAAGGTGCAGAGCCAGCATCAAAGGGCACGGAAAAAGCATGTCCAAGCTTCCTGGCAGAACGCCAGGAGCAGAGAACTTAGCTGTAGGTCAGGATAAGCCCATGAAGGAGACGCTGTCAGTTTATGGGAACTATGGGTGTCAGGTCTGATGGAATGCAAGAGGCCTCTTGAATCTCCTGGCCTTGAGCCCATGGAAGGAGATCAGGAAGGGCAGGGATGGTGAATTCTCTGAACTTATAGGCAGAATTCTATCAATGTGTGTGTTTTTCGTACAGGAGTATCCATGGCTTTCATCAGATTCTCAAAGAGCTTCCAAACCCTTAACCGTGGCATCTGGAGATTTGAGAAAATGGCCTGGATGGGGAGTGGAGGGGGTGGGGAATAGCTAAGGGCCAGGGGGCACAGGGAACTAACTAGACTCAAGAGGAAGTGCTTAGCTTTGGCTGGTGAGCTGAACTGGCACATACAGTGATGTGCCTCCCAGATGACTGTGTGTACAGATGTCCTGGCCTCCTCTTAGCTAGGGCAAAGGACATGGCCAGGACATTCTGCTGCTTCTCCCAGCTCTTGGGGTTCCTTCCCTGCGCAGACTCCTGTCCACCTAACCATTTTGCTTAACTTAGTCACTCCCCCAGGCTCAGGGTGACCTTCCCTGTAGCCCTAGATTCCCTAAACTACTGGAAAGTGCTTCCAGAGCACACTACATTCCCCTGTTGAAGAGCCGATGCCCATGTCATTGGGGCTGGTGTCTGTCCTGATACAGTGCTCACCCCAGTGATAGGCTAGCACGGTGTCTGGCATATGGCAGACACTCAATATTCAGTGACTAATTGGATGAATAGAAATACAAAAGAATATGGTGTCCTTGGGTAAGGAGAGGACATGTACTCCTTGTAGGGAGACTTTAGAGTGCTCTCAGAAAATGAGCTGAGGTCTTTAATCCATCAGGAAAGAAGATAAAAACGCCCCCCGGGTTTGTGACGTAACTCCAGGGAGGTTAGTCTAGTTTTACCCACAGAATATCCCAGAGAGTCCTTGACAGGGAAGGACCATCCTGATTAATTCCTTGCTATAAATACAAAGGCAGATGAAGCTGAATAAATTCAGTAGGGAGAGAGCATTATGGAAATGTTTATATGTAAATATTTGTAAAACAGATGAGCCGTGAGTAGACAGAAGCAGAGGCCTGTGTTTAATTTCTGCTCCAGTCCATGGGTCAATGTTCTACCCACGGAATGGTTTACTCAGGGCCTGTGCTAGCAAGACAAAAGACGTGTAAGTCCTGGGCAGTAGCCATAGAAAGAGAAGCCACCTCCAGCTTTGTTAGCCCAACACTCACTTTTGGTCACTTGTTCTCTTCTCCCTAGTGTATAGGAGGTTTTGTGTGTATGTGTGGTATGGTGTGTGTGCATGTGTGTGTGGTGTGGTGTGTGTGCATGTGTGTGTGGTGTGGTGTGTGTGTATGTGTGTGGGTGTGTGTGCAGTGTGTGTATGTATGGGTGCAATGTGTATGGTGTGGGATGTGTGTGTGTGTTGGCCCTGATGGAGTGAGTGAGTCCTTCATTTTCATAAGGATGTCATCTCTACTCTCTGCCTAGTTAATTATCAAATTATAATTTTCATTAGCAATGCTGATGGCCATCCTTTTAGGCTTGGTCCCCTGCCCCCAATTCATATAAGATGAAATTACCGTTATTAAGTGTCCAATTTAGTGGCACTTAGTACTTCCCGTTGCTGAGCTATCTCTACCATCCCTCTCATATAACTCCATGTCCAATAAGCAGCTCTCCTATCCTCTCTAAGAACTGCCGTTATGGAACGTTGTATAATTCATGAGGATTCATCCATGTCACGGCGTATGTCACAGTGCCTGTACCTCTCTTTTATTGTGGGACAGTATACCATCCATCTACTGACAAATATTTGGACTACTTTCATCTTTGGGTAACTTATGAGTAAGATCTGTCAAAAAATAAAAAAAGTAAGATCTGTCTTTGACATGTATATAAACATTTAGTTTTCTTTGCATTGACCTAGGAATTTAAACCCTCTAAAATTTTGCCCAAAAAATTTTGAACATGAATTTAAATTCTCCCAGAAAATATTTGTCAAAAGCTCAGTGAAGGGCTGGAGAGATGGGTCAGTGGTTAAGAGCACTGACTGCTCTTCCGAAGGTCATGAGTTCAAATCCCAGCAACCACATGATGGCTCACAACCATACATAATGAAATCTGATGCCCTCTTCTGGTGTGTCTGAAGACACATACAGTGTACTTACACATAATAAATAAATAAATAAATAAATAAATAAATAAATAAAATCTTTTTTTAAAAAAGCTCAGTGAAAAGAAATATTACTATGACAAGTTTGGGGTTTTGTGGATTTTTTTGTTTTGTTTTGTTTTTGTTTTTCTTTCTTTGTTTTCTTTTTTGTTACAGTTTTTTAAAACATAAAATCCTTTCATCAGACAGCTGACCCCAATTTCTAATTCATTAAGCATAGAAAAAGAGAAGTGAGCTAGGCTGGTCACAGGGGCCATCAGACTGCTACACCTCCCAGGACGTTTCTTCTCAGGAGATGCTCTTGGATGTTGGTCCTCAGATTATTCTGAGAGACACACTTAGAAACTGCTTTTTATGGGGATATGGTGGCACATACATTTAATCCCAGGACTGGAAGACAGAGGCAGGCAAATCTCTTTTGAGTTTGAGGTCAGCATGGTGTACATAGAGAGACCCTGTCACAAAAGCAAAAACCAAACAACAGCAAAATTAAAGCAGAGACTCTGGTTTTTTGTTACTATCATGTGTGGCCATGGTGGCACATGCTTGGACACCCAGCACTCTGGCAGCTCAGATAAGTGTGGCCATGGTGGCACATGCTTGGACACCCAGCACTCTGGCGGCTCAGATAAGAGGACTTAGAGTTTGGAACTAGCCTGGGTTACAAAGCAAGGCCTTATCTTGCTATGTAAGAAAAACAGAGGGGCTTTGAAGGATAAGCACTGACCGACAGGTAATAAAGTCTTTGCCATGCAAACATGAGGACCTGAGTTTGATTGCCAGGTCCCACATAGAGAATGCTAGGCTTGGTGCCATGGACTTGTAATCCCAGCACACTGAGGAGTTGTGACAGATTCCTGAGGTTCATTAACCAGACAGCCAAACCTACTTGTCAAGTTCCAAGGCAATGGGAGACCTTGTCTCAAAACAGAAAGACTGACAGTGCCCCAGAATGATACCCAAAGGTTGTCCTCTGGCTTCTACACACATGTGCTCGAGAACCTGTGCACCTACATACACATGTGTGTCCATATAAACAAAATCATCCACAGATAAAAATGAGAAGCTTTGATCTGGGTTTTCTAATGGTAGGAAGGATAGTACATTCTGGGTAAGCCTTGAGGGAAAGCTCAGGCAAATATGAGCAAAGCTACTGGGATCTGTGTAGCTGGACACACAGGCCACCAGCTCAAAGGCCTACTGTCAGCATCCATGCATGAGACATGGGAGAGGGCAGTAAGGCAGGCCCTGGGTTCAATCCCTGTCCTGGGGAGTCGTGAGGATGCCTAACTGTTTTCCCTGTGTGTAATGACGTAGCAGTGACTCTCCTATGAACTCTCAACCTGCTCTTTTAAGTAGGTGCTTCTCAAAGCTTGAAAAGAAGAGGGGTTGGTTCTCCCTAAACTCTGAGTCATCTTAGCTGACTGTGGTGAATTTTGGAGTTTTGGTTTCTTTCCTTTTTTTTTTTTTAAGAATTATATATTTATTTTATGTATATAAGTACACTGCAGCTATCTTCAGACACACCAGAAGAGGGCATTAGATCCCATTTCAGATGGTTGTGAGCCACCATGTGATTGCTGGGAATTGAACTCAGGACCTCTGGAAGAAGTCAGTGCTCTTAACCACTGAGCCATCTCTCCAGCCCCCTGACACAGAAATATTATGAAAAAGTGTTTTCATTTTAACCCCGGGTGTGGGATCTGGGGCTGCTTCGGCCCTGGGTGTGGGATCTGGGGCTGCTTCAGCCTCTGCAACAGCTGATTTGCTCATGCTGTTGCAGGGGCATGGCTTTGCCAGCTGCAGATAGTTTTTGCAATTGTGTGATATTTGGAATTCTGGGAACTTTTCAGACGTTTTAGGAATGGTAGGGCCCCAAGAGGCAGATGGTGGTTGTTGGTCATTCAGAGGCACTGGCTGTGGTTTGTTAGTAGTCATGCTCAAAGAAACAAGAAGAAATAAATTAGATTCTGCTCTCTCTCTCGCTCTCTCTTGCTCTCTCTCTCTCCATCCTTCCCTCCCTCCCTCCTATCCTTCTTTCTTCTATATCTAGTGATAGAGGATAAAACTGGGGGGAGATAAAGGGTAGGAAAAAGAAGAACCTACAAAGTAGTTAAGACCATTACAGCTGATTAAATTTCTCTTTTGCTTGTCTTGCTGAAACACTCAGAGGGAAGCAGAAGCCAAATCAGCAGCTCTGTAAGTCAGCTAGATGCCTGGCTGTGCACTACTCTTCTAACCTGCCTTATCTAAAACCTATCCTGAAGCACCTAAAATAGTGTGGCAATGCAGGATAACAGGAAGCACCTTCTCTTTCAGTCGTGACCTCCCCAGTCTTCCCACCATTAACTCTCAGCCTAGATCCAGGAAAAAAAAAAAAAAAAAGGTCAGACTGGAGACTTACTCTTCTCCAGGTTGGTGCTGGATCCAAGAAGAAACCACCCCAGAGCAGCAGAGGGAGGAAAGGAGGGGAACCCACAGCCTGGTACAGCCATTACCTGTGTGTGAACATCCCTTCATGGAGTGAGAGCTATAAAAAGCATGACCTCCAGCCATGAGGTATTGGAGAGGACAGGAGGGTATGGAAGCTGACGGGGACACCAATTTATTCTTCAGTTTTGCACAGAAATAGAGCATTGCCTGCCCACAGCAGAGAGGAGGAGGAAGTTGTTCTAACCATAGGATCTGGGGCGGGGTGGGGCAAGGGACTGAGCTATCAGTCTGGACTTCCTGACAAACAGTGGCAGGAAAGTTAACAGCATTCTGGGCAGGAAAAATGGCTTGGTGGAGACTGAGGTGAGCATGAGAAAGGGGGTAAGGATCTGTAGCTATTCATACAGACCACAAGCTCACAGGTCTGCAGGGTGAGCACTGCGTGTCTGTGCATGAGGCATCAGGGAAGACAGAGGCAGGAGGTGCCCAGGGACCTGTAGTAAGACCCAGTACAGCACATGCCTACCTATTAACACTGTCCTTTTGAACCCAGTGGGACACAGCCAGCCAGCCAGGCACAAGCTTGATGCAAGCTCTGAGATGGAGTCACAGGGCTGAGGAGAAAGAAGGCTGACTGGGGAAGGCAGGGAATGGTCAAGCATCATCCTCATGGCTGGAGAAGTTTTTTAAAGGCATAAACAAGGAAGCAACCGGGCGGTGGTGGCGCATGCCTTTAATCCCAGCACTTGGGAGGCTTTTCAGTGACACGGAGAGCTGAATCCTCCCACAGAGTCCCGGTGGGACAAGGTTAGTGGGTCTCAGAGCCCAGGCAGTGGCAAGAGGATGTTTCAGCCAAATGAATGGGCTGAAATGTTTCAGGGAAGCCTGGTTAGACTTCTGGACATCTCAGGCTGAAACCAGAATGGATACAGACACTTCTCTTTCCTGTTATCCGCTCCCAGTGGCTTGTGATAGCTTGTTGTACCTAACAGACTTCTGTTGTTTTCAAGAAGAGGTCACAAGGCCTCTAGAACGACCAGTAGAACTTTAAGTCTGGGAATTATACATGTACCAAGCAATGGATGCATGTGTGGCTAAAACCTTAGAGATGTGGTTTGATCAAATCAACTCCTGAGCCAGGCACATGACTTTAATCCCAGTACTTGGGAGGCAAAAGCAGGTGGATTTCTGGATTTCTGAGTTTGAGGGCAGCCTAGTCTACACAGTGAGTTCCAGGACAACCAAGGCTATACAGAAAAACCCATCTCAACCCACCCCCCCCCCAAAATCAACTCCTGAGAAAATCAGCCCCCTGCCCCCTGTACTGATGTTTTAGATTGATTTGTAATACTACTGACAATCTGTGCAGTCAGTAGGATTGTCTGGAGTATTTTATTCCATAACATGAGAATACTATATAACATACAGAGTTATATATAACTGTATATCATTCCTCATATGATGATATTATTTATTTCTGGAAGATAGCAATTGTTTCCACAGACAATGTATGTTCTGAAGAATGCCCTGGTGTGACCCAATGCTGACATTTGGCTAAGCATCTGGAGTGCAGGCCTAGGGAGTTGGGGCCAGGCAGGCTTGAATGAATATAAGATACAACACAGGTTCAAAGGGGAATCCTCCTCGTGATGGGCCAAAGGGCACAGATCTATGTCATAGAGAAACTAACCTCAAGGGTGCCCATAACCAGAAGGGTGCCCATAACCAACCAGAAGGGTGCCCATAACCAGAAGGGTGCCCATAACCAGAAGGGTGCCCATAACCAACCAGAAGGGTGCCCATAACCAGAAGGGTGCCCATAACCAACCAGAAGGGTGCCCATAACCAACCAGAAGGGTGCCCATAACCAACCAGAAGGGTGCCCATAACCAGAAGGATGCCCATAACCAACCAGAAGGATGCCCATAACCAACCAGAAGGATGCCCATAACCAACCAGAAGGATGCCCATAACCAGAAGGGTACCCATAACCAGAAGGGTGCCCATAACCAGAAGGGTGCCCATAATCAGAAGGGTGCCCATAACCAACCAGAAGGGTGCCCATAACCAGAAGGATGCCCATAACCAACCAGAAGGGTGCCCATAACCAACCAGAAGGGTGCCCATAACCAGAAGGGTGCCCATAACCAGAAGGAAGGGTGCCCATAACCAACCAGAAGGGTGCCCATAACCAGAAGGGTGCCCATAACCAGAAGGAGAAAGTAATCTGTAAATTCAATCTCACTTCTGTTCAGAGATTCTGTGTGATTTGATTATACCCTGTTAGAAGCACGTTAAGGAATTGTGGATCTTCACTCTCAAGTGTGAAATGGAAAATTTGAATATAAAGCATGCTTATGGAAATGTAAGCAGTGTTATTTACCAATGGCTGTGATCAAGACAAGATCTCAAGTTAATCCATCAGGAGTAAAATGTGAACAAGGCCTGGTGGGGTATCCCTATAATCTGAGTACTTGGAAGGCTAGCCTGGGAGATAGTGAGATTCAGGCCAGTCTGGGCTACAGAGAGAGAGGGAGAGAGAGAGGCCCTGTCTCAAAGGGAAAAAAAGAAGGAAGTACATAAAGCCAAATGCATAACACATAAGTGACAGCTCTTCCTTGCTGGGGCCACTAGTCAAACGAAGGAGGCACTAACCAAGAATATCTGTACATATGCTTCTGTGTGTGTGGACACCGCATCAGCATCACTTGAGAACTGAGGAATGCAGAACCTCAAGCCCAACTCGACATGCAAGCGATTAGACACCCTGGAGCTTGGCTCTAAATCCTCCAGGTGGTCCTGATGCTTGCTGGAGGTTGCGTAGCTCCTGTGCGGGTGCCTGCCCCAGGATGGTACCTGCCCCACGATGTTTAGTGCTGCCCATCTGTATGGTTTCTTAGGTTTCATGCCAAATCAACCAAGCTTCTTAACATTGGTTAAACATTGATTACTTCTAGTTATATCAGCCAGACTAGGGTTGTATTCCCAGACTTATTCCAAATGACCCGAGTGCTCTTAGCGTCTCAGCCATGAGAAGACAGAGGGCACTTCTTAGTCCCCAAGTGTGGCAAAAACCCAAGAAGCTGTTATAAATTTTGGTGCTTGGAGATCTCAAAAGAAACAGCATCCTGTGTGCATCACGTAAGTCTCCTGGTAACCGAAGTAGAAAGCAATGCATATATGCAGGATGGCTCTTCGAACCAGTGGTTTAACAGAGATGCAAGGAAGATTAGTGTTATAGCTGTGTTCAAGGAGGAAATGGGATGCCTGCGTCAAGGATTTGATGGTGATGGAAATGTTCAGAATAAAGGGTGATGGCCCAAACCTGCCACTCTTCAAGCTCGTTTTGTCATAGCCAATGATACTTGCTCTTGATTGGTTGACCGCTCTAATCGCTCCGTCCCCCAATAGGATTCAAATGTGCAGCCTCAAATGAGCAGGCTCTTGGGAATTGGGGTGTGGTTGGACTGTGAGATCTCCGGATGGTCCCTGAGGCAAGAGTACCTTTTCTTGGAGTGAATCCATACCTCCAGCTTAGTAGATTCCTCTGGGATTCGTGGAAGGGAAAAGTGAATGCAGGGACGAGAAAAATGACTTCTTGCCTTGAGCATGAGTTGTTTCCAGTTCCCTGTGATGCGCACAAATTTGTTTATGCGGTCAGAGAAGCCTAGAGCCAGCTGCTGCTCCTTCAAGCAGGGAAGGTACCTCTCCCAAGCTGACTCCTGCGCTGCCCCAGGGAACGCAGGATGAGCTCAGGGCAGGGTGAAACGCGCATCCCGGACAAGGACCAGGCCGCTCTGCTCACGGATATAATCAGCTTTGATGGGCAGAGGCTGGGGCTGTTTTTCCAATTAGAGCTGTTAGAGGATTCTGGCAGGGACAGCATTTGGCTTAATTCAACAGACCCGGGACTCATTGAATTAGTGGATGTAGAAGGGATGAGAAGGGCACTAATGGGAGGGAACCTGGGGTAGCAACAGGATAGGGGGAAGGGAGCCCAGAAGGGCTTGGTCAGGAAGTACTCAGTAAGGCCTGGCAGTATGGTCTGAGTCACTGGGCAGGCCAGGTGAAGCAGACAGCTTTTGGTACTTGATAGGTAAAGCTGGTGGACATCGTAGGCATCTGGATTCTCAAAGTCCGTGTCCCGGCTTCTGGACAGCTTCGTGTACCCTTCTTCCTTCCCGGCCATTCGCATTCGGCACTTGCTGCTCTCTCCTTTTTCCAGAGCCTACAGTTTTCTAGGTTGCCCCAATAGGCAGCCTTCTGGCTTGAAAATTAAGAACGGCAGAGAGCAGACCTTGAAGATTCTGAGTCTACCTCTTCATTTTGCAGGAGTGAAAGCCATTTGTTCCTTAGGAAAGTTTAAGAACTTGTCAAGATCACCTTCCCCTTCAGAGGCAAAGTCAGAGTTGCAATCCAGCCTCCCACCCCTACGTGTCCCTATGAGTCTCACCATGCTCATGATAATTGTTTTCAGCGTCCATGCAGACCTGGGCATTCCTGGAGATTTGTGTTCCTAGCAGCCTGAACCCAGCTCATTAAAAAAGTGGGGCTTAGTGGCCAATGCCTATAATCCTAGCATTCGGAAGGCAGAGGCAGGCAGATCTCTGTGAGTTCAAGGACAGCTTGTTCTACAGAGCAAATTCCAGAACAGCCAGGGCACAGAGACATACACACACTCACACACAGAGAGACAGAGAGACTCAGAGAGTCAGACACAGAAAAAGAATCAGAGAGACAGAGAAGAGACACACAGAGAGAGACAAAAAGAGTGTTGCAAGGGCTGGAGAGATGGCTCAGAGGCTAAAGCACTTAACCATGAAAGCATGAAGACCTGAGTCTTCCAAGAACCCATGTAAAGTCTGGGCCCAGTTGTGTGTGTCTGTAATCCCAGGGCTCCAACAGCAAGATATGAAGGTGGAGACAGGAATGTCTAGAAGTCTAACTTACACAGCGATGAATATCAAAGAGACTTGCTCCCAAAACAAGGTAGATGCTCTGCAAAGCCAGACACCCACACACACTGTGGCATAGGTGCATGGGCACTCAAAACACACACACACACACACACACACACACAAAGATTAAATAAATAGAATTGCTGGGGATGTAGCTCAGGGGTAGAGTGCCTGCCTAACAGGAGAGGCCCAGGGTACAATCCCTAGTACAGAGAGACAGAGGAGAATGAGAATTGATTTTGATTCAAAAGAGATCCAAACATAATTGTCTTTCCTATACCTCTCAACATCCTGTTGAAATAGTAGAGGAAATTTTTTATTATTTGTCTAGGAGAAAAGAAAAAAAAAAAAACAGGGCACAGAAAGATTTTAAAGCATACCCAAGTGGTCACATAGTATTAAGTAACAGACCCGGAACTCTGGTCCTAAAGCTGAATGGATGGTTGGCCAATATGGAGACTGCCACATGCTTTACATTTTATTATTGCTTTTTTTTTTTCCCGAGACAGGGTTTCTGCCCTGGCTATCCTGGAACTCACTCTGTAGACCAGGCTGGCCTCGAACTCAGAAATCCATCTGCTCTGCCTCCCAAGTGCTGGGATTAAAGGCGTGCGCCACCACTGCCCGGCACATTTTATTATTCTTTTTGTGTGTTTTGCAGTTTCCCCACATCTGCTCAGGTCAAAACCATAAGAAATGGGGAACTTCCTGGAGGGCTAGGCTAGCAGCTGTGAACAACGCTTCCCTAGTCCGACCTGCTTTGCTCAGATACTGTCTGTCTTCACCCAGAGGACATATTTAAAATAGGATCCTGTAAGAAAGAATCCTGGCTCCGCTGAAGCTACCAAAAGTCTGGTTCTTCCGTGTGGGAGTGAAAGTTGGTCCTGGTTGACACCAAGCAACTGCAGGATTAGAAGGCAGCCAAGATACTGGAGATTGTGCACAGTTGGTTACATTGGAAAGCAAGCATTTGTTTCACACATGAGAACCTGGAGCTGTCCAGAACCCACTGTCTTCTCCAGGAATGACATAGCCACAGCTAGAGTTCCCTGCATCCTCACCTTGAGGTATTCCCATCTTCTCTGTCAGAGCAGCTGGTGGAGGAGGTAAGAATGTGCAGTCCCAAATTCCTTACACTCAACACTCCGTGTCCTTGGTCGAGTTCATCTTGAACCTGAAAACAAAGGAAATTCTGCATGGTAGAATTTGTTATGAAGATGATCGCAATCCAGCCAGGCATGGTGGCTCTTGACTGCTATCCCATCACTCTGGGGCCTGAGTCAAGGAGATTATCTTTTTTGTTTTGTTTTGTTTTTTTGGAGACAGGGTTTCTCTGTGTAGCCCTGGCTATCCTGGAACTCACTCTGTAGACCAGGCTGGCCTCGAACTTAGAAATCTGCTTACCTTGGCCTCCCAAGTGCTGGGATTAAAGGCATGTGCCACCACCACCCCGCCAGGAGGATTATCTTGAGTTTGAAGTCAAACTGATCTATATAGTACCACGTGAGCCAAGGTGACAGGCAAGACCCTGTCATTGGAGTTAGGGGGAAGGGGAATGGAAGAGAAAAGAAAAATAAGAGCTAAATTCTAGTTAGCATGCAAGCACATGCTGGGTTACGTTCCCTTACCTCTTGAGCAGCTCCTTCCACTCTGTCTAGCATGGCCCTGGATGTTTACATACCCAGACAGAGGAAACATGCCTTACAGGATGGTCCCTGTCTCAAAACTCCCCATGCCCTTCTCCAGGGTCTAGCCTGGTAAGTGTAAGTCTTCACCCGTCATCAAGGAAAACAACAGTCGGAGACTACTACAGAAACCCACAGCCAATCAAAATGCAGAGCTGTGGGAGCTCAGTCCCAGTGGATATATATCCACAAAACTCCCACACCTAAGGCTCAGGGAAGTTTGGGAAAGGTAGGGCATGGGTGTACTTGTTTGTAAGAGCTAGATGATGGGGAATTTGCTATTGTAAGAGCTAGATGATGGGGAATTTGCTATTGTAAGAGCTAGATGATGGGGAATTTGCTATTGTAAGAGCTAGATGATGGGGAATTTGCTATGTTTCCACATGATATTAGAAACTATACCCATAAAATCTCACCAATGTGACTTCCCAAATGTGTGCTGAACATAGCACCAATGGATGTGCTGAGGTGGATGGGGGAAAGTCCATGGAACCTAACCCTACCCAGAGCTAGCTACAGGCAACTGGGGAAAGCTGGGGACAGAAGTGGCCCAGTCCAAGAAGAGCACCCCAATTGGCTGTCCAGTGCCAAATGGTCAGCCCTGAAAACATACACATAAGTAACCTTATACAGGCTGAGCAGATTCTATCCAGGGATATTGATGTCTATACATATACACATATACATGTGATAACAGTTGGGGGGGAGTTATGAATTTGAAGGTGAGCAGGGAGGGGGAATGTAGAAGAGCTTGGAGGAAGTAAAGGGAAAAGAGAAATGGAATTATAAACTCAAAAAGAAAAAGAAAATAACCTTTTAGCTTCTGAAGAAAACACAAAACCAGAAGGAAAAATAAACATTGACTAGATTGTTTTTACAACCCAGCCAGAGGAATGTCCTGAAGAAGCTGGCCCACGGCTGATGACACATCCCAGGGAGCAAAGGCTGGAAGCTGCAGGCTTGGGTCTTCCTTTCCTTCCAGCCCTTTCTTGTGATTATTTTAGGACACTGACTTAAGTGGCTTTCATTCTCCCCGTCTTATCCCTTCAATTCTGTCAAACACACTGGACGCTTCTGCTGCCTGGCTACCAGGCAGGTGGTCCCAAATGTCAAAGAGAAGCTGCCCAGTCTTAGAAATTGTCCACACACGCCACGGTGGGAGGACATATAAATATAGACCATAAAGAGATTACTCATTTCAAGCCCAGCTTCTCCGCCATCTCCTTGCTGTGACTCACAGATCAATTAAAGGTGCTGTAATTCAGTATGTCAGGGGTAAGCTGTGCAGAGGGAATGGTTCAAGCCCCTTCCCCCCACCCCCCCCACTCCAAATCCCTTTGCCCGAACCCTGCTGGTATATGAGTTACCAACTGCTTGTTTCGAGAAAACCAATTAGGAAAACCGTAAATTGCAATCAACTAGAAAGGTCACCGCACAGGCTATAAATACAGGCATTTCTAAGCCAGAGTGGAAGTCTGTGCTGCAGTCTCTCCTCCGCCCACATCCTCCAGCTGAGGCCTCCTTTGATAAACTGAAAGAACATCCAGGCCAGGATCAAAAAGGCACTCCCCTGGCTTTTCGTTTTACTGTGGACCCTCTCTGATGACCCTAGCAATTCTTAGCTTTCTGGCAACATTGTTTGTCTTGAGCTGCCCAGCCCTGACTCGGACAAACATTTTCTTCACCATGCAAAACTTAGAAAACACTGACAATTGCCACAAGGAAATAATAATTTATAATCCCGCCCTTCAAAAACAAAAGTATGCGGGGTGGGTGGGGTTGTGAACACTTGTAATACACTCAGGAGGCGGAAGCAGAAGGATCACCAGTCTGAGGCAAGACTCCTTCTAATGAATAAAACAAAAAGGAGGCAAAAGTTAACACTTCGGGGTATGCTCCAGCTCTGTGAGTGCACACTTGCTTCTCTTTGGGAACACACTTCAAGGTCGTCATTTGGAGTTAGCACTGTTTTGTAGCCTGCTTGCTCAGCGGCAGTGGTACCCACATTGATGCTTTTTGTAGTGTTCCACATGGAAGGTGATATAGTTACCTTCTGTTGTGTTAGGCATTAGATAACTTCCGATTTTGCCCTCGAATAGAAGGCTGCAGGGAATATTACTGGACTTGAAGTTTTCCTGTAGTCATGATCATTTATGATAAATGCTTGAAATGAAATTGCCAAGCTCTTGATCTCTAAAACCAGTTCATGTTGCCAAATTGCCTTCCAGAGAGGTTGGCTCTGTTTACCCTTATACAGCAGTGCGCTTATGACCATTTCCCCACACCCTTGCCAGAAACTATTAATATACATTTCTAAATCTCAACCAATTTATTGTATTAATCTAAAAAGTCAGGGCTGGGAAGATGGCTCAAGTCAGTAGCCTGTTTGCCTACTGACTTGAATCTGAGCTCAGCTTCCCAGAAACCACATAAAAAGTGAGTTAGTGTGTACCTGTACCCATGGCACATTTGAGGAGGTGGGGAAAGGCGGATCCCAGAGGCTTACTGTCCAGCTACCCTTGCCAAAGAGGTGAGTTCCACATTCAGTAAGAGACCTGACTCAAAAACCAATGTAGAGGGTTGATAAGATGGCTCAGTGGGTGAGGGTTCTTGCTGGCAGGACAGAAGACCTGCGCCTGATCTCTGGGACCCACTCAGAGTAAACCGACTCCCATAAATTGTCTACTGACCTTCACATGTGTGCTGTGATATGTGTGCACCCACATGTATACACGCAATGAAATTTTTTTAAGTGGGAGCAATAGAAGACACCCAATGTCGACTCTCACATATATGTACACACAGAGACATATATATGCCACACACATACATGTGTGCGCACGCGCACGCACACACACACACACACACACACACATCATTTTTGTTCAGGTGTTTCCAAACCTAAAAAAAACACACAAAAGATTCCTAGAGCTACTCATGAATTTACCCTGAGGAGTGTTCTCTGCTGGGCATCCCATTCCCTAGAGTATGACAGGGTCCCAGATCTGCTAGGGTAGATCAAGAACCTGGCACACAGATCTGCAAAAGTTTCTAGACAGCTCAAAGGAAGGCTACTTCAAGGGCAGCCACCCACTTGGGTTGCCAGCCTGAAAAGCCTTCTCAAATCTGAACTGGAGCCTAACCCAGCTTTTAGGTAGCTGGAGCAGGGCCTAGCACTTGTGGTTTCAAACAAAACTCTGTGCTCAATAGCAAAGAGGGATCCATCCCCTAGCTCATTCTCTCAGAATTTCAGCTACATCTATGTGCCAACTGCCTAGAACCTTCGACATAATTGTGTCATTTGATCCTTAAGACAACTCATAAACATATAAAAGAATTAGCCCCATTTAAAAGAGAGAAACTAACTCAAGGTTACACACAGAACCAGGAATTAAATCCACCCTTCAAGCCCCAATTCTTGAACATTTCCAGTAGGGCCTGGTGCCTCTGTGGGCCCTGGCATTTCTTATCCCAAATCTCTCCCTCACACACTCAGGAGCCAAGGTCTACTCTCAACGGTCTGGTATTGGAAGTTGTTGGTGAGGACAGCACGGTGCTGAAGTACTATCTGCACTGTGCCAACGGCAGGCTGGCAGCAGGAAGAGAGTACAAGACCCTCCAGTCACGGTCACTGTAAGAGGATGAATCTGATAATGTCCATTAGGCGAACCTCGACATCCTTTGACATCCAAATCTGAATTACTGATGTTTGAAATGAGATTATTTCAAAAGCATTAAGTGGCCCTGGAAGGAGTGACAGCAAACCCGACTGTAGTCTCCCAGCCCCTAAACAATCTCTTTAGCTCAAGGCTCTTAATTTACAGCAAATAGAGTAAGCCATTTAGCTGGGCTATTAGGCCTTTGAGCTTCGAGGGTTCATCCTGAACATGTCTATTCTGAGACTTGCTTGATCTAAAATTGACATAAATAACAGGTCAGGGTACCTGAATGCATTTGTTCTCTCGGTTGGTATTTTCAGAGCTCTTACCATGTGCTGGTCACCAAAGACATAGAAATGAAGAGACATAGACCCTGCCCCCAGACATCTCCCTGGTTGTTGGGTGCAACTAAATGAGTCTGCAATGACATAAATAAGACATAACCTTGGGAGCGATGCCAATAGAGGACACCCAGTCAGCAGATATGCAGGTGGGATGAGATTAGGAAGTATTCAGAGCTGTACATAAACTGTCATAGCCATGGGCATGAGAACAAGGTCTAGTCTCAGATGTGTCCAAGCTACAGTACACAGGGCACATGCACCCCAGGATAGTGATCAATGGGATCTAACATATTTGTAGAGAACAATGTCATATCACAGTAACAAAAGGTTGGATCTGGAGGGGGATATATTGTGAGAAAGGAATTTTCCAGAGAGGGAGGGGATCAGAGGGAAGAATAAGGGATAAGTATATTCAAAATATGTTATATATCTACATGAAACTGTCAGCAAATAAATAAAATAATAATAAAGAAAATTGGGCAATCTTTTTTGCCACAGCTACCCTAGAATGCCAGGCTTTGTCCTGAGAAGGAGAGGGAACATGAGAGGGGCTTGATCCCTTGATTTAGGGAACTTAATTGTGGCAGAGTGGAGCGGGGAGGGACTGGTTAAGGCACTGAGGTTCAAGGAGGAGCTCACCACAGGGCCAAGATGGAAGACAGTGGAAAGCAGTAATGGCTGTCTTGACAGAGACCAGCAGAGCAGTTCTTAGGTAGGGACTAGCATAGTGTGTGTGTGTGTGTGTGTGTGTGTGTGTGTGTGTGTGTGTGTGTGTGTGATCATTAGGCCTGTGGAGATGGGTCTGGATGGAGTGTGGAGACCTGGACAGTTACAGAGTTCTTGACATGGCTCCTCCAGACCAGAGACTGCAAAGACAAGTTAATAAATGAGCTTTGTTCTCTAGACAATTCTCAGCAAATAATGGGTGCATTTCTCCCTAGAAGTAAATTTGTCAACCATTGTGGGATCACTTTTTCTTACAGTGTGCTTGCTTATTGGTGGGCAGTTTTGGCCTTCAGTCTCTCTCCAGCCCTTGATCAGTCAAGAACGAGCAAACATCAAAGCCCTCCATCCAAAAGGAACTATTTTGAAAGTACTTAATCTTCCATCAGTCCCACCATCCCCTGGCTTGTTCATTTGGTGAATCCAAATCATACTAATTTTCTCTGAAATGACGGTTCCTTTCAGGCCATGTTTGCTAACTATCCAGAGTCCACTAACCTTTCCCAAGAGAGCATCTGTAGCCTGACCCTCACCGGAAAGGCCTGTCTTCCACTGACCTACTGTCTTTGTTAGGGTTTTATTGCTGTGAAGAGACACCATGACCACGATAACTCTTATAAAAGAAAGCATTTAACTATGGTTGGCTTACAGTTTCAGAGGTTCAGTCCATTATCATCTTGATGGAAAACATAGCATCCTACAGGTAGACTCAGTGCTGGAGGAGTCAAGAGTTCTACGTCTTGGTCCAGAGAAAGCCAGAAGGGGAACTCTTCTGCACCGAGCAGAGATTGAACTGTAGGAGCCCTCAAAGCCCACCTACACAGTAACACACTTCATCCACAAGAACACACCTATTCTAACAAGGACACACTTCCTAATAGTGTTACTCCTTGTGGGTCAAGCATATTTAAACCACCACAACTACCATCTACTTGTATGTACCAAAACATGAAAAAATCATTGTGAATCTTGATAGCCAGATAAATTCAACATATCATGGGAGATGGGGGCATAGAGACTTGGGTGTGGAGCCTACCCCTGCCTCTTAGCAATTGTGGACAATGTCTTGGTCCTTTTCCCACTGCTGTGATGAAATACTTGACAAAAGCAACTCAAGGGACAAAGGGCTTAGTTGAACTCACAGTTCAAGGGTTCTCCATCATGGCAGGAAGGTGAAGGCAGCAGAAGCTTGAAGCAGCCAGTCACAACACATCTACCCTCAATTATCAAAGAGCAGAGATATAGAGATGGCTCAATAGATAAGAAGACTGGCTGCTCTTCCAGAGGTCCTGAGTTCAGTTCCTAGCCACATAGTGACTCACAACCATCTATAAAGGGATCTGATGCCCTCTTCTGGCATTCAGGTATACATGCAGCAGAGCACTCATATATGTGATTCTTATTTAAAAAAATAATCAGAGAGCTATAAATGTTAATTTTCAGCTTGACTTTTCATATTTCATACAGTCCTGGATCCCTTCCTGGGGAATGGCCCTGCCTACCTAAGCAAGATCCTCCCTCACAGATATTCTCAAGAGATCAACCTTGATCTAGACAGTCTTTCAAGGCACACCAAAGACTTGTCTCCTATGTGACTCTAGATTCTTCCAAATTAATACTATTAGCCATAACAAGCTAGCCGTTGACATTTCTCAACCTCTGTTTCTCTGTGTCTACATTGGCAGACATGACACATTCCAGGGATCCTGCAAGGTTGGAATAAATTGATGTATGCTATCTGATTTAGCAATGTATAGAAACACATAAATGGAGGGCTAGAGATTGGAGCGATGTCATCAAAAAAGAAGCCCAAAAAGTGTGCAATCAAGTCACCCCGGCTCTGACTGCTTAAAGTGGAAGGCACAGCTCTCATGCCTGCCTCACCTACCAGGCAGTATGTCCAACCAGCAAGGAAAACTACAGTCTATGTCCACGTGCTGTATCTAAGGCTTAGTTCTTAGAGCCCTAACAGACAGCCTCATCCTCCAGGCCCACACTGACACAGAGAGCCCAGGTGGGCCTCTCTGTGGCCAGAACTTTCCCACAAGCCTCTCTGCTTCTTGGTTGTTCATCAGGTTGACACAAGCTAGCATTATCTATAGTTCTCAATTTTGAAAATACCTCCATCAGATTGCCTGTAGGTGGGTCTATAGGACATTTTCTCAATCCATAATCGAAGTGGGGAGGGTTCCACCCACTGTGGGTGGGGCTATCTCTGAGCAGGTAGTTCCTGGTGATATAAGAAAACAGAATGAGGGCTGGAGAGATGGCTCGGTAGTTAAAGAGTACTTGCTGCTTTTCGAGAGGAGCTGAGTTCCATTTCCAGCACCCACATCAGGTGGCTCACAATGGCCTCTAACTCCAGCTGTAGGTAATCTCATACTCTCTGGCCTCCAAGGACACTTACGTGTACATAAACTCACCCAGGCACACACACATACACATAAATAAAAAATAAATTACTCCATTTTTTTAAAGCAGGCAGAACCCATAGGAAGTTTTGGGGTCTGGCCACACAAACCACTCAGACTCCAGTTAAGTAGGACTGACTATTGACCGTGCAGCCCAAGACTGATCAATCAGGGCCGTAGCCTAGACTCAGGAGCTAAAAGTTATGGCTATGAATGTTTTTCAGGGCCAGTTTATGAAGGGAAAAAACTATGAGCTCACCCCTAGCTAGGCTGTAACCCATTCGTTTATGTCCACCAGCCATCCCATATGGCTGACACAAAAGCAGCCTGACTATAAACACAGAAAAATAATTTGACTCAGAGCAAGGTTAAATAAACCCTATATTCTGAAACAGTAGTAGTAGTTGTTGTTGTAGTTGTAGTAGTAGCAGCCGCCACCGCAGCAGCTAGCTTTGAGCTATTTTTGTCATTGAGACAAGGTCTCATGTAGTCCAGGCTGACCTTGAACTCATCATGTAGGGAATGATCACCTTGAAATCTTAGTCCTCCTATCTCCATTTTTCAAGTGTTGGGATCATAGGCTGCCATGCATGTCAAGCTTGCTCTCTCTGTCTTTGACTCTGTCTCTTCTTTCTTTTTTTCTCTTCTTTTTCCTTCCTTCCTTTCTCATTTTTTTGAGTGTTTTGTTTTGTTTTATTGTTTTTTTTTTTTT
>NW_022196891.1:53304359-53304781 GCF_008632895.1 Mastomys coucha | reverse complement strand
TTGAACTCAGAAATCCACCTGCCTCTACCTCCCAAGTGCTGGGATTAAAGGCATGCGCCACCACTGCCCGAAAGATGTGAACTTTTTTTGAGGACTTCCCCACAAAGCCTCTTCATGACCTGTGACATGGTTATTCTTATCCCCCACTTTAGAGATCTTATAGGGAAAAACTGAGGCCCAACTGAGTGACTTTCCCAAATTGCACAGCCAGAAGCTATGGAGCTAATACTTCAGTCCACGTCAGACTGGTGGTCTCCAGAATCGACACAGTCAAACTGTTCTGAGTAAACCCCTCCAGCCCACCTCAGAAACAAGCTGGATACAGGAAGACTCGGCTGAATGAGCCAGGCTCATCAGATAGGCTCTGTGTCCGCTACCTCCCCTCACAGACCAAAGTTCCCCTTTCCAGATAGGCTCTGTGT
>NW_022196891.1:53291489-53304312 GCF_008632895.1 Mastomys coucha | reverse complement strand
AGTTCCCCTTTCCAGATAGGCTCTGTGTCCGCTACCTCCCCTCACAGACCAAAGTTCCCCTTTCCAGACCTGAGTAGATGGCAGCCACTCAAGTTGAGATTTCTCTAGAAAAAGCAGCTCCTACTCAGGATCAGCAGGCCCACAAACAGTGACCTGCAGGATGTTGGAGCACGAGGGAAGAGGGGAGATAGGTGGGAAAGAGTTGAAGTAACAAGAAGGGAAATTTCTCTGAATCCCAGGGCATATCCCCCCATTCCTACACCACCCTCCCCTGAGATAGAATTTCTCTGTGTAGCCTTAGCTACTCACTCTGTAGATCAGGCTAGTCTTGAACTCATAGAGATCCCACTGCCTCTACCTCCCAAGTACTGTGAATAAAAGCGTGTGCCATCACCTCCCAATCTCCCAGCATCCTAGGACACTCTTCCTTTCTTCCTTCCTTCCTTCCTTCCTTCCTTTCTTTCCTTCTTTCTTTCTTTCTTTTCCATTTGGTCTTTCAAAACAGGGTTTCTCTTTGTAACTGTGCTGGAATTCACTCTGCAAACCAAGCTGGCCTCCTGCCTCTGCCTCCCTAGTGCTGGGATTAAAATTGTGCACCACCACATCTGGCCCCAGGGCTTTCTTAAGAGGGAATTAGATATGTGAGCGGCTAGCCAGTAAGAAATGAACAGGCACGACAGGGTCTGAATTGGAAGCCCCACCAGTCATCTCGTCTCCCCAGCAGTTCCATTAAGACCTTGCTTGCACTCAAAGTCCCAGCAAAGCCCCTCAAAGCTCAGCTAATACTCGGCCTAGACAATGAGTCGCAGACAAAGGATTTGAGTCTTAAACTCAGCTAACACATTATCTACACAAAACAGAGGCAAGCAAAGGAAAGGAGAAGCCCAAGGGACCTAGCATCCTGGGACATTGTTAGAAGTAGCATTGTCCTTAGTCTCCAGCAGAAGGGCCCTCTGTGGCTGGCCTCAAGACACAACACTCCCATCAGGGAGGGCACGTCTGTGGGGTCCAGAAGCTGCCTGCCTGTATGTCTCCCTTGCCCTGGCCTTGTAGCTACAGTGTGTTTCCAGGACCCATGCATGCCAATAGCAGCCTGTCACCTATAGCATGCAGACTCCTGAGGTTACAAGGAGCTTAGAGAGGTGATGCTTCAGTGCCTGGAAGCCAGGTTGGAGTGTCTACACTTCACACACGAGGGCTCTTGAGGCTGTGTGACCCAGTCGCGGATGGAAAGAGAAGGGGAAAACATTGAGAGTTGACAGCTGGGCCAGCTGTTCCCAGGCTGCACGTTTCAGCATGGAGCTCTGGGAGAGGTCTTAGGATGCTGAAATTGAATTTGTTCTTTTGAGTGTTATGTTTACCAAGACAGTAGGATAACTAATTTTTTTTTTTTTTGATATAACAATTCCTAGCCTGTGGTGTTGAAAAGGTCAGCTCAGGAACTTTGGGAAGGTGGTGGAACACTTGCCCCTCCAGAAGGGAGAAGCTAATTAACATTCCTCAGACCACAGGGTAGGAACCAGACAGGAAGGTGGGGACACATTCTGCAGGACAGACCGTTGCCCACCTACAGACAAGGGAAGTCCTTGCCACCTCATTCTCTAAACACCAATCAATTTAAAAAGTCACCCTGTTCTGCCAATCACAGTGTGCCTAATGGCTTCTGCCCTGGAAATTGTATAAAAGCTCACTGAACAAGTTGTTCGGAGTAACCACCACTCCTTGGGGTCTGGGATGACCCCAGTGCACTTGAACAATAAAATCTTCTTGCTTTTTGCATTGGTTCCAGTTCCACGTGGTTCACTCAGGGATTCCCCCCCCCCCCCCCCCCCCCCGTAAGCTAAAGCTAGACAGAGTCTTACAGTGTGTGTGTGGTGGGAGTGTGAGAATTCAAGCCCAGGGACCTGAACAATCTAGGCAAGCGCTGCCCACTGAACTGTATCCCCAGACTCTTTCAAGACTGTGTTGTTTAGGCTCACCTTGAATTTCACTGTGTAGCCCAGGATACCTCGAAATCTGAGCCCCTCCTACCTCCCCAACAAGTACTAGGAGCACGGCTTTAATCGGGTACCCCACCCACACAGCAAAAATCAAGTTCTCACCAAATGTTTGACAATCCTCAAGTGGTCTCACAGCTACTAGATCTTTCTCTGTGTCCAGCTTCCTCACTGCTAAAACAGTGTTCCTTTATTTGGAGTCAAAGTCTTGTGTTCCTAGTTAGAAAACATTTGATATTGGACTGGGTGAAGATTTATTCTGCAAAGTTAGGAAATGGAAAGGCTAATGACCTTTGACTTTGTAGTGGTTTGAATAAGAATGCCCCCGCCCATAAATCTGAATACTTTTTTTTATTATTATACATAAGTACTCTGTAGCTGTCTTCCAGACATCCCAGAAGAGTCACATCTCATTATGGATGGTTGTGAGCCACCATGTGGTTGCTGGGATTTGAACTCAGGACCTTTGGAAGAGCAGTCAGAGCTCTCTTAACCGCTGAGCCATCTCTCCAGCCCCAAATTTGAATACTTAGTCATCAGGGTGTGGCACTACTTGAGAAAAATGAGAAGGATTAGGAGGTGTGGCATTTTTGGAGGAAGTGTGTTCCTGGAAGTAGGCTTTGAGGTTTCCAAAGTCCACACTAAGCCCAGCCCAGTTCTGCCTACAAGATGTAACTCTCAGCTACTGTTCCAGAGCTAAGCATGCTATGTTCCGCACCACGATAATCATGGACTGACCCTCTGAAATTGTAAGCAAACCCCCATTTAATTCTTTCTTTTGTAGGAGTTGCTGTGATCAGGGTGTCTCTTCACAGCAAATGCTGACTGGATCAGGCACTAAATATGTGACCTGGGGCTAGTTTCTTAATCTTTCTGAACTTCAGTGTCCCTTTTTGTAATGTGAAAATGAGGTCGTCATATAGTGATGAGTCACTACAATAGATAATTTTTATTCATTTGAGATTGTAATTTTATTATTTGTGTGCATGTGTGTCTTGCCTTTACATATGTCTGTGCACCATGTGCAAGCCTGGTGTCTGAAAAGGCTAGAAGTGAGTGCTAAATCCCCTGGAACTAGAGTTAGAGTTAGTTGTGACCCACTAGGTGGGCTCTTGGGTCCCTGCAAGAGCGGCCAGTACTCTTAACCACTGAGCCTCCAGTGGTAGTTTGAATATGCTTAGCCCAGGGAGTGGCACTATTAGGAGGTGTGGTCTTCTTGGAGTAGGTGTGGCCTTGTTGGAGGAAGTGTATCACTGTGGGGGTGGGTGGGCTTGGAGATCTTCCTTCTAGCTGCCTGGAAGCCAGTCTTCTCCTGTGGGTGAAGATGTTGAACTCTCAGCTCCTCCAGCCCCATGTCTGCATGGACACTGCCATGCTCCCACCTTGATGATAATGGACTGAACCTCTGAACCTGTAAGCCAGCCCCAACTAAATGTTGTCCTTGGTGGTGGTGTCTGTTCACAGCAATAAAACCCTAACTAAGATACCATCCCTCCAGCCTCCAGTTTTAATTCTTGATGTCTTAAGCAGAAGGCTACTCTCTGAAATGAAAGGCATATTTAATGCTGAATAAGAGGGACCTGATTATTTCTGTTACTTAGTTCCTTTTACTTTTTCTCACAAAAGAAAGGCCTTAGCATTGGACAGAGGAAAGCCAGAATCATGTGACTTCAGACAAGTGACCTGTTATGATCATCCTCATCACCCACAGAGCTCAAATTAATTCCCAACTCAGAGCTGGTGGCTTACACTTTCAATCCCAGTATTTTGAAAACTGAAGCAGGAGAGTTATACTAAGTAAGAGGCCACCCTGTCTTCATAGTGAGTCCCTATTTCAAAATACAAAACAAGCAAAATATCCCCTACCTAAAACTTATCCATACATTCATCCTGTAATGCATGCACAAAAAATCCTTTCTGGGTTACGCATGGAATATGAAAATGGACCCCTACTGTTGTCCTTGGGAAACCCACACTCTACTGTATAAATCAAGGGTATTTTATTAAAAATAAATTGTGAAGGAGGGACAACTGGCTCCTGGAGAAACACAGAAGAAATGACACTTCAAAAATGAAGATGGTAGGAAAAGGAATCCCCATGAAATATCACAAGGAAAGGAAAAGAAAGGTGAGGAGTACATTGGTTTACGGAATATAAATGCAGAACAAAATGAACCCTTCTTCCAAAAGACAGGTTTTTAGGGCCGGGCAGCAGTGATACACACCTTTAATCCCAGCACTTGGGAAGCAGAGGCAGGTGGATTTCTGAGTTCAAGGCCAGCCTGGTCTACAGAGTGAGTTCCAGGACAGCCAGGGCTACACAAAGAAACCCTGTCTCGAGAAAAAAAAAAAAAAGACAGGTTTTAGATATTTGTGTTAGTTTGAATGAGAATGGCCCCATAGGCTCACACATTTGAATGCTTAGTCACCTGAAGTGGAACTATTTAAGGATTAGAAGGACTAGGAGAGGTGGCCTTATTGGAGGATGCCACTTGGTGTCTTAGTTAGGGTTTTACTTCTGTGAACAGACCACCATGACCAAGCATGGTAACTCTGATAAGACAACATTTAATTAGGGCTGCCTTAAAGGTTCATAGGTTCAGTCCATTATCATCAAAATGGGAACATGGCAGTGTCCAGGCAGACATGGTTCAGAAGGAGTTGAGAGTTCTACATCCTTTTTTGTTTGTTTGTTTGGTTTGGTTTTGGTTTGGGTTTTTTTGAGACAGGGTTTCTCTGTGTAGTCCTAGCTGTCCTGGAACTCACTCTGTAATCCAGGCTGGCCTTGAACTCAGAAATCTGCCTCCCAAGTGCTGAGATTAAAGGCGTGCGCCACCACTGCTGAGTTCTATATATTTATCTGAAGGCTGCTAGGACAAGACTGACTTTCAGGCTGTTAGGATGAAGGTCTTAAAGCCCACACCCACAGTGACACACCCACTCCAAGGCCACACCTCCAAATAGTGCCACTTCCTGGGCCAAACATCTTCAAACCACCACACTGGGAGTGGGCTTTGAGGTTTCAAAAGCCCATGCCGGGCCCCTGCTCCCCCTCCTGTCTCCTGCCCGTGGATCAGGATATAGAGCTTCCAGCTACTTCTCCAACACCATACCTGCCAGCCACCACCACCACCACCATTACCCTGCCACCATGATGATAATGGACTAAACCTAGGCAAATCCCAAAATTAAATGGGTTTTTTTTTTTCTCTAAGTTGCCTTGGCCATGGTTACTCCTCACAGCAATAGAACAGTGACAAAGACAATATTTAACAAGGTTTAGTAGTCTATCTCCACCCTTTCTACAACAGTTTTCATTAGGCAGGGTCCTTCCTACACTGTCTATGGTTCACTAGATTGGCTGTGCGTGCCAGTAGGTCCTCCCTGGGATTGTCCATCCTCTGTAAGCTGCCGTTATCTGTTATTTAGCCATAGTACAGTCAACACATTGTTTTTAAAGAAGGTAGTTATAGTGACGCTTGCTAGTAGGACATACTGAAGAAGTAGAGAAAGGAGAGTCAAATAATTTGAGGCCAGCCTAGATTATATCTTTAGAGTAGTGAGGTGGGTTACCAAACTGATGACCTGAATTTCATTTCTGGGCCCCACATGGTGGAAGGAGAGAGCCAACTCCCACGTATTGTCCTTTGACTTCCACACTTGGGCCATGGCATAAGCATTGCACATGCACAAACACACAAAGTTAATGTAATAAAATTCCAAGTGTCTATGAGTTGTTTTACAAGGTAGATGATTTATGATCCATCTACATAGTGATGTATGAGCTTGGCTCATGGATGCAAAGTATGAGACAAGATATGGGACCTAGAAACAAGATCCAGAATGTGTGTGTTCACAGTCTGTGGCCTGCTGGCTAAGTGCTAATTAGGGCACTGTGAAACCCCAGGTCCTCACAGGGAATTATCAAGTATCAAGGAGTCTTGGTGAGACAGATCTCAGGCTAGCTCAAACTTCATAGCTTGGAATGGTTCAAAGGTCTTGGAATTGGCTTTGATGGAACTGGGTGCTTTCCTATGCTTGTAAATTAAAAAGAAATCAAACTGAGCGGAGAGTAAGTTCCTTAGAAAGAAACATGAATCTAGCCACAGGCATGGAGATATGGGTACTGTGTTAATGATGCCCTGAGCATCCAGTCAGACTATGAAACACTGCCACACACTAGGTAGCTATTGTCAGCCCCAATTACCTAACTTAACAGAGATATTCCTCCTCATAGGTAAGTATCAGGCATAATTTATGAGATTAACTATAGAGCATCATTAAAGGACCATCTACGAGTTGAAAAAGGCCAGGATCTTGAAGGATAGCTAAAAGGGACACCAGCATGAATTTCTTGAAGCTTCATTCACAGAGGCCACAGCCAGCATCGCCTGGCTGGACCTGGCAAAAACCCAGGCCACCCTTGCCTTTACTCTCTTGAGAACCTTCTGCTCAGAGCTCAGTTCAGAGTTGTGTCTTTGCTGTAAGGTTAGGGAATTAAAGTGGAAATGTCCCCTGGTTTTCAACACCAAGGCAGGTTCAGGCAGCAATTCTTACATTCCGTCTCCAAAGAAGCCTTTGAAATAAGGGTGGCTGGTTTGTGCCAGTTATACCAGCCTAATTTTTAATTATTATTTTATTTTATGTGCATAGATGTTTTACTTAAACGTATGTCTGTGTGAGAGCATTGGGTCCCTCAGAGTGGAATAACAGACAGTTTAAACTGACCATGGGTGCTGGGAATTGAACCTGGGTGCTCTGGAAGAACAGCCAGTGCTCCTAACCACTGAGCCTAGGACCCTTTGTGCTGGGTAATCTTCGGTGTCGACTTGACGGAATTTAGAATCACCGTGGGAGCGCAGCTCTGGGTGAGTTTTTGAGGGTGTTTTCAGAAACGTTTTAACAGAATAAAGACCCACCCTGAATGTGGGTGGCACACTCTTATAGGTTGTGGTCCTAGAGTGAATAAAAATGAGGAGGTGGGGCTAGGGAGATACCTCACTGGACAATGCACTTGCCAGGCAAGCTTGAGGCCCAGAGGTTGGGTCTGAAGGGCCCTCATAAATGCCAGGCAGATATGGCAGCCCAATATCTTTTCCAACTTATTCTGTTTCAGTGGCCCCCTGTAATTCCAACCCTAGAAAGTAGAAACTGGATTCCCAGAGCAAGCTGGAGAGCAAGACTAGCCACATCAATGAGCTCAGGTTTGATTGAGAGACCCTGCATCAATGAGTAAAGTAGAAGATGGGAATGATACCCGACATCAACCTGAATGTGCGTGAGCACATATGCACTTGTACGCGCATCACAGGCACACACACACACACACACACACACACGGCTACACACATACAAACATGCATATACACACATATTCAAATGGCACACACAAGTGGAAATGGAAAAATTTACAAGTCCAGTTCATACAATCATGTACACACCATAATACTTGATAATGAACAACTGACATTTGTGTATATATTTCCTATGCTTTTTAACCTTTATTTTAGAGCATGGGTTTTTTTTTTTCTCCAAACTTGTGTTTATACATGTACATGTGTGCATGTTTAATATGTTTATTGAGGCCAGAGGATAACCTCAGGTCTCAGGAATGCTTATGTTTAAGACAGGGTCTCTCACTGGCCTGAAGCTCATTAATTAGTTTAGGGTGCCTATCTCTACCTCCCTAGCACTTGGATGACAAGCAGGCACCACTATGTCTGGTTTTTCTTCTGTGTATGTGTGTGTGTGTGTGTGTGTGTTACAGCATCTGATTTTTCTTTCCTTTTTTTTTTGTTTTTTTGTTTTGTTTTGTTTTTCGAGACAGGGTTTCTCTGTATATCCCTGGCTGTCCTGGAGCTCATTTTGTAGACCAGGCTGGCCTCAAACTCAGAAATCCACCTGCCTCTGCCTCCCAAGTGCTGGGATTAAAGGCATGCACCACCACTGCCTGGCAGCATCTAATTTTTCTATGTGAGTTCTTAGTATCAAACTCAGGTCCGCACACTTGCAAGGCAAACACTTTACTTACTGAGCCCTAGCCTTTGTTAAAATACACTGTGCTGTGTGACAGCAGCCTCACACATTTTCTGTTTATCATACACTTTTTTTTTTTTTTTTGAGGCAGGGTCTCACTATGTAACTGTGGCTGGCCTGGACCTTACTATGTACAACAGGCTGGCCTTGGTTATAGAGATCTGACTGTGTCTGCCTTCTGAGTGCTGGGATTAAAGGCATAGGCCACTATATCCAGAAAAAAAATCTGTTTTATGTGTAAGTTAATGAGTGTAGTTATGTGCACCATATCTGTGCTTACCACTAGGATCTAGGATGTCCTGCCTCCACCTGCCTCTGCCTCCTTAGAGCTGAGATTAAAGGTGTGCTCCACCACACCATGATGTAATTAAAGATGTAATTAAAATTCCTTGTTGAAAATTTTGGAAAAATCCCAAAGGAAGTAATTTATATACTTTTAAATGAGATTGTACTTTCGTATTTGAAAACAAAATTATATGGAGTTTAGAGATGGCTCCCAGGCCTGTCTCTGCACATCTGTAACTACAACATGTGGGAGGTAGAGGCAAAAGTATTAAGAGTTCAAGATCAGGCCTGGAAAGATGACTTAGTGGTTAGGAGCACTGACTGCTCTTCCAGAGGTCCTCAGTTCAATTCCCAGCAACCACATGGTGGCTCACAACCATCTGTAATGGGATCTGATGCCCTCTAATGTGTCTGAAGAGAGCAACAGTATACTCACATTCATAAAATAAATAAACAAATCTTTTTTAAAAAGATGACCAAGATGTTCCTAAAAAATAGAGAGAGAGGGGTGGAGAGAGAGAGAGAGAGAGAGAGAGAGAGAGAGTTCAAGATCAAGCCAGGTAGTATCAGCAGTGCACTCCTTGAACCTTGACACTTGGAGGCAGATGCAGACAGAGCTCTGAGCTCTGAGTTTGAGGCCAGTCTGGTCTACAGAGCAAGTTCCAGGACAGCTAAGGCTGCACAGAGAAACTGAGTCTCAAAACAGACAAACAAACTAACAAACAAACAAACAAGAACTCAAGATCATCTCCAGAAAGTTCAAAGCCAGCCTGAGCTCAGAAGAACCTGTGAAAAGAAGTCATGCCAAGTAGTTGAGCCACATTATCTAGTTTTGTGTAAATACTCTGTGATATTTGCATAGTGATGAAACTACCTAACAACACATTTCTGAGACACACACCCTTAAGTGGGGTGTGTACCTGTACAAATACTACCAATGTTCTTGTGCATGTTCCTCTACATGGGTATATCTGTGAAGAACAGGCTCCTAAAAATGGAACTACTGGGGTCAAATCGGATGGAGCTTTCCATTTTTTAGACATACGACCAAATTCTACTTCAGCAACTACATTCTCCCATTCATCCTCCTGTTCTGCCCGTTCATCCTCCCATCTGTGGGGAAGGAAGCCTCCTTGCAGCGCGGCACTCGGAGGCTGGTTACAGAGACCTTCTGCCAAATCTGTCTACTTTGTATCTTCTCACACACACACACACACACACACACACACACACACACAAACACACACAATTCGGCTTGGCTATACTTGTGGTAATGACTTTCTGCCTTCAGCACTTATAATTAATATTAATTTATTCTTCAGCCCCTACCTATAAGTCCCTTCACAGGTCTTTCTCCCTCATCTTTATTAATTATTGCTCTCATATAGAGGTCTCCTTGAGTGCCCCTCCTCTCTGTTCATCATCTTATTTACTGGTCCTTCACCTTGCTACAGAGATGGAACTTGGTTGTTTATGTGCACCCCGAGGAAACACACAAACTCAAAGTTTAGGAAGTTTGTAAACACTAGCCCACCCTGTATTTCTTTTTTTCCTTACATAAATTATTAGCATCTTTCTGTCTTTGAGAGTTACTAGTAATTTCTACTGATTAATGTTCTTTAGAAAGATACTCCTTCTTTATAATTAAAACCTACAAAGAAAAGCAGAATCCAGAGGGCTCAGTTTAATTACTGGCACCCAGAGTTGTATAAGAACTGCCAGGTCCCAAAGAAACCTGGGACAAGTTTCACTGAAAACCCTTGGCTCCTCCCACGGTTTCTCACCCTGTCCCCTATCCTAACCTGTCCAGACCAGGGGTTGAGCTTCGGTTCCCTCCCCCCAGTTTCTTCTTCGCCTATAAAACCCAGCCATTTTGACCACACCCCTCTTGGCCTCTTGGTCCTCAGCTCCTCTCTTGGTCTGCTTGCCCTGTCTCCTCTTCTCTTCCTCTCTCTCCCCCCACACCCTCTTCTCATAGCCCAGTTCAGTCTGGACTCTTCCAGATGCCTCTGGATGAATTTTCCCCATACTTACAATAAAACCCTTCTCCTCAACCATGCCTTGAAGCAGTCTTGTCCTCATTTTCATTGAAGGACCATCTGTAAGGCCAGTCCATTCTCCTGGCTTCTTAGGGTGCTGTGCTGTGTGGTGTACAGGCAGTCATGCAGGGAAAATGCCTATACACATAACAATAAATAAAGTCATGTATAAAATAACTTTCTAACCCCACCACCATCACTTTCTAATCTCCATCTTTCCCACTAGATACCTCAGTTGGTAGCTACCCAGAGTCTCCTCAGTGGTCCCCTCAGGATTTTCTAAAAATAACTGTGCACAGACCTCTGCTTTCAGTACATTCCAGTTGCTTATTCAGTCCCTTCTAACTTACATCAACTCAAACAGTAAGGTGCCTCCCAATTGGCCTTCTTCCCCCTAAATCTGCAGAGTTCAGAAGAGGATCTGGAAAAGCAATTGAGCAGAAAGCAGATGGGAGCAAAGGTCAGAAGCATGAAGCTCAAGGTCATGATCAGCAGCCTTAAGAATAAAGAGGGCCGGGTGGTGGTGGCTCATGCCTTTGATCCCAGCACTTGGGAGGCAGAGGCAGGCAGATTTCTGAGTTCAAGGCCAGCCTGGTCTACAGAGTGAGTTCCAGGACAGCCAAGGCTACACAGAGAAACCCTGTCTCAAAACAACAACAACAACAAAACAAAAAAGCAAACAAACGAATAAGGAGGAATGGAGCTAGAGAAATGGCTCAGGGTTGAGAGCAGTCTGCTCTTCCAAAGGTCCTGAGTTCAATTCCCAGCAACCACATGGTGACTCACAACCATCTGTAATGGTGAAAGACCCCCAGAACTGGGGAGATCCTTACTCAAGTCTCAGGATGACGTGACCACCCAATGACAAGAGACCGAACTTCTGCAATCACATGAGGTTTATTGGGGATACCGGTACCGGGGTTGATCTCGTGACCATGCTGGCCAGAGTTTGACGCCGAACACAAGAAGTGTGGGGTATTTAAGGGAAGCTGGGGGCGGAGAGAGAGTTACCAAGGAAACAGAACATAAAAACAGTGGAAATTTTCTGAGGGACCCAACCCAAGGTATTCAGTTAGGGAGGGAATCATATTCATTCTAGGAATGTAATCTTCATCTATCAGTCGGCAGGGTGGAGAGTCTCATAAACCAGTAGACCTTCATTCTTAGTTCCGCCCTCATAGTGGATCATTCAGGAGGGGCAGGTATCGGGAACCAGAGCCCTGAGGCTCTGGGTTCCTGGAACTGGCTATTTTATATTTCTGGCTGGCTACAGTGGCCCTCCATGTCCTTTTAGGTAAAGGTTATGCACCATACATTTGTATTAATGCCCTCATTTTAAATTCTAAGATTCTCCAGCCTTTCAATGGGATCTGATACCCTCTTCTGGTGTGTCTGAAGACAGAGACAGTGTACTCACATATATAAAATAAATAAATCTTAAAAAAGAGAGAGAGAACAAAGAGGAAGGAAGGACAGACTGGTTCACACGCATGTCCTCCAGCATAATTGAGCATGCCCCTTCATTTCACACCACAAGTAAAGACAGCAATCACTCACATGTGAAGATACAGCCCCATCCAAACATGTAATGTAAGAGAATGTCCAATGCCTGAGAGCCTGCGCACTTAACTGCTGGGATGTTTAAAGGGCCACAGCCGAATATACTCAAGTTGTTTTCTTAGACCCCTCAAACTTGCAGCAACCAAACAGCAGGGTAGCAGCTGGCTTGCCTGTTCTCCTACATCTGCACAGTTCAGAAGATGAGCTGAGGGCTGGAGAGATGGCTCAGCGGTTAAAAGCACTGACTGCTCTTCCGAAGGTCCTGAGTTCAAATCCCAGCAACCACCTGGTGGCTCACAACCACCCGTGATGAAATATGATGCCCTCTTCTGGTACGTCCGAAGACAGCTACAGTGTACTTATATATAATAATAAAATCTTTTAAAAAAAAAAAAAGGAGATGAACTGAACTGGTTGGGTGGAAAGGAGAAAAGGGGAAAGGTCAGCATGCCTCTGGCTAAGGGTGTGTCTGTCTTCTGTCCTTTCAAAGACCCAGTGCTTTCTTTCATTGACCTTGGTGTGTGTCTCTGTTTCACCTATATCTGCTCTAGTCATGGTTACTGCTTTACTTCTACTGATCTTCAGTTTAATTTGTTCTCGCTTTTCTAGTCCTTTGAGACACAGAAAAAGTTTATCTGATACCTTTCTGTCTTTTTAAAGTTTACATAGTTTATGTGTATGATTATCTTGCCAGTATATACGCCTATGCATTGTGTGTGCCTATGCAAGTGCACACGGTGCCCAGGAAGCTAGAAACGGTGTTGGATCCTCTAGAATAGAAGCATGGGTGGCTGTAAGCCACCACGTGTGTGTCCAGGAGCAGAGCCCATTCCCTCTGCAAGTGCAGTAAAAGCTCTCAACCAATCCCAGCCCAATGTCTTCCGATCTTTTTTTTTTCCTTTTTTC
>NW_022196891.1:53286930-53291479 GCF_008632895.1 Mastomys coucha | reverse complement strand
AGAAATCTGCCTGCCTCTGCCTCCCAAGGGCTGGGATTAAAGGCACATGCCACCACTGCCCAGCTATCTTCCTATCTTTTTAAAGAATATAGTTTTATGGATAAATGCATTGCTTACACGTATGTATGTGCACCTATGTATGCCTATAGGTGGCTGTGAGTCACTATGTGGGTACTGGGAATTGAACCTCAGTCTTCTGCAAGAAGAGCAAATGCTTTAACCACTGAGCCATTTCTCTCGCCCCTGATATCTTCCTACCTTTTTGATGGGGCTACAGATCGCTATGAGCATCCTTCTTCAATGTGCTTATTCTATATTTGCTACAGTTCAATATAATGTTGCCATCTTCACTTGTCTCAGAAATTTAAATTTTGTTCCTGGATTTCTTCTTTGATACATTTTTTCCCCCAAATACATTCTTTTTTATGTTTTGGTATCATTGCCAATGGTTTCTAGTTTTATTGTACAGTGACATGTAAAGGTATTTCTTTTCTTTTTTTTTTTTTTTTCCAAAAATATGGAACGCTTCACGAATTTGTGTGTCATCCTTGCACAGGGGCCATGCTAATCTTCTCTGTATTGTTCCAATTTTAGTATAGTGCTGCCGAAGCAAGCACAAAAAGGTATTTAATAGAATTGTAACTTTTAAATTTTTCTGAGATTTTTTTCCTGTGGCTTGTGATATCATTTATCATAAAAGAATGTTCCATGTACAGATAACAAAATGTGTATTTGGAAGTGGTTGGATGGAATGTTCTATGGATATCTGTTAGGTACATTTGATGTTATGCCCTGTAGCTGTCCAGCAGCTACACAAACCGGGTTCCTGAAAGAAAGGCTGGGGTCTAGGAGTAGGGGATAGGACGGCAAGAGAAATAACAAGACCAAGTCAAAGTTTTCCTATCAAGGTCCAAAGTTCACTTAGGAGAATGAGGCTTTACATGAAATGAAACCATCCCCTCAACGTCATTAGCATCTTGTTGCTAGTAGAAACTTGCCAGGCAGGAACACTCAGTAATGCAGCAGGTGGTGGTTCCTTGTAGAAACTTCAGAAGCTGCAGGACAATAGAGTTCTCTTTATCTCAGAAAACTCCACCCTAGGTGAGCCAGCTCTATCAGCAGAGCAGGAACTGGGGGGAAGGGTACAATTCCTCCCTTTTTATTATTTTAATAGAGGCCTTAAGGAACCGAGGTGATCATATAGTTGCCTCATCCTTGGATGAGTGGGCATTGACCAGTTGGGGAAGCATTGACCTGATTCCTCCGTGGGTCGGATTGCCATTACATCCCACAATCATGGCTCTTGGTATCTTTTTTGGA
The DNA here is from genome assembly GCF_008632895.1 of Mastomys coucha. Taxonomy (NCBI): domain Eukaryota; kingdom Metazoa; phylum Chordata; class Mammalia; order Rodentia; family Muridae; genus Mastomys; species Mastomys coucha. The sequence goes on along the minus strand of NW_022196891.1, from coordinate 53,290,159 downwards.
GGGGGGGTAGAGACTTTTACAGGATCCTTGGGATAAGGTTAAAACATAGATACCAACCTCCTTACAAACCAGGTTTGTCTCTCGGGGACTCCAGAGACAGCCTGCGTGAGACCTTCCCCTGGGGTGCTTAGCCTTGCAGCCCACACTGGTGCCCATACTGGACTCATTTTATCTTGAACCAGTATGCACAGGTCTGAATCCTGTAGCTCCTGAAAGGAGAATTAATGACCTCAGGTTCAGCAAGTGAAAGACCCCCAGAACTGGGGAGATCCTTATTCAAGTCTTGGGATGACGCAACAACCCAATGACTCACGAGAGACCGAACTTGCTGCAATCACATGAGGTTTATTGGGGATACCGGTACCGGGGTCGATCTAGTGACCTTGTCGGCCAGAGGAGTTCCCCAAACGCAAGAAGTGAGGGGTATTTAAAGGGAAAGACCACAAGCTGGGGGCGGGGAGAGATTACCAAGGAAACATAACATAAAAATAGTGGAAAATTTCAGAGGGACTCAACCCAAGGTATTCAGTTAGGGAGGGGAACATATTCATTCTAGGAATGTAATCTTCATTTACCAGTCAACGGGGTGGAGGGCCTCATAAACCAGTAGACCTTCATTTCTAGTTCCGCCCTCATTGTAGATGAGTCAGGAGGGGCAGGTATCGGGAACCAGAACCCTGAGACCAGAGTTCCTGGAACTGGCTATTCCACATTTTTGGTTTGTTACATTTCTACTAATACATTACTTTCCGTTAACATGCTTTTTCCCAAATTTCTAAGTCTCCCAGTCTTTCAATTATACATACATTTCTATTAAATGCCTTCATTTTAAATTCTAAGATTCTCCAGCCTTTCACAAGCCCTCCATCAGCCAAATTAAGTCAAATGAATGAGTCAAATGAATAACTGCCACAACTGAGCTTCCCTGAAGTTGAGCCTGCAAGGTAACTGACCTGCTTGAGATACAGTCAAAAGTTTAAAGGCAACAAGATTAACATTGTCTGTGAGGTTGTCTCAGGCACTCAATTCAGTTGCAAATTAGCAATGATCAGACTCAAGGTCTGGCCCCAGGTATGGGGGAAGTAGCTTTGAGAATCAACAAAGAAAATACTGGAGGTTATATCTCCAAGTTAACTTTGCTAGCTAATAAAGAGTTTTAGCCATCATTTTCGTTGGAATCATACTCACTAGAAGCTCATGATCTCTATCTTCTTTTTGTGAGAACCTTTTCTCCCATATTAAAACAGGATCTGGACTATTCCACGTTAGTTAGTGGGTCCTGCCAATTAACCATGGCATATGAGCTGGAAGTGAGTGGATGCCAGTGGCGATCTGCAGTAGACTGACCTTTAGCATCAGTTTGCAAAAATTTTAAAACAAATAAAAAGCGAGATGTGCTTTTTGGTAACTTTGGAGGGTATGATTCAACCTTTTTTTTTTGTTTTTACAAACCAAATTTTCAGAGTGCGAAGTGTACATTTAACAATTCCTTGTCTCTGAGAATTATAAGGAATCTCAGTAATATAAGTGACATTAAATTGTTGACAAAACATCTCAAATGCTTGACCGTAATAGTCAGTTCTATAATCTGTTTTCATCTGATTAGGAACATCAAGCATAGAAATATAATGCAGCCAATGACCAATTACATTATTTTGTTGTTTTTCATGTTAAGGCAATTGCAACTAGGAAGCCTGAAAAGGTATCAATAGTCACATGTGTATATTTTATTTTTAATTTTTAAATCAGAAATGTTCTTTAAAAATGCCAAATTATCATAAGCAATTATAAGCCCTGATATACACACACATATATATATATATACATATATATCAATATACAAATTAAAACTTGACTTTAGCACCTTAAAAATAGTGACTACAGCACGTATTTCAATTATTTGTGCTGAAGTAGGGGGAAATTCATGAGACTAAACATGTGAGTTAATTACATATACTTCTGTCCCATAGAAGGGCTATAGATGTGTGTGTGTGTATGTACATATACATATATATATGTACATATACATATATATAATTAGATGTATACATAAATTTACAGGAAATATAAAAGCATGCATTTAAGCAAATTTTAACAATTTGTCTTTCAGATAATAATTATCACTTTTGCTTAAAATTTTTACTATGTAATAGGCCAAATATTAATAAATATTTTGCAATAACCAATTCAATTGCTGTTTGAAGCAAAAAATAGACGTCTCATCAGATTTTTAAGAGATTTTTTTTCTAAAACACTTTCATTTTATCAAATATTTCTTTATTGACACCACAACAACTTCATAATAGGATGTTAAAACTTTACTTTGGATATGAGAAAAGATGAATCTATATTAATGTTCTCTTTTGCCAAAGAGCTGCTGTGGGCACATTGAGTAATAAAAATTAAACATTTGATTGCAATTGATTACAATTGATAGCAATTGTTTACAGAAACTTCCTTTACTTTCTGCAAAAGCTCTTTGTCGCTCACCAGTTACTCTGTATTCCCCTTGACAACTTAAACAAAGGCTTAAGTCCTGTGGTGAGTTTAAGGTAAGGTAAGGCCTTAGCCAAAAGTAATTTGAAGTAAGGAATTCATCTTTTTTTTCTTGATATAACTTTCTTGATATAACTGAGGCCCAAATATTGAAAAAGATATTACCTCTGAAACTTTTCTGGAGCAACAAATACTCGTTTTTTAAAGCTCATGGTATAAAAGCAAAGGTAGTAAAATTTCCTATTGGAGGGAAACAATGCACACTGAAAAATTCAAAGTCTAAAGTTCTTGTACTGAAGCAGAGACAAAAAAAAACTGTACATAATGTAAAACTATTAGCCATTTTTAAAGGCAAAACTTTCCAATAATTACAAACTCACTAGAAGCAAACTCTTTAAAATTACCAGGATGTAGAGGAAAAAGCAACCTTTTAAATACATAATAGCTTTATATGAAATAAGCAGCCAGATTATAATACCTCTATAAATTTTTCAGCCTCATTGACCTTCACAAATCTTGATTTTAAACTTTATTTTGAGTAACACCTGAATAGGTCTGAAATAATGCTGTTTGGTCTTAAAAACTAATTTCCTTGGAGGCAAGGAGAGATGAGGCTTCTCTAGGCAGGGTTTGCAAAACAAAAGAAATGCCACACAAGCCTAGCTGAGGCCTCTCTGTGCTTTGCATTGTCTCAATGGTAAATGTATATATATATATATATATATATATATAT
>NW_022196891.1:53273493-53286920 GCF_008632895.1 Mastomys coucha | reverse complement strand
ATATATATATATATATATATACACATACATACACATACACATACACATATATGTTTTTCAAGACAGGGTTTCTCTGTGTAGCCCCTGGCTGTCCTGGAACTCACTCTGTAAACCAGGCTGGCCTCAAACTCAGAAATCTGGCCATCTCTGCCTCCCAAGTGCTGGGATTAAAGACATGCACCACCACTATCCCGCAAATGTAAATATTTTTGTTACTCTGAGTAAATTGCCTGAGTTTGGCCTCGAGATTACACCTCGTGCAGTGTGGACAGATTCCAGGGGAGCAATTTTACTGTCTGTCCCTGTCTCTAAATTTTTGACAGGCTTTCTCAAGCTGATGTTTCTTAAAACATTTCTATAACCTCAGTGCTTGAGAAAGCATTGTTTGTATGTACTGTAACCTCCTGTAAGGCAAACACAGCTAGACTTTGATTGTATGAGGGTCTAATTTCCACACATAGACGAATATATCTAGATAAATCTGTCTTTGCTATGTATGGCTGGATGGCTGCAGAGAACTTCATTAACATTCTTATGAGACAATTGTGTAACAAAGGAACCCCTTTTTGAGTGTCTCCAAAAATTTTTTTTTTTTTTTCAAAAATTTTACTAGCTGTTTTTATTTAATAAATTTTCACCGGGCAGTGGTGGCACACACCTTTAATCCCAGCACTTGGGAGGGAGAGGCAGGCAGATTTCTGAGTTCGAGGCCAGCCTGGTCTGCAGACTGAGTTCTAGGACAGACAGAGAAACCCTGTCTCAAAAAAAAAAGGGGGGGGGGCTGGCGAGATAGCTCAGAGGGTAAGAGCACTGACTGCTCTTCTGAAGGTCCTGAGTACTGAGTTCGGATCCCAGCAACCACATGGTGGCTGACAACCACCCATAATGAGATCTGATGCCCTCTCCTGGTGTGTCTGAAGACAGCTACAGTGAATTACACTGGAGTGAACAGGGCCAGACCTGAACGAGCGGGGCCAGCAGAGGTCCTGAGTTCAATTCCCAGCAGCCACACATATGAAAGCTCATGGCTATCTGTACAGCTACAATCTACTCATACACATAAAATAAATAAACATAAATCTTTAAAAAGAACAAAAATAAATTTTTGCTGCGATCTCCTTTTTAACCTTGGAGGATAAAATTTTGCTTTAGCACTGTATCCAATAAAGCTTATGTAAAAGGGGCACTGGGCCCATACTGGCCACAGTTGTCTTTAACTATTATTCTTCTTGCAATCATCCTAATTACAAAATATAGGCGAGTTAAGAATATTGAGCTTGCAATCAAACTGCAAACTGCAGCCAATGGAACACTGGTAATTTTTGCCATACTTTTTATGTTTCTTTTGTAATATTAAGGCATAACCATAACCTTTAGGAGGGCAGAACCCAATTTTAAAAAATCTATTCTCTTTAAAATCAATGCCAAAGTATTACTGTCAAGTTAGAAAATTTGGCTGCCAATTCTTACATATGAATGTACGACAGTGAAACTTTTTTTTTTTTTGGTTTTTTGAGACAGGGTTTCTCTGTGTAGCCCTGGCTGTCCTGGAACTCACTCTGTAGACCAGGCTGGCCTTGAACTCAGAAATCCGCCTGCCTCTGCCTCCCAAGTGCTGGGATTAAAGGCGTGTGCCACCACTGCCGGGCTCCTGACATGCAACTTTTAATGCTTCAATAAAGAGACATTGTTTTAAATCTTATCTCTTATACATCTAGTTTCTAGGATAAGAATTATATAAAATATTACCTCAAATTAGAATATTGTCTCAAATTAGAAGTATTTTAGAAGCTTGGTTTCTTGGCTGGCTCATGCCACACGTAGTTGTTAAAAATGACTCCAACCCTGAGTTACCAGTTTTAAGTTAACTTTCTGTTACCAATTTTACAGCTTTTCACCACACCCAATAACTTATAAGCCAATAATCATGCAGAACATATTTATACCTTTAAGACTAGTCAGAAACCAAATGAAGCAGCTACATAAATCTTATAAATCTAGACCAATCAAATAGTCTTTCCCTTTTCTAGCTATAATTTTAAGAGAAAAAGCACTTTGTCATTTATAGAACCCAATAATCACAATTGCAGAGGTTTTTCTGGAAGGAACAACTGTTAGCTTATTTGCCTTAGGAATTAAGCTGCTGACCCTTCTTAAGAGCAGCTTCTCAGCAGGAGAAGCTGTTTGACTCTGGCCTAGAGGTGGGGTGCAACTTAAATCAGCCTCTCCTGTGCACCCTGAGGCTGAATCAAGAGATGGATAGTCAGCAGATAAGGTTTTTAATCATTTTTTCCTTTTAACATGAAACATAGAACAACAATCATTCAGACAACAAAACAAAAGCAGACATAAATTGACATGTAGACAGTTAGGTGCACCGACTATAAACAACACAGAGAGGGTAGAGAATTTGATGTAATCAAGACTAGGGAGTTCTACTGTATGAGAAAGCAAGATGTCTCCCAGTTTCTCTCTGTCTCTAGGATAGCTCCGAAATCCATTTTCTTTCTCTTTTGATCTTTCTTTCTCATGTCATTTGTTTATGTCTCTCTCCTTTTTATCTAGATAGATAGATAGATTTTATCTATATATGTATATAGTTTTGTTTCTGTTTTTTACTCTTTTATTTTATTTTTTATTTTATTTATGCCCTATTCCTCTTGCCCGATGCAGTTCTTGACTGCGGACAATTGCCTGCTTGAAGTTTCCTATCCCTATTTTGTTCACTGTCAACCCTTAAGTGAGATCAGCATCGGCCAGCGCTGTCCCAGCTTAGCCGTATCCTTTCACACCAATAGCAACACTTTTAAAAGATCAGCTCTAGCACCAATACTATAAGTTGCCTCAAAACAACAGAAGTTCAAGGCCAGCGCTAGCACCAATACTATAAGTTGCTTACCTATGCCGGATACCATCTTCTTCGATTTTCTGTGGAGCTCCATCCAAGACAGTGCCACCCTCAGTTGGCCCTTTCGTTTTCAGGTCCCTGTCCAGGTGCCACCTGTAGCTGTCCAGCAGCTACACAAACCGGGTTCCTGAAAGAAAGGCTGGGGTCTAGGAGTAGGGGATAGGACTGCAAGAGAAATAATGAGACCAAGTCAAAGTTTTCCTATCAAGGTCCAAAGTTCACTTAGGAGAATGAGGCTTTACATGAAATGAAACCATCCCCTCAACGTCATTAGCATCTTGTTGCTAGTAGAAACTTGCCAGGCAGGAACACTCAGTAATGCAGCAGGTGGTGGTTCCTTGTAGAAACTTCAGAAGCTGCTGGACAATAGAGTTCTCTTTATCTCAGAAAACTCCACCCTAGGTAAGCCAGCTCTGTCAGCAGAGCAGGAACTGGGGGAAAGAGTACAATGCCCAAGTTACAGGGACCCCTAAAACCACCGAGAAGCCAACTCCGATGCAAACACATAAGGGTCTTTATTATGAGCTTTCTAGCAAGGTCTCTCGCCATCCCCATTGCAGCAGGTCAGAATGAAAGCTCTGAGTCTAGGGGTGCAGGGTATTTATTGTAGTTACAGCAAGCTTGGGGAATTTCCATACGGGTCATCAAGTTAATATTTTAAAAACTACATTCCTGGCGTAATCTGCAGGAACCAAACAAACACAGGGACAAATCCATCTGACAAACAGGATGGCTAAGTTATCTATTCTCTGCAGGATGTCTTAGGTTATCTCCATGTACCTTGATCCTGCTATCGTAGCCTAGCTGTTGCTAAGGGCAGGTTGTCATAGGATGTTTGCTCAGGTGGACTTGAGATTGTTTTCCTGGAATTAAACCAGCAACTGGGTTCAAGTTAGAAATCCTGTCTCAAAAAATAAGGTGGAAAGCAACTAAGGAAGACTCCTGATGTCAACCTCAGGCCTCCACACACATACTCACATACACAGTCTTATATGGACATGTGCACACACACACTTACAGAAATTAAAAACAAGTAAGCTTTGCATTTCAGAAGTGACCTTGAGGGGGCTGGAGAAATGGCTCAGCAGCTAAGAGCATTGACTGCTGTTCCAAAGGTTCTGAGTTCAATTCCCAGCAACCACATAGGCTCACAACCATCAGTAATGTGATCTGATATCATTTTCTGGTGTGTCTGGAAACAGCTACAGTATACTTACACTTACTAAATAAATAAATCGGGCTAGAGAGATGGCTCAGTGGTTAATAGCACTGACTGCTCTTCTGAAGGTCCCGAGTTCAAATCCCAGCAACCACATAATGGCTCACCACCATCCATAATGAAATCTGATGCCCTCTTCTGGGGTGTCTGAAGACAGCTACAGGGTACTTACATATAATAAATAAGTAAATCTTTGAAAAAAATTAGAAATTTTAAAAAAATAAATAAATCTTTTTTTTAAAAGTGACTCTGAATTTTTAAAGATTTATTTATTTATTTTATGTGTATGAGTACACTATAGCTGTCTTCAAACATACCAGAAGAGGGCATCAGATCACACTGTAGATGGTTTTGATCCACCATGTGGTTGCTGGGAATTGAACTCAGGATCTTTGGAAGAGCAGTCAGTGCTCTTTACCACTGAGCCATTTCTCCAGCCCCTGTGACTTTGAACTTTTTTTTTTTTTTTTTTTTTGGTTTTTCGAGACAGGGTTTCTCTGTGTAGCCCTGGCTGTCCTGGAACTCACTCTGTAGACCAGGCTGGCCTTGAACTCCGAAATCCACCTGCCTCTGCCTCCCAAGTGCTGGGATTAAAGATGTGCGCCACCACCGCCCAGCAACTTTGAACTTTTAAACAGTGCCAAAACTGTTAAAAGCCTTTGGGAAGTTTTAAAGGTGGATGAAATACATTTGCATTATGAGGTGAAAATGAAGCTTTAGGGGCCCAGGATTTAAAAGTATGCGTTTGGGTGGCAGAGCTATAACGGTTGACCTTCACTGTCAACTTGGCTGTATTTAGAACCATCATGGATCCAGCCCCTGTTCTTTTCCTTGTAGTGTTGAAGTTGCCCCTATCGTGGGTTGTACGTGAATGTCTCAGCCACAAGGACCTGCTCGGTCTTAGGACACACCAAGGCCTAGGTGACACACTGATTTGCAGGCGCTGCTTTCAAACAGCACACATCTCTGGGAGCCTGTAGTTACTAACCTGGGGCAAAAGAGACCCTCCAGACCCTCATCTGAGAGTCAGGGCTTGGCAATAGGCCTCAGCACAGAAACAACAGGTCCTTGTGCTTCATCCTCCTCTCACTCCAACCCCTGCATCCATACTCCCCACCCTGCCGCTGCCTCCCTCTCCCACCGGCCTGGCCTGAGGCTGCTGTCCCAGACAGTTTACAAGAAAACAAGTCCCTCTCCTCCAGCTGCTAACCTGCTCTGTTGATTCCACCAGCTAATAAATGACTGGAGAAGGCTTAATTACATCAGAAGAAATTGACATCAGCTGGTGCTTAGCCCCCGCTCAATTAACTTGTGTTCCTAATGTGGTGGGGAACAGGGGCAGAGGCCATTAATCACATGCTTTGGTGCCAGCTGCAGCCTGTATTTTGCATCTTTAGTCACCCAGGAAGTGAATGAGGTGACCCTTTGGGGTTACTGATGGTAGGGGGTTCCTTTGAGACAGCAGAGATCTCTACTCTAATGGAGAGTGACTTTTAGTGTCCTTCCCCAGGATGATGTGCCTCTGGCTCTTCTGAACTCCTACCTCAGGACTAATAGTGTACTTGGCCCCAAGGACACAGAACACAGAACCAGTCTTGACATGGGTACCAGAAGATGCCACCAACTCTGCAAGGTCCCTACACGCTTCCCACCCCACTCCTGCTGCCTCCAGACTGAAACCTCCCAAAGACCTTCATTCCTGTATCATTTCCCCAGGGGGACAGTGGCAAGATGAAAATCTGGTACAATATAGACTCCAGGTGCCACCCACTGTGGGTGTAGCTCTGGGAGGTTTAAAGTGTCTGCTTCTGAACTTGTGACTTGGTTGATGGCGATTACTAATCTGCTTCAGGAAAAACACTCCAGGGGACACCTCAGCTCATGGTGAAATCTGTATAGCCCTTCAGGGTGGACAGACAGCAGGGCCAGAGTCCGGATGCTCAACACCCATCAGCCTTTTTTTCTACTTTTCCCGAGCTCTGCTCCCAAGTCCTGCTGGCCTTAGATCTGCACCAACCCCTGAACTCCGGCCTCAGGGATAGAGAAGCAGAGCGTGCCAGTGGTAGGTGGTTCCGTAGATGTCGCTAGCGATTGGATCCCCTCCCTGGGCACCTGAGCAGAGCCTGAGCATCATACATAGCACACATACTTGAGTTCCTTAGTGGAGTCTGAAAAGGTTCCTGTCTCCACTGAGCCTCTTGCTCCAGGCCCTCTTGCCCACTGTTCTGCTCCTGCATTGGACGGAGGGTTATAGACAGCAGAGCCAAAAGGAGATGGAATTGAGTATGATTTTCTAAAAACTGAAGACCTTCTAGTTTGTCTGACCAGTCAACTGCCGCATCCCAGTAACCTTCCCCACTCCTGTCTTCTCCATCAGGGACCGATGATGCCCTTGGCCATGATGCATCCCCAGCTGCTCTCTGGTCATGTTCAGCCTGCATGAGTGAGCCACCGCTGCTCCTGCTGTTTCCTGTAAGTATAAGACACAGGCCAAAGCTTTCCTCCCAGAAGATTTGGGCCCCAGGGAGGAAGGTGGGTGCTGACGGCCTGCTGTAACAGTCTTGAACTCAGAGGACAGGCCCTCGGAATTCTTTAGTGGACAAGTTTTCCTCTTTGGTGACACTTATCCTTCAGGTTGGCCACCACTGAGTTGTTCTGCCCAGCTCTGAGAGGACCTGAGTGGGAACACAGGAACTTTGTTCTCCTTCTCATGAAGTTACTGAAGAGACAGAGGGCCCATAGCACTAGCCTTGAGATCCTGGCTCCGATACCTGCTACCCTGTTGACTTTAGATAGATCTCTGAGAAGTCTGGCTCCTCTGCCTGTGTTGTGAGGTTTTTTTTTGGGGGGGGGGAGGGGTGCAAGAAGGTATATTACTTATTTTTTGCTATGAATCAAATGTAGCAGCTTAAAACCGTGCATACAGAACATCTCAGAGTTTCTGTGAGTCGGGAATTCTGCTATGCAGAGCTAAGGCCACGGCTTCGGCCTTGGTGGAGAGCCTGCACCTGAGGTCGGGGACAGCTTGACTGAGTGGTTGGGAAACAGACTTGCTTCTGTTCTCATGTGTGTAGTGGAGGCTGTGATGGTTACTTCTGAGCCATGGACAATGAGCCTCAGGTTCCAGCTTGCTATTGGCCACAGTCCAGAATCACTGGTTACATGGATCTCCCAACGTAGCAACTCAGTGCATCTAAGCAAAGGGAGAGTTGCCTGGTGACAAAGAAGCATGCACCTTGAACCTGCCTATTCCCTTTTTATCCTATTATCCCATTATCTTTGCTGCCTTTTACAGGTTCTTAGAGGCAAGTCATAGTTACATTCACACTGGAAAGAACGGCAGTATACAAGGCCGACTGCCAGGAATGGGGATTATTGGGAGCCATCTTTAAGTCTGGTGCCCAGCATAAGAGGGAATATAAACAGAAACGCCTGGTAAACTGTGCCATGCTATTTAGGTATAAGGATTATTGTCATTTGCAGCTAACTGTAACAAGGGCAATGACCCTGCCTGAAATAATAGGAACCACTAAGTGTGGGAATTAGGTTCAAAGTGTATTGTTAGTGCCAGGCCCTCAGGGAAATGGACTAGGCCTGCTTAGTTCATGTCACACATTTAGTACATGGCTTACAGGGTTAAGGGGACATTTAAGCAGCCTTGACATGCCAAGCTTTCTCTGTCTCCCCTATAGCCATGCCAGGTAGGATCTTTAAAAATATCAAAGAGCATCATGCATGGTGTCACACACCTTTAATGCCAGCACTAGGGAGGCAGATCTTTGTGAGTTTGAGACCACCCTGGTCTACATAGTGAGACCTTGTCTCAAACAAACAATACACATACACACACACACACGTGTGTGTATGTGTATATGTGTGTATATGTGTATATATGTATGTGTATACACACAAGAGCCAGGTATGATGGCTCATACCTGCAACCCTAGTACTTAGGAAGCTGAGATAGGGAAATTGTTGAGAGTTTGAGGCATTCTGGGCTACATGGTAAATGCTGGGAAAGACTAGATGGCAGGATGAGACCTGTCTAAAATTAAAAACAAAAAAGCAAACCAACAAACTTGTATGAAAGATGTGGCCAGGCAGTGGTGGTGCACACCTTTAATCTCAGCACTTGGGAGGCAGAGGCAGGCAGATTTCTGAGTTCGAGGCCAACCTGGTCTACAGTGTGAGTTCCAGGACAGCCAGGGCTAAACAGAGAAACCCTGTCTCAAAAAAAGAAAGAAAGAAAGAAAGAAAGAAAGAAAGAAAGAAAGAGAGAAAGAGAGGAAGAAAGAAAGGTGTGTGTGGCATCTCACTTCCCCCTCACAATCATTTGCAAGCTTTTTTGTGTCTGTTTTCCAAGGCCAAAAGGTGGATTTCCAAGATGGGGTGGCTGTGTAGGGTACAAGTGGGCTCCAACCCAAGCCATCAGGCTGCTCTTTCCTCCTGTAGGGCCCTTCAGCACATTTTAGGCCACTAAGCCATTAAGCCCTAAAACTGACAGAGGGTAGGCCAGGGCCTAGTGCGGGGAGGGAGGCACTTCTTACAAGGCTTTTCCATAAGCCTTTGTCTTCTACAAATCCCAGTAGAGTGGACTAAGGCTTCCAAAGTCAGTATGGTAGCCTCACAGATGACATACCAGCACTTGAGGTCCTCATGCAGGAGGATTGCTACATGTTTGGGCTACATAGAAATCTCCAAGCCAGCATGAGCTATAAAAATTGGGATCCTGTCTGAGACAGAGAGAGAGAGAAAGAGAGAATACAAAGAAAGAAAGGAAGGGAGGAAGGAAGAAAGGAAGGGAAGAAGGAAGGAAGAAAGGAAGAAAGAGAGAGAAAGGAAAGGAAAAAAGAAGTAAGCCTCTCTCGTGGAGCACCCTTGGAAGTATGTGTGGAAGGAGGAGATCATTCACTGACCTTATAATGGCATCATATAAATTCTCTCCAGCATAAGATTCATCTCCTCCCTCCACCTACCAAGCAGATGCTTCTGGAACCCCCCCCCCACACACACACACATACACATCTCAGGAAAGCCAAATCCATCTCCAATGGGACGCTCAATTCTGTGGATGAAATTAAAAGTTGTAGCTTGCTGTCCCCTAGTGGTCAGTTAAAGTCATAACGGTCAGCCTGGGACATGTTACTCAGAACCAATTACCATCTTTTATTACCCACTGTGTATTGTGGTACCATGTACAGTGTATAGAGCAGCAGGAGTGGGAAACTATAAAACAATTTACAACTGTTGGGGTAACCTACCCCACACATATTGTATCAACTGGCTAGGAAAGTGTGTCCCTCCAAGTGTAGAGCAGACATCCAGGGACTGTCCCACCTGGGTATTCATCCCATATACAGTTATCAAACCCAGACACTATTGTGGGTGCCAAGAAGTGCATGCTGAAAGGAGCTTGATATAGCTGTCTCCTGAGAAGCCCTGACAGAGCCTTACAAATACAGAGGTGGATGTTCGAAGCCAACCATTTGACTGAGCGTAGAGTCCCCAATGGAGGAGTTAGAGAAAGGACTGAAGGAGCTAAAGGGATTTGCAACCCCATAGGAAGAACAACAGTATCAACCAACCAGACCCCCCCCCCCCAAGGACTAAACCACCAACTGAAGAGTACGCTTGGCTCCAGCAATGTAGAATATGTAGCAGAGGGTGGCCTTGTCAGGCATCAGTGGGAGGAGAGGTCCTTGGTCCTATGAAGGCTTGATGCCCCAGGGTAGGGGAACTGAGGGTGGGGAGGTGGAAATGGGTGGATGGAAGAACACCCTCACTGAAGCAGGGGTAGGGGGGAGGTGATGGAGGTTTCTGGGAGGGAGGGGGGTGTGGGACTGGGAAAGGGGATAACATTTGAAATGTAAATACAGAAAATATCCAATAAAAACAAAAAAGAAAGAGTGCCCCCCCATTCTCAATTGTTAAATGTTGAGCCAACAGGATATGTAAATGTTTTTGTCATTTCCTTACAAGCCCCAAAAGAGGATTCTCTAAGATTATCATGTTAAAAAGCAAGTTGCAGGGTGGTGGTGGTGGTGGTGGGGGAACTGGTGAGTTGGCTCAGAGGGTAAAAGCACTGACTGCTCTTCCAAAGGTCCTGAGTTCAAATCCCAGCAACCACATGGTGGCTCACAACCATCTGTAATGAGATCTGACATCCTCTTCTAGTGTGTCTGAAGTCAGCTACAGTGTACTTACATATAATAAATAAATCTTAAATAAAAAAAAAAAAGCAAGTTGCCTTGGGGGAGGACACAGAAGGTCACGTTGCCCTTAATCTGGCCAACAGGTAACACTGAGATTTACACTTGGGCACAGTCCTGCTGCTGACTGTTCAAAATGAGTAGACTGTGGAGCCTCTCCTGCTACACTAATAATTTTTTTTTTCTAGGAGTGAGGAATATGGCTTTTGATAAAGAGTTTGCTTGCTGCGGGAGCTGGGGCAGATGGACGGAAGCAGAGCAGGAGCTGGTCAGGGAGGCCTGGTGGAGGTACACAGGACTGCCCTAGCAAACAGGCTAACAGCCTCATACTGCACAGATGTCTCCATGCCTTTAATATCAAATCTCAGGCAGGACCCCCAAAGTCCCCGCAATATACAACTTAGTAGAAGGCTTAAGATATTTTTGCATCAAAAGAGAAATTTCTCAGCAATTATGAGCCCTCGCTGTTTTGTTTTGTTTTTTATCCCCTAGAAGACCCTGATTCAATTCCCAGCAACCACATGGTAGCTCACAGCCATCTGTAATTGCAATTCCAGGGGATCTAAAACCCTCTTCTGGTTTCCTCAGGTAGCAGGTACACACATGTGGTGCATATGCATGCACACAAGCAAAACACTCATGCACCAAGTAAAGATAAATATATATTTTTAAGTTGACTAGTACCCACCAGAGTAAGACTTGAGGAACAGAATATGGAAAGGTATTGCAATAGGATGCAGAACTGAGGCAAGGGCTCAGGAATGGGGCAGCCAAGAAAGGTCACTTGGTGCTTTGAAGGATGTGTAAGATCTGAATACATAGAGAAAGATGACCATGTACCACCAAAGCCCCTCAGGACTTCCCATCACCTCCAAAGGAATCGAAGCTCAGCTCTTCTTCTGTCCTAAAGCCCTGTAACTCTAAGTCTTTGTGGCTTTTCTTCTGCCCTCCTTGTACCCGAATAACTGCAGGGAATTTCTATGCCTCTTAGCCCGGTCTAGTTCCCAAATATCTGACACAAAGGTCTATTAAGTTTATCAACAAGCTGCACGCCTAGGCTAGCAGGCCCTGAGTTATCCCAACCCTCTAAGGCTGTCTACTTCCCCTCCACAGGACCTTCAATCTGTACTGCCTCGGCTTGGCTTGCTCTCTCACCTTGGCTTGCTCTCTCACCTTGGCTTGCTCTCTCACCGCTATCTCCTGTCAAATCCTCCAGGGCTCTCCACACTGTCTCTCTTATCTTCTCCCCCACCCTGACCCCCCACTGTGGTTGTTTGCTTCCTTCTCTCTCCCTGGGACCCCTAGCTGGGATCCAAAGTCCAACCTCTCTCTTTCCTCTGCACAGCTAATTGGCTGGTGAGCTCTTTATTGACCAAAGGAGGATAGAGAAGAACGCTTGCAAAATACTGAGAAAAAAACCAAAGTCTCAACTCTCTGTGGGGATAGAAATCAAGATTTGAATGATACAAAGATAATCTTGACCCACACCAACAAACCCGGTTTGCTTTCTGCCTACCTCTAGTGTGTCCCACCCAGTCTTCCCAGAAGTCTTTAGTTCTCAGGGTCTTGTTCCACCAGCCATTACCCCCTCCCCCTCCACCCGCCCACCCCAGTGTTTTTCACCCCCTGGACCGTTTCCTTCTATCAGCACCACCTTCTCTCAGTTTACAGGATTCATCTCAGATCTAGTAGGGGGCATCTTCCTCAGCAACCTCTCCTTCCTGCCCTGCACCCCTCAGCGTCGTAGGGTGTCTAAGTCTCTTTCCAACCCTAAGAGCCAGGACTGCCACAGGGGGCAGGAGCTTCAGTTGAGGGAACAATGAGGTCTGAGAGGAAGTTAAATGGTGGTGAGCATGCAGGGAAGTTGGGGACCGCAGAGCCTTTGTCGCTGTGTCCAGATGAGCTATCTTTTATTCTTTTGGAGGTTATGGGAAGTCCTGAGGGGCTTTGGGTGGTACATGATCGTGTTTCTCCATGTGTTCAAAGCTTACATATCCTTCGAGGCACCAAGCAGCCTTACTTAGCTGCCCCATTCCCAAGCTCCTGTTCCAGTTCTGGATCCGACTGCAGTGCCTTCGCATGTATTCTACTCTTTGACTCTTATTTTGGGGGAAGCTAGTCAATTTAAAAATATGTATCTGTCTTCAGGCAGTGCTAGAAAGATGCTAGAGTCACAGGCAGGCGCAGGAGGGGCTAATGAAAGGCCAAAGGACAGTGTGGAAGGTACGGGGCTCACACACAAACCCCGGAAGGTTACACCAGTTCATCAGCCTGAACTGGCACAGGGAACAGAAGACCAAAGAAGATCAAAAGAGTCTGAGCTATTTCAGCCAG
This sequence comes from Mastomys coucha, assembly GCF_008632895.1. Taxonomy (NCBI): domain Eukaryota; kingdom Metazoa; phylum Chordata; class Mammalia; order Rodentia; family Muridae; genus Mastomys; species Mastomys coucha. The sequence goes on along the minus strand of NW_022196891.1, from coordinate 53,274,250 downwards.
AGCAGCTAGGCACATCCAATACTCTGATCAAACTGATGTGCAAGTAAATCACCAGAGACTTTTTTAAAATGCAAAATCCTTAGGCCCATGGTAAACAGGGGATGCCTTGTTGCCAGCACAGGCCCACACTGCTGGTCCACAGCCAGGTTAGCAGCGGCGAGGCTGCTTGGTACCTCTAAATGCAGAAGCTGTAAAAGGAATGATAAAGTCTAGCTAGCCCATATAAAAAATACACAATCCAGGTACTTTATTTGTAAGCTGTAAGCCGAGATTGGACAGATTTTGGAACTATTCTAACTTACATCCCAGCCATATGTCCCTTGTTACTGGCTGTTTCTCCTGGCCATGTGCTCACGGTCCATCTCCTAAGAGCTGCTCCCTCCCCTCTCCATCTCCTCTCTTCTTCATCTTTCTTGTTGGGCCTCTATCTGCCTACCTCTATCTACTGCCCAATCACAGGCTTTAGCCTTATATTGACCACTTAACTTGGGGAGGAAGGTTACATAGCATCATTTGGTGTATGTGAGGATCTCTTCGTGGGGAGAGATCTTGGGGGCCAGTATTTAGCATTTGAATACCTAGCAGTACCAGACCAACTCCAACAAGAAACAGAGTTTCTAGGTACACCTGGTGGGTGAAGAAATGGGTACCCCGTCATCCAGGTGACCACACGGGATTCATGGCTATCCCAGCCTGCGGGGTTCAGTTATTCGGGGGGGGGGTCAAGGGGGGCCATGCCTGCAAAAGTAAAATGGGC
>NW_022196891.1:53265207-53273395 GCF_008632895.1 Mastomys coucha | reverse complement strand
GGGAACAATGGGTTCACTCCAGGGCTGTCCATCTGAGGGATGTTGGCAGGGGGTCTGGAGCATTTTCCAGTTCTTTTAGGAAGGTTGTGGTAAACAGGCACAGGATGTTTTTAGCCAAGGTGAATGTCAGGCAGTTCTTAGGCTAGTTGAGGGGCAGGGGGTCGGGTGGCCATGCCTTGGCTCCCAACACATGGCTTGGTTAAGCAGGGTGCAGCTGAGGCCCAGCTGCAGATAGGGACAACTTAGAGCAAAATAATGCCTTTATCCTGTGTGTATTGAGTTTGAGATAACAGTGGACATCCAAGTGCTGTGTCAGGAGTAACATTCTCTTCCCAATATCTCTGTCCCTTTTGCTGTCTTACAGGTCATCCCTCCCTTCACTGAATGTAAGTCCTTGAAACCCTCCCTCCATCCTCAAGCCATGAAACCCTTACTGTCCTGCAGGGGTGTGGGCGGGGTCCCCATATGTCTGGAAGCTTAGAAACCACCTCTCACTGGCCTGCCAAAGGTCTGAATGGCCTTACCCACAACTTGCCTCTGTCCTATTCATTTGGCTCCAAGAACCAAGACCAGTTTTCCTGGCCTGGCTGTGCCTTCTAGGAGTTAGGAGGCTGCCTTCCAGCTCCCTCTGGGCTCAGGTCCTCAAAGTTTCAGAAGCCAATGATACTTGTGCCCAAGAGAGAAGTGATACAGAGCCTGGCTTTTAGGGGGAGCCAGGCTAGGTGCATTCCAGGCAAATATGCCAAAGCCTCAGGGCAGTGCTTCATATGTAGAACATGGATAATGAGTAGCTATCTCAAAAGGTTAAGGTGAGGATTCCTGAGGCATTGTGGGAAGGGGAATACTTAGCATAACTCCCCACAGACAAAGCCCTTCTGGTACTCCTTCTTGGAGGGAAGTCAAGAAGGAGGCAAAGAGGGAGCAGGAATAATAGGGTTTGTTTGCAAGCATAAGGACCTGGGTTCAGTCTCCAAAGAGGACCTGAGTTTGCTCCCTAGAACTCACATTTAAAAAGAGCCAGATGTGATGACAGGCATTTGTAATTTTAGGATGAGAGAGAGTCCAAAACAGGCAACTCCTGGAGCTCTTTGGCCATCTAACCTAGTTTCCTTGGCAAGTTCTGGGCTAATGAGAAGTTTTGTTTAAAAAAAGAGAGGGGAAAAAAGTACTGGGAGGTGGTGGTGCATGCCTTTAATCCCAGCATTTGGGAGGCAGAGGCAGGTGGGTCTTTGTGAGTTCAAGGCTAACCTGGTCTACAGAGCCAGTTCCAGGACAGCCAGGGTGACTTGGAGAAACCATGTTTCAAAACAAAACAAAACAAAACAAAAATAATAGTAATGGCATCTTTAGAACAACACCCAAGGTTGTCCTTTAGCCTTCACATGTACACCCACATGCATAGAATCATGCATATTAATAATAATAATAATAATGGAGGAGGCAAAGAGAGAAACCAAATGACACAGGAGAAATGGAGCAGTCAGCTCTCTCTCTTTTCCCTCCTGCAGCTGAGGCCCCCACCCCACTCTGGGTTAAGCATAGCAAGTCCTCTGCCTTCAGGAAACCAATGCGGGCCTGGGTCCACTCAGCTCCTGTCCTCCTGTCTACTGCTGTGCAGAGGATGTGGATCGACTATTCCTCACTTACCAGCATACGTCTTTGCAGAGTTTGATGGGGCGCCGGGCGGATGACAGCGGGAACAGTTGTGATCACTGGCGGAATTCTAGCTACAGTGATCCTCCTCTGTATCATTGCTGTCCTGTGCTACTGTAGGCTCCAGGTCAGTACCATGGGCCTATGATCAGAGGCTGGGGGAGTGGGGGACACAGGCTAGCCACTTCTCCATGACGGGAGCGGAAACTAGAGGCCCACTTTGGAGGCAGTAATGCCCAAAGCCATAGAATATGAAGTGTAAGTGAAGGAGGCTGAAAATTGAGCGAGTTCAGAAGGAAGCTGTTCACCCCCAATACACAGACACACACACATTTTCTGCACCTCACAATGGTACCCCAGAGTGTCCTGGAAAGATTCAAAGCTCTCCCATTCACTTCTGAGATGGCTACCTTGGTAGGAAAGAAGCAGCCTCCAACCCTGGCCTTGCATTCCCCTATGTGCCTCCCTCTCTGCTCTCCCGTCCACCAGGAGAATACTGAACAAAAGGGAGAAGCGCTGGCCTGGTGAAGCTGGGAGAAAAAGCTTGTGGGATGAGGGTCTCTAGTATTAGGGTATATTTCTCTTCCCCAACAAAGTGGCCGGCATGAGGCCCCCATAGAAGGTGGAGGAGGGTTGTTCTTATGTATACTCACTAGTGATGGAGGAGGGGGAGCGAGACTGACTCTTAAGCATCCCTTTTCCTTCCCCCCAGTATTACTGCTGCAAGAAGGGCACAGATGACGAGGACGCTGAGGAAGAAGAGGAAGAGGAGGAGCATGACCTTTCCATCCATCCCAGAGCCCCCACCTGCAATGCCTGCAGCTCCCAAGTCCTGGATGGCAGAGGTGGCCTGGCACCTCTCACCAGCGAGTCCTGCAGCCAGCCGTGTGGGGTGGCCAGCCACTGTACCACTTGCTCCCCTTACCGCACCCCCTTTTACATACGGACAGCTGACATGGTGCCCAATGGGGGTGGAGGCGAGAGGCTCTCCTTTGCCCCTACACACTACAAAGAGGGGGGAACCCCATCTCTCAAATTGGCAGCACCCCAGAGTTACCCGGTGACCTGGCCAAGTTCTGGGCATGAGGCCTTCACTAATCCAAGGGCTATTAGTACAGATGTATAATCCTTTCACCCTGATCTGCACACACCCAACACTGCTGTCCCAGCAGGAGCAATGGAGTGGTGGAGGGGACCCTCCAATAGCTCTTCTCCTCCCCAACCCCCGCCAGAAACCATTTCAGTTTCTCTGGTTTTCATAGCAGAGGTTCAGTAGGATGTGAACTATTAAATGCTCGAGGACCAGGGCAGGACCTGTCTCTAGCCCTGGGGCCCAGAGGTGGGAACCTGATAAATCTGCAATGTCACCAGTTTCTCTTTGAGGATTTTCTCTCTGACAGTCAAGCTCCATATGACCCCTTCCAGTACAAACCCTATGCTTTCATGAGCTGTGTAGAGCTGCACCAGGGAAAGCTAAGCAAAGGTTAGGGAGGCCTCCAGAGACCTTGGGAGATGACGTGGGCATACCTAGAAGAAATGGACACAAACGGTGAAGACAACTTCCCAGAATTAGAGAGGAAGAGGTGTTAACAGAGCCCCTGCTTGCTGGGATGCACCCATGAGCTAGTTTACACTCTGGTTTTTACTTGGGTTGCCTGCTCCCTTAGGGAATATTGAGTTCTGGAAACACCACATCTGCTATCCAGTCCCTTCTCATGAAACACATCAAACTAAGTGCCACCACCGCACATGGCTGCTTATGGGGACAATAGCAAGAAGAGTCTGTATAACCTTGTGTCCCCTTCAAGTCCTTTCCTATGCTCCCTGCTAGAGAAACTTCTCCAGGTTTGAATCACTATAGTTCTAGAAGCCCAGTGAACAGATCTCACGGATTATCCCTATCCCTCCATGCTTAGCCACATAGACCCAGCCACCTGAGAGTGTGTGAATGCCCCATTCCTGGGGTGGAGGTGGTTCCCTCTCGTATTCATCACCAACAGCCATGTGGCTTTGCCGCCTTCCGGAGCTGCAGAGTAGAAAGGTCCAGGGTGCCAACAAGTAAGAAAATTTAACCCTCTAGCAACAGGACCCAAAGGCATTTAAAGAGGCCAGTCTCCATGGCAACCAGAAGGCAAGACAGTTAAGTTCCCACACACCTGCATAAGCTCCACTAGAGACTAGTGCATCCCCTGAGCATCCATCTGGGATGTGACATTACCAACAAGACCATTTTATCCCATCAGGGGCTGTGGCCTGCTCTTCTGAGTTCTGGGGGGTCTCCTGAAGGTTGGCTGTGTCTTAGTAACTGGATTTTAAGCTTGCTTGCTCTCCTTCAGCCCCTTATTTTCCAGTCTCATTGGTGATGAGCTATTTTGCTATCTTACTCTAGTCTCAAGTCCCAACACCTTCCCACTTTTCATCTAGCAGTGGCCTTACGGGTTTTTGTTACTTGTTTTTGTTTTGTTTTGCTTAGTTTACCTTTTTTTTTTTTTTTTAGTAAGTATGTCTATAAGTTCTCCAGTTACTTCTGTGATTCAAGGGTCGCTGTCTCCATTTCTAAAAATTAATGCCTGCACACTCCAGAGTCACAGAATGCTATGGAGGGTGGACTGGGAGATGGGCTGGTTGTTCTCCTGAAAGCTTGCTTGGTTGGTTGGTCGGTCCAACAAAGAGCAGGGTGGACCCCACGTCTTCAACTGGAAATAATGAACACAGGGTTAAGACACAGAAGCTGCTCTCTGCTCATGTCTGTCCACTCCTTAGCCCCGGAACCAGTCTGGTGTCTTTGCTGAGACATCCATTTTTCTCCAGGAAAGCAAAGCTTGCCTGGATGGACTTTAAATGTCCCTTAATATTCCACAAAGCCAAGGCTTCCTGGACCTGCTCGTCAGCCTTTCCTCTTGCCTTCACCCAGGCCAGAGCAGGGGGACTTTCCAGATGACCCTGGGTCCAGGGACGGTTGTGGTGAGCTAGAAACCACAAAAGGGGCATGCTGGGAAGAAGCTTGGACAACTGGAAGACAGAATCATCTCAACTGCTGGTGAAAGGCAAGCAAGTCAGAGCCAACATGGCTGTAGCTCACTTGATAGAGCTCTTGCCAGGTCTACACAAAGCCCAGGGCTCAGTCTCCAGTGCTGCATAAAATCCAGCAGGGTGGCTGCATCCCTACACTCAGGAGGTAGAGGAAGGTAGGAGTTGTTCAAGGTCAACCTGGGCTACCAGAGACTCACACCCCTCTCAAAAACATTGAAACCCCCTACTGAGCAACCGCAAAAGGCAAGCCCTGCCTCAGGAAGCCACAGCGGGAGGGCTAAGGCTTCCTTCTCCCTGTGCAGAGGGATGGCTCTGCAGCTCCTGTGCACTCAGCCCCACCTTCTGTCCACCTTGGGCTATGTGCAACCCTTTGACTTGCTGCTGGGCCTGGCAGCTCTACTCACTTCCTCACCACCAGCCCAGTGCCTTGCTCTCCTGTGGTCCCTCAGCTTCACCCTAGATAACAATGCCGGCATACCAATGCCTCTGGGGAAACCAAGAGAACTCAGCCACTTTTATGCTAGGGACTCTGGGTATAGAGCACTCTTTTCCTTTGTGTCTCCGATAGCTTTCTCAGCCACAAGTCAAAATCTGGATCCCAAGTGTCAGGGAAGGGGGAACACACTTCAGCCCACGCTGTTCAAGGCGAAGGCTCCACCCTAGGCTACAGGTCACCTGCCCAGACCCCCTCATTCTGTAGCATCACACTGTAGCATCATGAGCTCCATCTTGGGGAAGAGAAGGTTCACCCAACTCGGCTATTCTGTCCCTTTAGCTGTTGAGTCTGTACCACGAGACACAATTTGTACACTCTTCAAACTGAACCCTAAACAGGCAAAGAAGGAATGGGGAGGAATGGGGGCCAGGGAATAGCCAGCCCTCCCCACCATCTTTCTCCACATCACTCCACTTCTCCTGCTGCAGATTTCTTGTCTTGTATCTTTGATAACCTGGAACACAACCAAGTGAATGTCAAAATAAAGGAGAAATTTTAAGTAGAAACCCCAGAGGGTCTTCCTTCCATTCTTTATTTGGGGAGGGGCAAATGTGCATGGTTTTAAAATGAATATTCATCAGTACACCTGAAACTTCCAAATTCTACTCACTTCCTCTCCTCTTCTGCTCACACATTAACAAAGCTCTCAGTTTATTTGCAAGGGAGCCCTCTTTGCTGGGTTAGCCTTCACAGGATGCTGGGAGCATTTCCTGTGTCTTGGGAAAAGGGGCTGTAAGTGTGCTAGAGATAAGTTCCGGGTTGCAGAGAAAGATAGCACAATTCCAACTGAGGTGACTGAGCATGGCAAACCTTATTACTGATCAAAACTCTATTCCTCTGAAGAACGAACACACCCAGACAGGAAGCACATTTGGTTTTTGTTCTCACTCAAGGGGGAAATTCTTTTTCCCATCACCTGAGGTCCTCACAGGTCTATTCCATTGGCTAGTCTGAAAAGAATTAGTGCACAGGAACTGTAGGAGCAAGAGGGAAGGGCTCACTGCTCCGAGGGAGAAAGGGCCCCACTCATAGCTCTGGGTCATTGCATTCCTCGAAAACTGCAGGGCCTTTGCGTAAACAAATATTTAACTGGGTGTTAAAGCTATTAAAATGCTTGCATAAAAATCTTACTTGGTGGGAGAGATAAAAATATGTGAAAAATTTTTTTGTCCAAAAACAAGCTTCACAGTATTTATTTGGTAGTTCATACAGGTGTCCTGCCTAGGATGGTGAACTCACGGAGGAGCAGTACAGACTTCTGCCCCACCCTCCTCACTTTCCAGGCCTGTAGTTTCTCCTCCTCTCTACTTTTGAGTCAATTCACTCTTCCTCAGAAGACTTCACAGTGTTACACAAGAAGCCTCGTGTTGTATAGGAAGGGAGAGAAGGGAGATGGTTGCAGAGACTACAAAAACAAGAGAGCTGGAATGGAGTCTACAGAGCAGAGAGCTGGCTTTGACTAGGAAGGAGGCTGGGAGTGGCAGTACGTGCCTTTAGTCCGGCACTCCGAAGGCCTAGGCAGGCAGATCTCTGAGTTCGAAGGTAAGCCTGGTCTATTGAGCAAGTTCCCAGACAGCCAGAGCTAGGTCTCTGAAATCCAGAAAAACAACTAAAGGTCAGGGATGCAGTCAGCGTGTCTGCATGTGTGTTACACAAGAGTGTGAAAGCGTAGCTCTCCCCACCTCAGGGCTATGACGACAGCTAAGTGGGTTGCAGCTGGTGGCCAGGACAGTCCTGTTGTTAAGACCTCTGGCCCCACCACAGCCCTTCTGTGGTATGACCGGAAGTGTGCAGCTTTGCCTGGAGAGCAGCTGGCCTCTGTTCTGCTAGCGGGGCTCACTTCTGAGAACCAGCTAGCCTGAAGCACATTTTTGTGACGTTTTACACCCCATCACTCTGGGGGAGTGCCCTGAAAGGTAGGGCTGCCCTTTGAGCATCAGTTTGACCTCAGGCTTGTAGGGGGGCAACCATCTGGGCTCAGCCCTTTTCCATCATAGCCTTTGACCTTTTGGGGCCTCAGGCCATTGCTCTGTCCAGACCTAAGTGGGAAGAAGGAAGTGGGAGAAAGAGGCAACGCCCTGTATCGCAGGTGGGAGAACTGGGCGAGAAGGCACTCTGGAGTTAGAGAACGGAGAACTAGCTTTGAATGGGAAGGGGAGAGGCCAGGGATACAATTGGAGTGGGAGTACAGCGCCTTTAGTCCCGGCACTCCGGAGGCCTAGGCTGGCAGATCTCTGAGTTCGAAGGTAGCCTGGTCTACTGAGCAAGTTCTGGGACAGCCAGAGCTACTCAGAGGAACCAGATCTCTAAAGTCTAGAAATACAACAAAATGTCAGGGATGGAGTCCTTCCAACCAGGGATGGAGAATAGTAACCGACCAGGCTCTGTGCTCCATTTCTGAGGCAACTTGGCAACAGGAGGCAGAAAGGAGGAAAGGAGGCCTGCCTGGCCTCAGCCTACTTGTTGGTTTCAAACAGTGGGGCGTGGGAGAGCAGGCACAGCAGGAAAGGGGCATCTCCCAGAGGGGATGGAACTACTGGGGGTTTCTATGGGAACTGGGAAGTTAAATGGAACTTCCCAGGCTACCTGCAGTTTCTCCCTCCTGGAGTTGTTTGTTCAGACAAGTCTGTTTTATCTTTAGAAACTGACTTGCCTGGGCTATCTATCTGTATGCTGGTGATAGTGGGAGCCTTAATTGGAAAGGGAGTGTGGGGGGAAAGGGCTGGAGGGTCAACTCAGGGGGACAAGGGATTTCAGCAAGCCTTAGGCTCTAAGGCTTAGGGGGGGCTGAGAGTTCCTTGGTCAGGGCCTGGCAGAGTTTGTTCAAAGTTTATCCCCAAATTATGGAGTGCTTCTACTCTGTAGGTGGCCTGCAACATTATTGTTCAGGAAGTATTTTGATATATTTAAAGACAGCCATTTAGGAAACATGTTGTTATATTTAGGACAAGCACATATCTGATGATTAAGGAAGACGGTTTCTTTTTTCTTTTTTTTTTTTTTTTT
>NW_022196891.1:53260371-53265169 GCF_008632895.1 Mastomys coucha | reverse complement strand
CTCTGTAGACCAGGCTGGCCTCGAACTCAGAAATCCACCTGTCTCTGCCTCCCAAGTGCTCGGATTAATGGCATGTGACACCACTGCCCGGCTAGGAAGATGGTTTCTTGTTGACTCTTCTTTTGAGTAGCCCTGCACTGTTCCGGAAATGTAGGCAATGGCCATCCTGCCAAGACCCTTGCCCGGACCAAGGAAGAAGTCCCACCTCCTTCCACAACCTTCATTCTCACAATCCTGGGAGTACCAGTCCTTTACCAAAGATGAGCAGACCCAGAGGGAGACTTGGCCAGGCCCCAGGGAAACATTTGTCATTGTGGAACTCCTACCACACACCACCCATATCCAGGTAGGAGATGAAGAGCACCATCTCCCAGAGTTTAAATGGGTGTGGCAGTTCCTACTTCCATAGGGATGGGTACTAGATGCTTGGTGGCTGGGTCACCTTAAGTAAAGACCCTTTGGGGTCTGAACATAAGATGACACAAGTGCCCAAGCAGGTGGATCTCAGGCTCCAGCTCAGGCCTTTGGAAAACCTGTGTCCACTCCTGCTCATCCACATAGGGACGGTCCAGGGCTTTGCCTTGATCCAGGGTTCTTCTGCCTGTTGGGAATTGCATTTAGTCCTAAAACTAACAAAAGAGTACTCTCCTTGGGAGGATTATGCTCTGACTCAAACATTTTCAGATGGTCTAGAACTCTGACCATCTTCTAAGGTCTTCTAAACTCCATCCCCACACCCAAGGGTTCCAGAATGATAAAGAAGATCCAGACCTCCGGCCTCTGGCTACTGAGAATCTCTCTGGCCCTAGCCCTCCTTGATCTGAATCTCTCTTCCCTTCCTCTAGGCCCTACTGCTAAGGAGGATGAGTCAGGAGCTGGGAACAGCTAATGGAGAAGAACCTTAAAAGGAAAAAATAGGGCTAGGTAGCACAGTTTGTCTGAATTCAAAAGTATTTTTTTTTTTTGTAGTGGCAAAAGAAAATCACACAAAATATGTATTTTAAACCATTTTTGAAGTATACATAGGATTCCATGGCATGAACTTACAGTATTGAACAGTCATTACTACCAGCCTTCCAAAGCTTCTTAGGGCTCCTAAAACTCTTAGGCCACTCATGTTAGAATTACCTTTTTTGTTTTGTTTTGTTTTGTTTTTTTGAGACAAGGTGTCTCTGTGTGGCCCTGGCTGTCCTGGAACTCACTCTGTAGACCAGGCTGGCCTCGAACTCAGAAATCCGCCTGCCTCTGCCTCCCAAGTGCTGGGACTAAAGGCATGCGCCGCCACCACCCGGCTTACAAAAAAAGTTTTAAGCTAGGTTTACTCTGCTCTGCCTGTTCTGGCAGGAGAAAGGGGCTCTGTAAGCTCAAAGGAAGGCTGGACGAGATGGGTCTTCATCTCTACTACCCACATGAAGTCTTCAAAGGTGAACCTGGCTTCAAGTACACTCCAAAGATGTTGGGAACCATGCGAGCCCTGAGATAAACATCCTGCCCCAGCTAATTGAGAACCCTGAGATTAACATCCTGCCTGGCAATCACAAGGATCCGGCTTGGCCCTGAGAAAAAGAACATTCACAGAAATCCACCCCCTCCCCACCTGTCACCCCGGAGTTCAACCCCAGAAGATTTTGTAACCTTCCATCTCCCTCCTTCCTCTTCCCCTCCCCTCCAAAATTTTTGCTTTAAATATGCTCTGCTCCACTAAGTAAACGACTCTTGACAAGCAATGCTTTCTTGAGTCCTGTCTTCTCTCTCGCCCGTTCTTATTCCAGGTTGTGGTCCTCCTCGCTCCCCAGAATAACTTGGCCTGCAGGACAGGTCAGAAAAGGTCGGAAGATAGCTTTGCAACCTACCCTGAGAGATGGAGTGGGGAGAGCTGAGCAGGCAGTATACTGAAGATGAAAAAGAAAAGGGGGTTCCCAATGGAGAGACTCAGCCATGGCTGTGGGACAGAGACTTGGCCAGAAGACAATAAGCAGCCAGCTCGGAGTGTATGGCTGTTTGCCCCACAATGGTGAGCTGTGGGATGACGGGTGTCAGAGGACTAAGCAGGCTGCAGCTTAAGGGTCCCCAGGCAAAAGCTGTCCATTAGTAGCCACAGACAACGACTTTACTTCCCACTGCCCCCACAGACTTCTGTCCAGCAATCTCTGCCCCAGACCCTCTCCTTCCAGGCACTAGACTGACAGAGTAGAAGGCTAACCAAGAACCAACTGTAGGTAAGTACAGCAAGTGCTCCTAAGCCCTGAGCCATCTCTCCAGCCCCTAGCTTCTCTATTTTCATTGTTTAGAGATTTACCATCAACCCAAATGAGAACTCAAAATGACATCTAAGGAAATAATACCAAAGCATTACTAAATTGACAATTCATAGGGTTTTTTTTATAAATTATTTTACTTTGATTTACGTATATAACGTGTGTGTGTGTCTGTGTGTGTCTGTGTGTTTGTGCATGAGGGTGTTAGATCCCCTGGAGCTGGAATTAGGTAGTTGTGAGTCACCAAATGTGCTCGCTAGGAATTGAACTAGAATGTCTGCTAGAAGAGCAGAAAGCAGTCTCCACCACTGAGTCATCCCTGCAGCCTGACAGCTCACAAGTCCACCACACCCAGCACCACCTCCACTGCTGGCCCGTCTGCAGAAGGCTATCTGAATAGGAGGGCTTAGGGGTTTTTTTGTTTTGTTTGTTGTTGTGTTTAATCTTCTCAACTTTGAATATATTATAGTATAAATTCGACTACTACCTAGTTTGTGTTTGGGGGTGTCTATGTAATTTTCTATCCTTTTAACTTAAACACTCAAAATAAAACCACCACCACACGGCTCGTCTATGGTAGGTAACTGGACAGGGTTTAAGAAGCCCCCATCCAGTGCCTGGCGGTGGTGGCGCACGCCTTTAGTTCTAGCACTTGGGAGGCAGAGGCAGGCAGATTTCTGAGTTCGAGGCCAGCCTGGTCTACAGAGTGAGTTCCAGGACAGCCAAGGCTACACAGAGAAACCCTGTCTTGAAAAACAAAAAAACCCAAACAAACAAACAAAAAAAGATATGCTAACTCTTAAAAATACATTTTCCTAAATTACAAGAATCAAATAGGAAATCAGTTAAGAAACACTTTGGTCCGAGACAGCAGGGTCCAGCACCAGGTTCCCAGGGGTGAGGGGCTGGAGTGTGGATCCTAGGATTCTATCCACTAATTCAAGATCTGCAACATTCTCAGAGCAAGTTTTTCTTTTGTTCTGGTGTGTGTGTGTGTGTCCATTTGTCCGTCCATCCTCAGGCTTAGTCCATCTTGCTATTTGAGACAGGCCTGGAGCATGTCGGGTAGTTAGGCTGGTTGGCTATCAAAGCCCCGGGGATCTTGTGAGTCTCTTGCTTCCTTGGTGCTGGGTAACCAGCCAGTGGCCCTACACCCAGCTTTTTTTTTTTTTTTTTTTAAAAAAACCAAAACCAGGTGTTGTTGAAATTGAACTCAGGTGCTTGTCCTTCCAAGGCAGGCATTTTACCAACTGAGCTATTACCCCAGCTCTGAGATGGATGTGTGTCTGTGTGTGAGAGAGATTCCTGGGTGTAAAGAATCAGTCCTTTGCAGGAAGCCCAACTTGTTCTGCGGATGCGGAGATCCAATCTCTGGTCCTCAGGTCTGTGCAGCAAGCACTTTATTAAACCATCCCTTGGGCCTCTAAATTCGAATTTTAAATAGAAACCACCTTCCTACTGTCCAGCCTACGAGATGCTGGACACCACCCACATCAACACATCCCCAGTCAGCACGCCTCCTGTTCCGAACAACTCCCAAGGCTGTGCTCACTCTTCCCCTAGTCAAGAGAGAGCCAGGTGGGGAACGATGCTCCACAGACACTGCCCACTGCAGAGGATTCCAGGCATACCGCCTGCACCGCTGGCCCCTCTTCCCTGACAGCTGCCAACACCACTGGATGTTTCCAGAATCCTTTTGACTCTTCCCACCATTAATGACCGCACACCCACTTCCATAAGTTCATTATTTTGGAAATTTTACTCAAAAATCAGTCAGCTAGGAAAAATTAAGGAGATTTATTGAAAATTGGTTTGAATAAGGCACATTCAACATCATCAGAACGGAAACGAATGCAAAAAGCAGTTATGGTGACTTGAGAAGTCTGACAAGCCATTAAATTTGTAAATACATAAAGGCAAAATTTTGTAGAGTTAAGAAATGTTTGTTAGTAAAGGTAAGAGTGTTGGTGAAAGTCATTTCGCTACATTACTCTCGTGTTCATGGGTTGCATCTGTCTGTCATACCAAAATCTGTGCTCTCAGTGCTCCTGCTTTTAACAAGTATGTGCACATAAGCCAATGAGAAGGGTACTGAGCCCCCCCCCAAGCCTTCAGACTTCCAGGTAAAATTTATTAAAATTAGCTTAGCGATAAGAACTCACTAGAACTTTTCTGATGATCTCTGAGTGCTACCCAAAAGAACCCTAAATTTTTTACCTTTAGACCCAAGTCTAAAGAAAGTTTCTATTTCCTCTGCTTGCTTCTGAGACTTGGTATTACTCAAGAAGGGATTCTTATTTTTTAAAAAAACCCACCACCAACAACACACACACACACAGGCAAATTATCACAAGGAATTACAACACACATAAAAGGTTGAAAAACTGAATACAAAAAACAATGGTCTAGAAGTCAGTACACCAGGTAGTAGATATGTGTACATTTTAAAATATGTTTGTTCAAAAACAGAAAATCATTTGTTCTGACCCCAAACTAACATATACTGCTTCTTTTCAAAATGATTTTTTTTTTTTTTTTTT
>NW_022196891.1:53232012-53260242 GCF_008632895.1 Mastomys coucha | reverse complement strand
CCCCCCACCCCGGCTCAAAATGATTTTTAAGAAGTCTGGGAATAGCTTAGTGGAAGGACGCTTTCCTTGAATGTTAAGGCCCTGGGTTTGGAAACAGTGGATAGAAAACTGATGAATCTCAGTTGATTGCACTTATGATAGAAGGAAAAGTGTATTTTAACAAGTAGTAAAAAAAAAAATTGAAAAATAATTTCTAAAATTTATTATATCCTAAATTTGTGTTGACAGCAAACTATGTAAGACTGTAGTTTTACATAGTTTTAATGAAGAAACAATTACCTTTCACCTGTGATCTGAGCCACTGACATAGACTGTGTACAAATTCTGTAGACCAATTCCTCTAGAGTGTGAGGTAGAACAGGTCAAAGGCCAACATAACAGTTCTGCAAGGCACCCTTTGACGTGACTTGACGTGGCTTTATGTGGTGTAATGCTAGCAGCTAAGAGCTTACATGATGGTACACACCTGTAACCTCACACTCAGGAAACAGAGGTAGTCAGCCTACACTCCAGAGTAAGCACCAGGCCAGACAGGGCTATATGACAAGCCACTAGCGTTCAAAACAACCAAGTCTAGAAATACAGAAGAGGAAGAAAATATATAGCAAACGGATTTTTCTTCAGTCCCTGTGTGTTACACTGGGTTAACAGTCAAACTCCATTCACTATGCTTAAACTTTGTGTAGGGTCTTTTCTGAAATCTATTTCAAGATTCCTTCAAAATCCCAAATACATATTGTTTCATGTGTGCCTTATACTTAACTTACTGAACACCAAAGGCTCTGGCCAAAGCCACCTTGTGGCAAATATTTTCAGATCACCTCTCACCTGTGTTTCTGTGATCCTTTTAACTGTCAATAGAGATCTTCTTAGTGTTTCCTAAAATCCCTCCAGACTCAGGTTGCTTAATGTCTTAATTACATACATGAACTCATAGCAGCATATGACCCAAAACTGAGTGCAAAATTCCAAGGGCTTTTTCCCATCCATGTAAAGAATAGACTTTTTGTGGGTCAAGATCATTTTACTAGAGTTTTACTTTCAGAGTTCTAGTGCTGACCAACAGCTATTGGCCCCAGTCTGAAATCATGAGCTGTAGCTTAACAACTGACATTGGCCATGATTCCTCTTTCTGTTCCCTCTGGAGAACATCCCCTTGCATTTCTCAAATGCCTTCCCTGATGGCATTTCTAACTAGCTAATGCATTATACCAGCTGCTGTTACTCAAGACTTTTCTGAAACAGCACTCAGACTGTAATCACAGACAACTGTGAAATTCCAGGAGGAAAGATCAACAGAAATGAACAAAAGCTCCGGCCCTGCCCCACACTCTCCCTGTAGGAGCTCATCTGCAGGTCTTTGTCACCCAGGACATCGGACCTTACTCCTAAGATTTAACACTTTCATTTCTTCCTAGCCGACTTCCTACTCTAGAATGTGCTTTCACTTTGTCAAACTTCCTTTCTTGGTGAAATGCAGTTCTTAACAGAGTTACCACAAATGTCCTCCTAGGAAGGAGGGGCTGTTGGTGGGCACAGAGAAATGATATGGCCAGTTGGGATTTTTTCATTTCCAGTGATTACTAACAATTTCTACATTGATTCCAATGCTTGGGAACATTCTTTTTTTGAGCATAGCTATTCTTACGTCAGTCAGCCCATTAACGGAATAAAAGCACACACTCAGCAGGCTCTTAGGAGTTGAATTCTACTTTCCTGTTCTACTCAAAGTGCAAATCTGTGTAAGACACAACCACCCACAAGTGTATTATTAAAGTGAATCTTAAAAAATACTTAATATGTAGTAGAAGAGTTCTCTAAAATCATTCAAATTACACCTAGTCCAGGTCCAAACACTGCCCTAGAGGCCGGTGAGAGTCCTTGCAGGCAGCAGCAGGGCTGCAGTTCCTAAGAGAATCAGATCTTCCTGTACAAGGATTCTACCACTGTGCTGGACACTTAAGCAATACATCATGTTATATTTTAACCCTGATTGGCTTTAAAAGACAAAGAAAAACATCAGGCCAATTGTTAGTTTTTTGGGGTTTTTTTTGGTTTTTTTTTTTTGGTTTTTTCGAGACAGGGTTTCTCTGTGTAGCCCTGGCTGTCTTGGAACCCACTCTGTAGACCAGGCTAGCCTCGCTCGAACTCAGAAATCCACCTGCCTCTGCCTCCCAAGTGCTGGGACTAAAGGTGTACGCCACCACCGCCCGGCTCAATTGTTAGTTTTTATCAAAGTTCAGACTAGAAAGTTTTTTAAAAAGTAAAAGAAAAGAAAAAGCTTCTTTTTTAACAAAATCTCGTGCCTCCCAGGTGTTTCCTCTCACATGCCAATCACCTCCTCCCAGTGGAATGGAGCCCTCAGACCTGGCCCTTCCATGTCACCTCTATGGCTGGCCGGCTTCACAAAAAGCAGCCTCCCTCTTCTATGTTCTTCACGGGCTGGACAGGCAGCACCAGGTGGGAAATGCGGCTCCAGAGCCCGCTCAGTTTGTCTGAGTCCATGTGGCTGAAGGAGCTGGGGGTTTTGGAGTTGGTGAACTTAGCCCAGAGTAAATCCCTCACTTTTTCTTCGGTTTCCCTGGGGCTTACACTTGCTTCTAACGTTTCCTCCTCCAGCAGGACAGTCAGGACAAGGGCCACGTCTTTAAAGGCGGCGTTCTCATGGTCACAGTACTTGTAGAAGATCAGGGTGGAGCCCGCAGGAAGGGATTCGAAGTGGTGGACTACAGCAGCCTTGTGGCCATTCTCAAAGCCATGGCTAAGCTCCAAGTCAACCAGCAGCTTGACTGTGTCACTGTCCTGCAGGGCTCTTCCGGCTCCGTCTATGGAAACGGCAGTCACCTTCTGGGAGGAGGTGTAGGCATTGGCCACGTGGTAGCTCAGGCACGCGAGGGTCTCCTTCCCCTCCCGAGCAGCTGCAAAGATGATGGTGGCGGGCTCACTGGGGTTTGAGATATTGAGGTGCTTCTGTAGGAACTTCCGGCCCCGCTGCCACAGGAAGGAGCTCTGGCCTGGAAATTTCTCCTTCAGTTGGCTAAACTGAGCCAGGAAGGCCTCCAAAGCGGGGTTCTGGGGCACCTGCTGGGCTGGGGAGGAATAGTAGCTGTTGACAGAGCTTAGCACAACAGCCACGATGAGGCAGCCAAGAAACATGGAACCTGCCAGATGGGAAGATAACAGAAAATGAGGAACAGAACTCAGAAACAATGCTTGTGGAAAACGGAAACAAAACACAGATTCTTGTCAAGTGTTCCTGGCAATGCCCAGTTCTTTTGCCTGACTCTTCTATATTTTCGTACTTCTAATAGAAGCTGAGGCAGAAGGATTGTCATGAATTTGAGGCCAGTCTGGTCTATACAGCAAGAAATAAAACAAATAGTCTAACAAAAATACCTTCTTTAATCTCTTGAAGCTATCTGGAGATATAACATCTGTGTCAAAGTTATTTATATACTTAGTCATAGTCAGTGATGCATTTGAAAGTGAGTCACATGAACTTTCTTCCACATTCTCCAAGAATACAGTAGCTAGAACAGACCACTTTGTAATTAAAACTTAAAAATGACCCAGACGGGGTGGCAGATCCTATCTCAGCACATGGGAGGGCCGTCGCCTGCCTTACACATTGAGACTCCTTCTCAAAGGGGAAAGGAAACAACAAACAACTTAAACATGCAATGTGAGAGGTCAGGGCCCTCTACCTGAAGAGGGCAGTTTCTGGAGGCTGAGGCAGGAATTCTGCCATGTGTCTGAGGTCAGGACTACATGGCAAAGCCCTGCCTCCACAAAACAAAACAAAAGGCAGGTTTAGTTTCTTATTTTCTATCCAGTGTGCTCTACCTCTAGCATGGCAGCTCAGTGGTACAGCACTTGCTGAGCACGCACAAGGCCCTTACCCCCCCACTGGGGGGCGGGGCGGGAGGGGGGCGCGGGGCGGGGGTCAGGGAGAAGCAGTAAATTTCCGGACCATGAGGATTTCTATTTGTTAAACAAAATATCAAACAGTAGCCCTGAAGGAAAAAAAAAACTTTACAATTTTATTGCTCTATTTTATTGAATTTATTAAACATACATACATATATATATATATATATATATATATATATATATATAATAAAATTAAAATTGTTTAAACAACATAGTTTTCCATGCATTTTCCTTAAGGATCTGTGCATGATGTAAAGCAACTGTAGCAAACCAGGTTTGTTCTCACCATAGGTCCAGAGACTCTTTTGCTCAGTCTTTCTCAGTGTGTGCTTCGCAGCCTCCTCCTCCCCCTTCACCAGCGGTGTCTCCTCTTCATGACTTCTGGCCTCTAGACCTAGAAGGAACAGTGTATACCATGTGTGTCCTTTTGTGATTGGGCTACCTCACTCAGGATGATATTCTCCAGATCTATCCATTCCTTAAGAATTTCATAAATTCATCACTGATAAGTGGATATTATCCCAGAAACTCGGAATACCCAAAATACAATCCACAAACCACAAGAAACTCAAGAAGAAGGAAGAGAGCCGGGCAGAGGTGGCGCACGCCTTTAATCCCAGCACTTGGGAGGCAGAGGCAGGTGGATTTCTGAGTTTGAGGCCAGCCTGGTCTACAGAGTGAGTTCCAGGACAGCCAGGGCTACACAGAGAAACCCTGTCTCAAAAAAACAAAACAAAACAAGACAAAAAAAGAAGGAAGAGCAATGGATACTTTGTTCCTTCTTAGAAGGGGAAACAAAATACCCATGGAAGGAGTTGCAGAGACAAAGTATGGAGCAGAGACTGAAGGAAGGACAATCCAGAGACTGTTCCACCTGGGAATCCTTCCATATTCAATCACCAAACCCAGACACTATTGTGAATGCCAGCAAGGGCTGGCTGACAGGAGCCTGATATAGCTGTCTTCTGAGAGGCTCTGACAGTGCCCGACTAATATAGAAGTAGAGGCTCAGAGCCATCCATTGGACTGAGTACAGGGTCCCCAATGAAGAAGCTAGAGAAGGGACCCAAAGAGCTGAAAGGTTTGTAGCCTCTTAGAACAAACAATAATATAAACTAACTAGTACCCTCAGAGCTCCCAGGGGCTAAACCACCAACCAAAGAGTACACATGGGGGGACTCATAGCTCCAGCTGCATTTGTAGCAGAGGATGGCCTAGTCAGTTATCAATGGGAGGAGAAGCCCTTGGTCCTGTGAAGGTTCTATGCCCCAGTGTAGGGGAGTGCCAGAACCAGGAAGTAGGAGAGGGTGGGTTGGTGAGTGTGTGTGTGTGTGGGGGGGGGGGGGGGGGGGGAGAAACAGGTTTTTTTTTCGGAGGGGAAACCAGGAAAGGAGATATCATTTGAAATGTAAATAAAGAAAATATCTAATAAAAAAAAGAAGGAACATTGTAGACAGTACACTGGAAGAGCGGGCAGCATCTCTTACCTCTTACCTGCTTACAGGACAGAAAGTATGCCTATACTTTTGCAAAATTTCCCTTTATGCAAACCAAAATCATTGATTAGCTCATCTCACCATATTAGGTTCTTTCCCACACAAACACTCCATCTGAAACACGGTTTTATTCTTTTCTTTTCTTTTTTAAAAGATTTATTAATTTATTATATATATATGTATATATGTATGTATATATGAGTACACTGTAGCTTTACAGATGGTTGTGAGCCATCATGTGGTTGCTGGGAATTGAATTCAGGACCTCTCCTCGCTCTGGCCCAAAGATGTATTTATTATTATATGTAAGTACACTGTAGCTGTCTTCAGATACACCAGGAAAGGGCATCAGATCTCATTATGGATGGTTGTGAGCCACCATGTGGTTGCTGGGAATTGAACTCAGGACCTTCGGAAGAACAGTCAGTGCTCTTACCCACTGAGCCATCTCTCCCTCTACAATGGTGGAATTGTAATCACAGACAATGGTCTGTCCTATCATATTCGTCATTCATTCATCCAGCCATTTTCTCATTTAAAAACTATTCACAAAGTTGTCCCTATGGGTAGGATGCCAGAGAAATGCACTGAGAGAAGTGAGCTAAGTGCTTCCTATACAGACCATTGTGACTGAAACACATAGGACACATTAGGTATCAGGGATTAGCAGTGGGACAAGAACTATCCACTCAGTCAGTCCTTGAATACCGTGCCTTGGCACTAGAAGATGGGCTTTTCAGACTTGCCTTGGAGTACTAAAAGTACTGGGCATGACAGCACATGCCTGCACTCCTGGATCTCAGGAAGCTGAGGCAGGAGGATCACTGTGAGTGTGAGGCCAGCTTGGGCTACAGAGTAAGATATTATCTCAAAACAATAGCAACAACAAAAACTAAGCAAGCATTTCCCCGTGTGTGTGCACTCGCTGACTTCTACACACTCACTTGCTGACTTACATAATATTTTCTTTTCCAATAGACAAAAAAATTGAAAGTTTGAAGTCATAATTCATAAGAAATAAGAGTACAACTTTTCATAAGTTTTGGTCCTTTTTTGTCACATTGCATGAATATAAAAAATAAATAAAAAAAATATTTAAAAATGTAATTTGTAGGGGGCTGGAGAGATGGCTTCGCGGTTAAGAGTACTGACTGCTCTTCAGAAGGTCCTGAGTTCAAATCCCAGCAACTACGTGGTGGCTCACAACCATCTGTAATGGGATCTGATGCCCTCTTCTGGTGTCTGAAGGGAGCAATGGTGTGCTCATACATAAAATAAATAAATACATCTTTAAAAAAAAAAAGATTTCTTTAAAAAAAAAATGTAATTTGTGGGGCTGGAGAAATGGGTTAGTGGTTAAGAGCACTTGTTTGTCCAGAGGACCAAGGTTCAAGTCCCAGCATCCACATGGTGGCTTACAACCATCTATAATTCAGTTTGAGGTGATCTGACACCCTCTTCTGACTATCTTGAGGACAGGCATGCACATGATACACAGACATACTTGTATGGAAAACATCTAAACACATAAAATACATTTTTTAAAAAAATGCAATGCGTGGGCCATCATGATGGCTAGGTGGGTAATGGTGAATTCTACAACACCCGATTACCTGAGTTCAGTTTCTAGGAACTACATGTTAGACGAGCTAAAATGACTCATGTAGGTTGTCATTTGACCTCCATAAGTACATTGTGGCAAAACACGCACGCACACACAAACTAAAGAACATTTAAATGTGTAGGTAGCAAGTTAATACAGTGACTGAGCTAGCCTAGGGAACTGGAAACCTGTCTAGCATCCTATTGCTGTGAATGATTTCCACCACATTCTTGGAGCCACACAAGCAGGGTAAAAGCAGTCCAAAAGGTTCTCTCACCTGGCGCAGGCAGTCGCCTCCTCAGTGAAGCCTGGCTCTCTGGGCTTGCACTGGAATGGCCGGGACTCTGGGCATCGGTAGAGTCTACAGCAAGTAGCTCCTGAGCAGCTTCACCTCTGTCACCTGCCTCCTCTTGGGGGGCTGCAGAGCTGCTCTCCAGGTGTGCATCTGCTCTTCCTCCCACGTCACTTTGAGGGTAGTTAGGATCCAGATCCAGGGCGACTCCACCCGCACTTTCCGAGTGGGGCTGATGCCCTTGCTCTGTGTCCTGAGACAGACTGCTCTCCAGCTCTGCTTTACACGGTGGAGGCTTCTCTCCAGCTGGTGCCTCTGAACCTTCTGATCTGTCACCGGTGTCTGCGTGCTCCTGACCTTTGGCCCCTGTTTCCTGGTGGTCTTCCTTAAGCTCAGATGTGGGCTGTGGGGTCTGCCCTTCTGCAGTGCTGCTCCATGTGACTGTGCCGTCCTGTGCTTGCTCCTGACCTTTGACCCCTATTTCCTGATGGTCTTCCTTAAGCTCAGATGTGGGCTGTGGGGTCTGCCCTTCTGCAGTGCTGCTCCATATGACTGTGCCGTCCTGTGCTTGCTCCTGACCTTTGGCCCCTGTTTCCTGGTGGTCTTCCTTAAGCTCAGATGTGGGCTGTGGGGTCTGCCCTTCTGCAGTGCTGCTCCGTGTGACTGTGCCGTCCTGTGCTTGAGAGTCTACTGGTAGATCACTTTCCAAAACATTTTTTGAGTCTAGTGAGATAAAAATGTTTTATTTTAAATATTTCCCCCATAGCAAACAAGGTCTGCAATTACACACACACACACACACACACACACACACACACACACACACACTTTTCTTTTTCATGATTTACAATGCACTTTTCCTAAACCTTACTTCTCTGGCCTCCTACCAAGGGTAAACAAGCTGTCCATGCTAATAAAGCTAATAGCTAATACTAATATAAAGGAATTGCTAAAGTAATACTTAATAATAATAAAGAAAGTTATGCTAAATCAGGGTGGTAGCACATACTTACTGCAATCCCAGCCCTTGAGAGGTTGATACAGGAGGATCATGAATTCAAGGCTAGCTTGTATTACACAGCAACAGATCATGTCTCAACAACAACAAAAATGGCACTTTTTTCATCTGTATGCCTCCCTCCTTCTTCCCTTCCCTTGTATCGTTTTAACAAACCAAGTTCTAGACATCTCATGTTTGTAGCTAAAATGCAAGGATATACCTCTCTAAAAAGATAAGGATTCTTTAGAAAAAATAAGACTTTTACAATATTTAAAAGTGAGTAATTTCTTAGCATCATCAAATATTTGTCATTCATATTCTCTAGGTGTCTCCTGAACTTCCTTTTGTTTCCTCTGTAGAGGTAGGACTGACTGCAGAACCTTCTGATGCTAAGTAAATATTTACCACAGAGCTACAGCCCCTGCTGAGGCAGGCAACAAGATCACACTGTGTTGGTAACAGGTGAAGTTGGATGTTATAATGCGCATTATATTGTTCTACTTTTATAACTTAAAAACTTCCTTAATGAAAAATTTAAAGTAGGTCTAATAAGAGGACTCAGCAGATAAGGGCACTATCTGTCAGGCTGACACCTCATTTGATCCATGAGACCTGTATGGTAGAAGGTTCCTGCAGGTTGTCATCTGACCTTCACATGAGCACACACACACACACACACACACACACAAGAAATAAATACAATGTTAAAAAACAACTGATGTCCTCTTTCTCTTCTGAAAAAACTATCTCACATTTGCCTATTCTATATCAGAGACACAGACACACATATATATACTCACACAGAGACTCACACACACACACAGAGTCTTTTTTTTTTTTTTTTTTTTTTTTTTTTTTTTTTTTTTTTTTTTTTTTGGTTTTTTTCAAGACAGGGTTTCTCTGTGTAGCCTTGGCTGTCCTGGAACTCACTCTGTAGACCAGGTTGGCCTCAAAATCAGAAATCCTCCTGCCTCTGCCTCCCAAGTGCTGGGATTAAAGGCGTGCGCCACCACCGCCCGGCCACACACAGATTCTTATACAGAGACTGACAGACACACACAGACATACACACAGACACACAGACACACACAGACACACAGACACACACAGACATACAGACACACACAGACACACAGACACACACAGACACACACAGACATACAGACACACACAGACATACAGACACACACAGACACACAGAGACTCACACAGACACACAGATACACAGACACACACAGACACACACAGACACACAGACACACACAGACATACAGACACACACAGACACACAGACACACAGAGACTCACACAGACACACAGACACACAGACACACACAGAGACTCACACATACCCACACTCACTCTCGACACAGAGACAGACAGATATACACATACACACTCCCCTGAAAGCAGAATGAAAACTTTCCATTTTATGAAAGGTCCCCTCTAAACTACAGGTTTTCTTTATTAAATAAATAGAACTCTAAAGATGAGTCTACCATTTTTATAAGATACATAGCATTTTGCTAAAATAACCATTCCTTACTACTGGCACCTAAAACATTTATCTTTCTTATAATTATTTGATATTAAATAAAACTCAGTAAATGTAAAATTGGCAACAATATTAACAAACTAACACAATGAATTATATGTATATATTTTTAAACTTCAACACTTAAAGTTTCGGTCCCTGGAGACGTTCTTCCTTAACACAGCCCCCACTCCTGCAGCAGAGGCCTCAGTGCTGAGGGCTGGTCCTTACCTAACACAGCCCCCACTCCTGCAGCAGAGGCCCCGGTGCCGAGGGCTGGTCCTTACCTCCCACAGGATCCCTGCAGCCACTGTCGTTCATGGTTGTGTCCTGGCTCTTCAGGGTTTGGGCCATCATTTAGTGTCTGGGTTTTGTAGTGGAGATACCTTGTTTTCTTCTTGTTCCAAGTTCCGATAGACTCATGCTTCCCGCAGAAGCGAGAAGCGAGGAACAGACACAGTGGCTGAAATAAAATGGGAACCAAATCTAAATGACTTTCTATCCAGTCAAAGGGAAAACACCATTTTCAGCTCTTTGAATAAAGTCTTTTGTCTTGTGTTACTTCTTGCACCCTTAAGAAAAGTTGCTTTCTGGCTTTCAGGAGCATCATACCCCAAGCCCAGACAATGGAAGGAAAACTATCAATCTTGTACAGATGCTGCTATCTCCTAAAACACCCCAGCACACTTACAAGAGTATAAGCAGTAAGACCGAGTGAGCAGGATCCTAGAATACTTTGAATTTAGACACGAAACCCTCTTGAAAGCAACGTGGAGGCGGTCACTGTGAATGTCCCCAGCTGCTGGTTTTGGGCAGTGCCATTCATTCCCTCAAGTCACTGAGATCAGAGGTGCTTGATCACTTATGAACGAGTAAACTGCTCAAGTGCTGCTGGAAGACGCAACAAACACACATTTGAATCTTACAGAGACACAGAACCATTCACGCCATGTCCTTGTGATGCTCAGAGAAGAAAAATAAGTACAAGACCTCCTCACAAGGAACAAAGTCAGGAACCATTTTTAGGCCACAAAATTAAGTTGCTATAAGGTCTTACTGTTGAACACAATTTGTTCAGTAAGTTACCTGACCTTCACTAGTTATTAAAAAGAGGTCAAGGGTTAAACACAACAACACAGGCGACAGAGCTCTGTAAAGTGTTATACTTTTGAAGTTCTACTTGAGAGGCACAGAAAGCTAGCTTTGAATTTTTCCACGGTGCTCTCACACATTAAAACTTTTATGCATTTCATCTATTTATTATAGTGCCCAATGTACAGTAATACCTCATATATTGTTTGAAAAACATATTTAAAAATGATGAGGTGTGAGACAGTTCAGCAGGTAAAAACATTTGCCTCTAAAACAGGCAACCAAGGGCTAGGGACAAACTCAGTGGTACAGCTCTGGCCTAGCATGCACAAGACATGAGGCTCAATCCCCAATATTGAAAAATAAAATACAGAACAAACAACCTATGATTGAGTGCAAGAACCCACACACTGAGAAAAAAATGACTTCCACAGGTTATCCTCCAACCACAACCTCTACATACAGAATCATATAATACAAATACATAAATGTTAATTTTTTAAAAAGAAAGCGAATGCATAAACTAGAGAGAACGGAGACCTAGGACCACGCCCTTCTTTCTTCTGGTATGGATGTTGACAAATATCTCAAATGTAAAGACTGTCTTCTCTTGTTCTCTCTCTCAGCTCTTATTTGGTACTTCAGCTTTTGTGCGTGTGCTTGGCAAGTGTTTCTACCACTGAACTACACCCTGCTCTCAGGATATCTCCCTCCTTTGTTGTTTGAGACATTGGCTCTGTACATATTTCTGGCAGGCTTAGAACTTTCTATACAGCCTAGGTGATCCCCCTGCCTGAGTGCTGGGATCACAACCTTGTGCTCCCGCATCCAGCCTCCTAGTAATAAATATAACAGTAAAAGTAAGAACTTTGGAGGGAATTTTCTAGTACATTAACAACAACAACAACAACAACAAAAGAGCCAGGTGGTGGTGGCGCACACCTTTAATCCCAGCACTTGGGAGGCAGAGGCAGGCGGATTTCTGAGTTCAAGGCCACCCTGGTCTATAGAGTGAGTTCCAGGAGAGCCAGGGCTATACAGAGAAGCCCTGTCTCAAAAAACCAAAAAAAAAAAAAAAAAAAAAAAAAAAAAAAAAAAAAAGAAAGAGAGAAAGAAAGAAAGAAAGAATATTCGTTAAGACTGTAGGTATAGCTCAGTGGTAGATGTGTATAGTTTGTGCAAGGCCCTAGATTTAATCATTAGCACCACATTAAAAAAAAAATCACTAAAAAAAATGTCAAATGATTCCATTTACAGGAAGTTCTAGACTGAGTAAATGATTAAAATCTACAGTGAAAGAAAACTCGTAGAGGAGGGAGTGTGGACTAGAAATGAACAAGGAGGAAAACCTAGGTCATTAGTGTTTCATTTGCCCTCAAACTTAAAGCCTGTGCGGTTACTGTGTTTTACTCTTAACATTATGACAAACAGCACATCCCCAAAAGTCTCATCTAGCTACAGTGCAGGAAAAAGCAGCAGCAAAGGAACTACCACAGAAATGTCTTCACGGCCCAGCATATGCTTCTCCTCACAAGCTCACTGACTTCAGCCAGCAGCGACTCAAGCCCTCACCTCTGTACAGGGTTGAAACAGCGTTCTCTCAGAACACAAGTGGGACAAACATGTTTTTACCTCAACTCACAATGTCATATGGGCTGGTATCTGAGCAATCTGAAGGCTGACTTTGCAGAGCCATGCAAATCTTGAGCAGTGACAAGCCCATATTAGGAAGCAACTTTAGTGTGGAACGTCACAGAGTATGCATCAGAAGCCGGATGTGGTGGCTTCGGCCACTCCTAGCACTTGGGAGCCAGGGGCAGAAGGATCATGAGTTTGAGGTCATCCTGGGCTACATGGCAAGCTCCAGGCCAGCCTGAGCTACATGAAAGTCATGTCAAAAAAACACAAGTGAGGCTATGCCTCATAGTGATCAAAATGTGCTGTTGGACTTTTTGTGACAAGAAAAACTGATCCTTAACTGTCCGAAAAAGGTATTTGATGGTATCTTTCCCACAAAGCATAGAATGTGTCTCAATTGGCACAAACACATTTATTTTTAGTGAATTTCTTCCAAGTTCAATTGTGAAATATTGGTTTTCAGTGTCCTGTAGTAACTCATTTGGTTGAATTCTCTCAGGATCCTGCCCACTTTAACCCCGACCCTGTCACCTGATCTTCCTGCTTTGTCTTCTTTAGGGCATGAACTGGTTACAATTAAGAGTCCTTCTTCACTCATGGAGACTATACCAAACGGGAGTTTACGTTTTTTTCTGGCAAATGTGACAAAATGTTAATGTCTTTCAGATTGGGATGTACACAAGCTATGTCCTGCAGTTTTCTGTGTTTAAGGTAATTAGTAACTTTCAGAAATGAGTAAGTAGGTAAAGGAGATATAATGGGTAAGAACGGTTGCTGTACAAATATGAGGACTTGAGTTCAAATCCCCAAGGTTGGGTGACAGAGATGGAAGCCTGCTGGTCACCTAGCTGGCTTAGCCAAAACAGTAGAAATAAAGTGAAAACTGATAAAGGAAAACAACTGATACTCTCTGCCAGCCACCACACATGCATGTACCACTCAAACACACACAAGAAAAAAAGTAACAAAATATATTTTGTACCTCTAGGTCCTATGATGACAACTAGGAGCACATGGGGTGAACTTCTACCCTAGAAGCTTCAACCACAGCTGCCTACACATTTTGTAACAAGCTGGAAAGAAGACCGGACAAGAGAAAGCTGCCTGTGTGGAGGAAAACCAGGCCTGGCAGGGCAGCTGGACCTTGCTCATCCGTCATGCTCTGCAAGTAGCCAAAGGGACTTGTGGAAACCAAGGAAAGACAGATTTGGAGAAGACAGGAACAGAAGGGAAGGGCTAGGTACCAGGAAACAAAGAACTTGGGTTTGGAAATAAAGTTCAGTATAAACAGAGCAAAAGACCATGAGTCCCTGCTGGACATTAGTTTAGATACGAATGACATCATCACAAATGTATAGCAATGGGGTCTGATAAGGCTTTTACTGGGCTTCGTGGCACACGCCTTTAATCCCAGCACTTAGGATGCAGAGGCTGGCGGCTCTCTGTGAATTCAAGACCAGCCTGGTCTCTATAGTCTAGAGACTGTCTCAGAGGGGAAAAGGTAGTTTTCAGGCTGACTTCCTGGCTGTCCTGGAACTCACTGTCCACCAGCCATGATCCATGCAGGCTGTCATGTTCTTTGAATGCTATGGTCTTAGCTTGTTTAATTGGCTGGGGCTCCTTTCCCTGTAACTTAGACAGTATAACCTCAGTCACCCACATCCCATAAGAGCAGTCTCCCCGGGGAAAGTATTTTCTTCCAGTCTGCCCCAATGTTTCTAGTCCCAAATTCACCAGAAAATAATAGAAGTTATGATGGTCATTTTAAAATGTTACTATTATATATATATTTTGATCAACTCTTCACACTCTGGAGACTGTAGCACATACAACTGAAACAGAGTATGTCATATAATTTTGATTTTAATCATTAGAATTTAATCAAATCATATTTTAAAATCCATTTTTCACATTTACTATAAAGTATCCTAATATTTAAAAAATACTTAAGAAACAAAACTTCCCAGCGACCTAAGCTACAAAAGGCTTCCAAAATTTCCTTTCTGCTCAGTTTAGCTCTTCCACATGATGTTGATACTAGATTATACACTGGGTGTGCTGTCACATATGAACCTTCATACTAAAAGTGACTGCTTTTTCAGTCCTTTCTCTGGCTTATATACTCATGTCATTTTACAATGTCATAATCCAGGACTGCTGCAG
Source organism: Mastomys coucha (assembly GCF_008632895.1). Lineage (NCBI taxonomy): Eukaryota > Metazoa > Chordata > Mammalia > Rodentia > Muridae > Mastomys > Mastomys coucha. The sequence continues at coordinate 53,245,494 of NW_022196891.1, read as the reverse complement.
AGGTCAGAACAGCTCCGATGAATTGCTCAACTTGTCCTTATGGTGTTATGAGAGCTTACCAGGCTCCTTTTAAGCCAACTGTACTAATGCAGGTATCAATGTATGGTCCACAGACTACACACGATACTTTCCAGACTAACAGATTTAACCTAAAAGTACTGTTAGTCATTGCTTGTTTCAAGAACTCAATGGTATCAATTCCTTGTATGTTGATACCACTAGTTAAAGAGTTGCCTAAAGCAGGATGGTGGTGGCGCATGCCTTTAATCCCAGCACTTGGGAGGCAGAGGCAGGCAGACTTCTGAGTTCGAGGCCAGCCTGGTCTACAGAGTGAGTTCCAGGACAGCCAGGGCTATACAGAGAAACCCTGTCTCGAACCCTCCAGCCCCTCCCCCCAAAGTTGGCTAAAACAAAAATTTTGTTTCTATTCTTCTAATATTTAAATCTCATACAGAGAGAATCTTAGTATTATATCCTTGGGGTATAGACATTATTAATAACTAAAAAATGAGGCAATAGTACTTGCCTCCAAAAGTATGTTTTGGGAAGAGCTTTAGGATTAACAATAAGGGAGTAAGTACTTCATTGCCAATTAACAACTAACTTCACTCAACCTGGCAATCCACATTGTATTTTATATACCAGGTGAGAACTTCCATCACGAGAGACACAGGGCAGACACAGAAGTGGCTCACCGTCCTTTAAAAAGACAAAAGCCAGGTTTCACGTGTAGAAAGCAAGATTTGTTGCATATCAACTAGTCCTCCACTTCCCCACTTAAGGGGTCTGTTTTATCAGCAGAGGTGGTATGCCTTACCAGTGAAGGCAAATCTCCTTTGCTAAGTTATCCTCAGACTAGTGTATAAACCAGTATCTAATGAGATTAAAAAAAAAATCTACTGAGTTGTTTAAAAAGATTTTATTTCCAAATTAAGACTTGTAAGAAAGCAAGCCAGGTGCCCCCTGCTTCTGGCTGTGACTGAAATATCGGCACAACGAACCATAGTGAACTCACTTAAAAACTACCACAGAGAACAGAGACCATAAAGACCAGAGAGCAAAGAGAAGAACCTGGGTCCTTGACACACTGGACCACCTAGAATCTTAAGTGGAATTTTAAAAATGTTCAGTGGCTTCTCAGATGTTTCCTGGAGTGTTTTCTAAGTTACTTAACTCCAAATCTGACTCCATGACCAGAACCCTAGAATGTGGCCAATGTTCAGCAATATATTCTTCTGACTAAGACAGAAGATCCATTAAACCGTTCTTAAGTCATATGGAGTCAAGCTTTAGCATTTGTCATAGGTTATTTTTCCATTTCCATGGGAGGAGAGTTTAGTCACCATAAGACAAGACAGTCTTTGGTTATATAGAGACAAGTAAGCAGAAACTGGCAGCATTAACACATTTTTTTTGTAACCTGTGTAGGTATTGCCGAATAGTATGTGACAGTTATCAGCACTGTAATACTTACACTGAAGATAAAACAGTGTCAAAGAATGGTTTATATATGTTTACATACACACATCTCTCATTATCGATCAATATAAGAGGAGAAAATTAGAACAATGTAGTGTATTAAAATTTATTAGAATCTAGAATCCAGCTACAAGAACATGTTCTCATAATAGGTACTGATAGAAAAACAGTTAATGGGGTATACAACACGGGGCCTCCCCTCCAGGACCACATTATCTTGTCAATACTTAGGTTGTGGTGATTAACCAGAGGAGCCAGGTAGTTCTAAAGCATTTAAAGGGGCTATAGGTTAGTCTGGTTCTAGGTAAATACTCTGGCTGCAATATCAACTAAATTTATGCTAAAATATGCATAGACCACAGAAGCAGACCCAACAATTTAAGCAGTTGACAGAGTAGTGACTGTAGTCTGAGTCAGCCTTAGAAAGGGGGGTGGGGGCTTGGTTTTAACTTAGTGGAAGAGCACTTGCCTAGCATGCACAAGGCACCCAGATTTAACCCCCAGCACCTTAAAAAAAAAAATAAGAAAAGGAGAAGGAAAACAGAAATAAGCTAATTACTCTTCTCCCCTTGACATGGACACAAAGCCCTTGAGAGTCTCCATGATTCTGTTACAGAAGTCATTTGCTTTGGCCAAGTTTCTTGTTTAAGGTTTTGTCTGTTCTGGATAAGATTAATTGTAATGCAGGATTAAAACCAGCTACCCTGGAGTCATGTATCTTTTTTCTAACCAGTGGAGGACCCAGAAGAAATGGATGGCAAGCTTTTTCAAAGGTCCACCTGGTAAGATTTTGAGGTGCCCACTCAAGTGGGAAAGACCAAGGCAGAACAAGGCTTCTATTAGCAGGATTGTCAGGGTAACATTCAGGGCAATAATCAGCCCTGTTAATACGGTCTAAGAACACTTGGTAACATTCATTTTCAACAAGTTCAGTTTGGTACAACCAGTGCCCTAGTTCTAAGCTAGGGAACCACTGCTGCCCACAATCAGGGCAGTGTGAATTATCTGAGAACATCTGGGCTTAGAAAGACAACGCAAAGCAATGTAACAACAAAAAGCAACAATGACAGAGAGAGGGAAGCAATAAGCAACAATCAGTCCTGTTACAGTTTCCTTTACAACTTGTCAGCTTGACCACCCTGGAGTGCTGATCCTGGCTTGCACCTTAGTGCGCTCTTCAAGGTCTTGTTGTTTATTCTTCACTCAATTGCAACTCAGTCTCTGTACTCAGGGGCCAGTCCAGTCACTTACACTAGCAGCACAGATCACAGAGTAGCTCCTTCAAAGGAAAGCCAGGCCTCTAGTCCAAGCCGGTTGCTCTTTCCTGTCCAGTGTCAGCTGAAGACAGAATCACACAGAGGCTCTGCTCTGCTGGTAAGATTCTGCTTGGTGAAACAGACGCGCTGATGGATCCGGTGAGTCTTCTGGTGGTGCAGGCAGTCTCGCCAATAGCACTTTACAGTGATGTAGTGAGGTCAGGAAGACCTGGTGGAGTAGATCCAGTTAAGTCAGTCTTGAAAGGATCTTTATCTGGACCAAGCCACAGAGAAGTCGCTGGTGTTGAGTTTACCGGATGGTCTGGGAATGCGTCACACACCTGTAAATGATAAAACTTCAGACGACTCATATGGGCTTTGCAGTTGCTCACAGTATTACAAGCATGCACTTGAGAACTATTTGCAGCAGTCAAGGTAGATGACGATAGTCTCATAGGGTTCCCCACAGCTTAACTTAGGTCAAGCCATCCTGAGCTATTTGGAAGCTGACTCTCCTGGACCCTGGGGCGGGCTCTGAATCACTTAGGGTTTATATGAGGATTGGTGGGACTTTTTTTTTCTATTTTGGACTATATTTGTTTTAGTTTTTACTGCCTTTGTATCTTGACAATAAAAGACCTGTACATCACTTCTGTAAAATAGGTACCATCCAGTATCCTTATAACAGGAGGGCAGCAGTAACTATGACAGCTTTTCCAACATAGGCTTCAATATAACCAGGAAAAATCTTAGCAAACTATTAGATAATATTTTTAAGCAGCTAACCATAAGAAGTTAAAAATTCCTTTAAAAGTTGAAAAAAAGGAATCAATGGGGCAAGTCTCACTGTTGAATTTGTCTGTATAAGGTTGACACATGCCATTTTGAGATGACATGAGCAGGGTAGACCAAGGTATTTTCATGATCTTGGATGTAACAAACACAAGGTAGGCAAGGACACATGGATAAGAAGGATGCACAGGAAGCACCAGATTACCAAACTATAGTATGTGCCCCATGCAGTAGTTCTTATAAATCCTGATGCTCAATCCTGTGAGAATAGGAACACTAAAGATAATGTTAACAGGAGCCTCAAAAGCTGGCCCTACTCAACGCCAAACTTTCTTAGAGACTTTTGGATTTACAATGGCAAAGGGGAATGCAAATGAGTCCCGAGAATGCTAGAAACGCAGGGGAACATTTTCATAGCAGATGGAAGTCAGTTTGTATGTACTAATGTGCTTTTTAAGGTCAGGTCACCGGGTACTAGGCTACCAATCCTGCTCCCAGTTTCTAGAAATACTATTAAGGAAATACTTGGGTGAAACACCAAAACCACTCATCCATGCTCACAAATCAAGAAAAAGCCCAGAGGCTCTATGGCTCAGAAAACCCTACCCTTCCCTGGAACTTCTTCCCTCCAACTACACTGTCAACCGCCATACCTCAAGAATTCATGAATAAAAAGAATTATCACTGACACCTGTTTAGACAAGCCACCCTGGTCCTTTAAACTATTACAGCAAAATCAAAAGGGAGCTCCAGATCTCCAACCACCACCTGTCACCAGCCTCTTCATTCATCCTTTATACTTACAATGGCAGATCATGAATGAAGAGGGAACCAAAAAATGCTCCCAGAAAGACCTAATCCCTGGACTGACAACTTCACTACCATTATTTGCTTCAAAGCCTCAGGACCAAGCCCATAGCCTTTATGTCAATCATAAGACTCTCAGGACTTCCTATTACTACTCCAGCTCTTCCAACTTTAATCTTTGTATGGCTAAAAGGCAGGAGGAAAACAGTACCTGATTTTATTTATTGTTCTCAGAAACTACGACAACTTTGCTGGGTTTGCTGTGCTGTTTTAACACTACAGCATACACAGCCAGCATTTCATGCTTTCCTCATTACATGGATTTCTCTTTAACATACTGTTATATCTTACTTGTTTTGTGTATGGGTGTGGGCGCGGCCATGCCACTGCACACATGTGGAAGTTAGAGGATTAGCATGTGATCCCAAGTAGGCTGTCAGGCTTGGGGACAAGCTCCTTTACCCCTTTAGCCATCCTGCCAGTCTTAAGACAGCAAGTGAAAATCAAGGACAGCCTAGATCCCTGTACTCTGATGACGGGCGTGTAAATGAACAGAACAACTCTGAAACGCAAAAGGCAGACTTCAATACAGTCTCTATCACCCACACTAGGAGCTGAATCAGGGCCTCATATGTGCTAAGCAAGCCCTTGACCATTTTTTCTTCTTGTAACTTGGTAGAGAACAAGAATATTCTTCTATCATAAATACTAATGGCTTACAGTATCTCTGTTCATTATTTTATAACTTAAAAGAGCAGAAATAGCAGTAAGACAGAAAAAAAACCAGGCAAAACTAGCCTTTATACAGGACAGGAGGAAGTGACCCTGCTCAGAAGCAAAGTAGGCATCAAACACTGGGTTAGGAGCCCTGTCATCAAACTCAGAGACAGGCAGAACAACCTAGGTGCCACAGTGAGTCCCTGTCTAAAAGCAAAAATAAAGATGAAAGGAGGGGGGCCTACACAGGATATGCATTGTTGCTTTTCTTATAAAATTCTAAGCACCACATCTTCATAGAAAAACAGCAAAACACTGCCCTGTGCAAGGCCCTTTGTCAATTCCTACACATACAAAGGAGATGTCTTCAACACTTCCTGAGTCCAGACTGGAGTCAGGTTACAGGTGAAGGCTTACTGACTTTAAAAAAAAACATCCAGCTATCACAGGGCATCCAGTAAGGTACCATAGACAAAGCCAGGACACCTCACATTACCAAACTAAATGAATGATCAAACACAGTGGGCCAAAACTAAAGTGTAAAAAGCTTCCATGTAACCCAAATACTGTATAAAACAAAGATCTGGGTTTTTTTTGTTTGTTTGTTTGTTTGAGAACATGAGCACATAGGAGGCAAGAGGCTCGAGGATTACAAATTCCAGCCAGCCCTAACCAACAGAAAACTAAATTCTACTTTAATCCACTGGAATGAACTTTATAGGCATTAAATAATTTAAGTATTCTGATCCTGTTCATTCTTTAATAAATGTTAGTATAAACCCCCCAAATCTGCTGTTCTTTAAGATATATTTAATTTAAAAAATTTATTTATCACACACACACACAAACACACACACACACACACACACACACACACACACACATATGAATGATGAGTACAATGTAGCTGTCTTCAGACGCACCAGAAGAGGGCATCAGATCCCATTACAGATGGTTGTAAGCCACCATGTGGTTGCTGGGAATTGAACTCAGGACCTCTGGAAGAGCAGTTGGTGCTCTTAACTACTGAGCCATCTCTCCAGCCCAAGATATATTTAATTTTATGTGTATGCACTCCTGGTGTCCACAGAGGCAAGAAGAGGGTATCAGATTCCTTGAAGCTGGTTACAGATATTTGTGAGATATCACAAGGTTGCTGGCACTTGAACCTGGATCCTCTGGAAGAGCAGCCAGTATTCTAAAACCACTAAGTCATCTCATATAGACCACTCAGGCCTCAAACTCAATATAACCTTGATCCTCTATGTTGGCCTTCAGGAATGGCAGGATTATAGGCATATCTACTACCTTTAATTTTATGTGGTACTAGGGATAGAATCCATAATATATTCATGCTAAGTGAGCACTCTACCAACTGAACTGCATTTATAATACAGTATCTGCTTTACTTGTTTGTTTTTGAGACAGGGTCTCACAGTGTAGCCTGACTGACCTAAAGCTACCCACGTACACTAGGCTGGCTTCCAATTAACAGATATTCTCCTGCCTGTGCCTTACAAGTACCAAAATCAAAGATGTGTGCCACCATGCCCAGCTCCAAATCTGTCATTGATACTACTGATCTATATATTGTATATCAATTTAAAAAAAAAAAAAAAAAAGACATCTTTGAGAGGCCGGAGAGACAATTCAGTGCTTAAGAGGACTGCTGCTCTTCAAGGACTGGATTCCTTTAAGAATAATTTTTTCTTAATTTCTTTCTTTCTTTTTTTTTTGGTTTTTCAAGACAGGGTTTCTCTGTGTAGCCCTGGCTGTCCTGGAACTCAACTCTGTAGACCAGGCTGGCCTCGAACTCAGAAATCTGCTTGCCTCTGCCTCCCAAGTGCTGGGATTAAAGGTGTGTGCCACCGCCCAGCTAAAGGACTGGATTCCATTCCCAGAACTTCTGATGGTTTAGAACCACCCAGAATTCTAGTTCTGACCTCTGTAGGCACCATGCATGAATGTAGTGCAGACAGACATAAAGGTAAAACATTCGTAAAATAAAATGAACAGACTTTTAAAATTAAAAAAGGCCGGGCAGTGGTGATGCACACCTTTAATCCCAGCACTTGGGAGGCAGAGGCAGGTGGATTTCTAAGTTCGAGGCCAGCCTGGTTTACAGAGTGAATTCCAGGACAGCCAGGGCTACACAGAAAAACCCTGTCTCGAAAAAACAAAACAAAAACAAAACAAATCAAAAAAATTAAAAAAAAATTAACATTTTGATTTTTCTGGGATTATCATTTTAAGTATTTTTCCCTAGGACTATAGTAAAAAGCCACAATTGCCTACCTTTTGTAGAAGAGTTTCACTAAGGTTTATACATAAAGTAGTATGATGAGAGCTTTATATTTCACAACTAGTTCTGAGTCTAGATGATAGTAAGGATATATAATCTTCACTATTTTGCTAGGGGAGAAAACAGCTGCAAATGTTCTTTCCTTCCAGGAACTGACAGAAAGAACAGGTGTGAGCGAGCACACGTCCAAGCAAGCACTCATGTGCACATGCGCATGGCTAGCACACTTATGGGGGATGGGAAGGGGGACCAAGCATAAATAGCTATTTTAGACCTTTACTGGCACAGTTGGATCTACTCTGCCCTGCCTGATTAAACTCCATGGCTCAAATTTTTTGTCTACAGTTTCAGTTTAAAACATCAACAGCCAAATTTATGTGCAGCTTTTTGACCTTGTGCCATAATTGTTTATTTCTGTATCTGTACTAGGTAGCTGCATCCAGGTAACTGGTCTATTATTGAAATATCCTAGGTACTATTATCTTCGCTAACTGGTAGTAAGGGTTTTTGATACTTGAAAGGTGTCATGAAGCTGGACAGTGGTGGCACACACCTATAATCCCAGCACTTGGGAGGCAGAGGCAGGTGGATTTCTGAGTTCGAGGCCAGCCTGGTCTACAGAGTGAGTTCCAGGACAGCCAGGGCTACACAGAGAAACCCTGTCTCGGAAAAACCAAAAAAAAAAAAAAAAAAGAAAGAAAGAAGTTTAAGTGAGTGAGCAAAGCACTTTAATACCCCCTCTTTTTTTTTTAAAGATTTTTATTTTTACATGTATGAGTACACTGTAGCTATCTTCAGACACACCAGAAAAGGGCATCAGATTCCATTACAGATGGTTGTGAGCCACCGTGTGGTTGCTGGGAATTGAACTCAGGACCTCTGGAAGAGCAGTGAGCCATCTTTCCAGCCCCTAATGCTTCCTCTTAGGGTTGTTTTTTTAACATAGAAAATAGATGCCTGGAGCAGTTCAGATACTATACATTCTTCTGGTTAATATATTTTTCTGAGTGCAAAAAGAGAATCTTTTCCTACTTCCCATTCCTCCTCAATCCTTTGATGACTTTTACACTTCTGGTTTAGGCTAACACACAGGGTAACAGCAATACACAAAGAATTCATGAGTCCACTAAAAAATCCAATACCAGGTGGCATAACTGACTCAATTGGTTTTTTTAATGACGATCTCTGTAGTAGCACAACCTGGTCTCAGTTGGTGCCTCTCTTGTCTTTGCTTAACGAGTGCTGGATTTATATATACAGTGAGACTGGGCCATGACCCTGCCCCCCTTACCTCAACTTTCACAATCACTTTTTTTTTTTCCTGGAGAGTCTTGTTATATAACCTGTTTGAACTCATAATCTCCTTCTTTAGCCTTCTGAATACTAGGATTACAAGTGTCTCTCTACACCTTATTTTATTATTCCTTCACTACTTCTCTCTCTTTTGTTTTTTTTTTGATTTTTGAGACAGAGTTTCTCTGTGTAGCCCTGGCTGTCCTGGAACTCACTCTGTAGACCAGACTGGCCTCAAACCCAGAAATCCGCCTGTCTCTGCCTCCCAAGTGCTGGGATTAAAGGCATGCGCCACCAGTGCCTGGAATTCCTTCACTTCTTGTCTAGTCTTTTAAGAACATTATCCTTAGGTATCTTTATGTAACTCTGTTGGACCTCAAACTCTCTGCCAGGACTGCCTTTCCCTCCCAATGCTGGGATTAATGGCACGCACCCCCACAGTCTGTTCTGTCTTACTTTGAGAAAGGGTCTCTCACTCAAGTGGGGATGGAGGGAGGCTGATAGTCAACAATCTTCCTGTTTCTGCCCATGCCATCCATACCCACTACTCCAAGTGATAGGATTATAGACAGGGTCTCACTATGTAGCTCTGGTTGGCCTGGAACTAGCTATATAGACTGTCTGTTACTGTACGTGGTCCCACCAGCTTACTATTACAGAGTTATTTTAAATACTTCTATCTTTATTACAGAAAAGTTTCAGAAATGATGTAGTTTCCTTACATAACTCATACAGTATCTTATACAAGGTGCCATTATTTAAGGCAAGAAATTTAACATTGATAAGTCTACTAACGAAGTCACATTCAAATGTCACCAGTTTTCCCATTAATGAATGTTCCTTTTCTGTTCTAGGTTCCAAGCCAGGATCCTGTTAGATCAAAGTGGCTACCCTTGTAGAAGAAAATCACCTACACCCATATCCTACTTACTGCCCTCCCAAAATAAGTAACACCCCCAGGGCATAATAGACTTAACTTCCTAAAATAAGGCCTTACATTATATCTGGTACCTTCTCTAATCTGCTAAGCCTACGAATACAAGGATTTCTTATATTTTATGGTTTACTGTTGGTTCGTATATCTTCCAATCTTATGTTAAATGATCTGATTATCTGAACTCTAAGAACTTGGAAAGAATCTATCTTCATTTTTAAAACAGATTCCACATTACATTTAGTTCTTACTTTTCCTCAGTCTCTCACCTTGTCTTGTCACCTTGATAGTCTGGAATAATAGTGTCAGTCTGGACAAAGTCTGTTACTTTAAGTTTGTGTAATATTTTATCATGATTTGAAAGAAAAAAAAATTAGTTATTTTTGTCAAGAATGAAACAATGTGTCCTCGGTATCATGTCACTTAGGCTCATGCTGTTCCTGTCTTATGGGAGTATGAACCTTGAGCACTAGGTCTGCATGCTATTTCCACCATCAATTATTTCTTTTGTAGTTAATAATTTTTGTTTTTGTTTTTCAAGACAGGGTTTCTCTTTGTAGCCCTGGCTGTCCTGGAACTCACTCTGTAGACCAGGCTGGTCTCGAACTCAGAAATCTGCCTACCTCTGCCTCCCAAGTGCTGGGATTGGGCATGTGCCACCACCGGGGAGACACTTTGAGACTATGCAGTTATCCTGATTCTCCTCTACCTTTCACCCACTAGCATGTTAAATGAAACACTCACTTTAGCAATGCTTGCATACTGGTGCCTGCCTTCCTATTTCCTTCATACCTGCTGTCTGTCAGTGACTCATCCCTTCTCTAGTCAGTAAGCTGTTATCAGTAAGGACTCTTGAGTACAGTTTATGGTTTAAATTCCATACTTTCATTCTCTTTGCAGTTCACATTGTCTCAGCTTGACCATAAGGCACTTCTTAATGGTGGCCCTATCCTTCCAATAAACTTTTCATTCTTTTTTTTAAAGGATTTATTTATTTTATATATGTGAGTACACTGTCACTGTCTTCAAACACCCCAGAAGAGGGCATTAGATCTCATTACAGATGGTTGTGAGCCACCATGTGGTTGCTGGAAATTGAACTCAGGACCTCTGGAAGAGCAAACAGTGCTCTTAACTGCTGAGCCATCTCTCCAGTCCCCAATAAACTTTTAAAAATCCAAGATCTGAATGTCCACTTTTATTGGGGAGGCATCATCAAAGCAATAATTAAGACAATAACTTCTTTTAAAACAGGACTCATCATGTTGTTCAGGTGAACCCACACTTAAAACCTTCCTCCTTCAGCTTACTAAGTAGCTGGTATTACAGGCTGGTGCTACTGGACGCAGTTTACCACTAATCCTTCATTTCTTTTACTATATTCAACTTATCATCCAAGAATCATTAGCATTTCCTGGGAGCTGGTTAGAACTACAAACTTAGATGCACCATCCCTGAGACCCATTAGACTTGAATTTCTTAAAATCCTGTGGATCTCATGCCAGATAACCCTTTGAGTTAGTTCCCTTTATCATAAAATCCACGTTTATCATCCTTTTTGAAAAAAAAAAAAAAAACAAAAAACAAAAAACTTGGAGCTGGGCAGCGGTGGTACATGCCTTCAATCCCAGCACTCAGAGAAGAGACAGGAGAATCTCTGAGATGGAGGCCAGCCTGATCTATAGGACAAGTTCCAGGACAGCTAGGGGGAAATCCTGTCTTAAAAAAGCAGAAAGAAAATCTGTAGCACGCCTTGAGTCTAAACTGTATTTTTACAGCTACCACTAATAGATCTGTCTTCTAAGGCACTCATGCCACTACTATTCTTATTTCCCTTTAAAATGTTGTTAAAACTATGAGCCAAAAAGTCAAGGCATAAACATTGACTACAAATAACGACAGCAATCTCCTTTTCTGCCTGAACCCAGACGACTGCTCCTGTGCTCACTTGAATTCATGCTGCAGCTGTTCTTAACCACAAGTGCACCACCTAGATGGCCAAGGGCAGAATGACATGTATATGTGCACGGAGCTCTACTGAGAGGATACAAAAAGGTATCTGGGGCTTTTAAATCTGCAATAATGAAAGCCCTGCTGTTTTGCTCTAGCAAGATAGAAATAAGCAAATCCAGGTCGCTCTGTTAGAGCTACCTACACTTTCAGAGGGCAAAAGCCACCACTTTAAATTTGGTTTTGTCAAATACTAAAGCAGAGTTACTAAAAAGCAATACGAAGCTGGGCGGTGGTGGCACACGCCTTTAATCCCAGCACTTGGGAGGCAGAGGCAGGTGGATTTCTGAGTTCGAGGCCAGCCTGGTCTACAAAGTGAGTTCTAGGACAGCCAGGACTATACAGAGAAACCCTGTCTCAACCCCCCCCCCCAAAAAAAAGCAATACGATTTGATTTGTAGAAGTTATGATATTACAGATGAACTTTCTTCATTTCTATCTGGGTTATCAAAATCATGTTCTACATATAATCCTTCTAATATTTTATATGGAAAAAACCCCCGCTGTTAGTAATAGCTGTTTTTACTTCTATACTTAAATGATTTCATTAAATATTCTAAGTGACCCTACAACTCTTTTTTTTTTTTTTTTTTTTTTTTTTTTTTTTTTTTGGTGTTTTTTCGAGACAGGGTTTCTCTGTGTAGCCTTGGCTGGCCTCAAACTCAGAAATCTGCCTGCCTCTGCCTCCCAAGTGCTGGGATTAAAGGCGTGTGATACCACCGCCCGGCTCACCCTACAACTCTTTACTAAGGAAACAGCTCGGAAGTAGGTATCTGCCAAAGTCCTAGGATTCTCACTCAGGTCAGCAACAGGGGACTGACAGCACAGGAAACCAGATCAGTTATGACTCCAAAGTCCACGTACATAACCACCCTTCAAGATATCCTTATTGACAAATGCTTGTCTGACTGTACAAAGTTTATGATAAAATATGAAAACTATGCTGAAAAACCATTTGTAGGTCAATTTACAAGGGGTGCTGGTGATGCAGAACGCCAGCTATGTGTGCTTTTCATTGTGGCCTTGGTGTTTAATAGGAACGTGAAAGGCAGGCAAGGCTTCGCTAAACAACCTTCCCCTTGGAAAATTAAGGAGCCCTTTAATTCCTTGGAATGGTTTAAAATAACTATATGCAAGATACAATGCACTGACTCTAACAGCCAAGCGTGGGGGTACACTCTCTAATTCTACCATTTAGGAGGCAGAGACTTGTGGTCTCTGAGTTCACGTTAAACTGGCCTAATAGTGGGGTCCAGGTAAGCCAGGGATATATAACACAGAGATCCTAGCTCAGAAAAATAAACTAAAAAAACCCCACAAAACAAGCAAACAAACCAAAACCCCTACTGTACTTGTCAGGTGACCAGCTAAATTCTGGCTGCCTGTTTACTACAGAAGCTCAGGTGTGGCAGCTCTACCTCAGGAGGGGAACTTGATTTAAGGGAAAAAAAAAAAAAAACGCTTGAGTGAGTCAGTTAAGACCACGTGACAACTGCAACAACCCTCGTTATCTAGTTGTGGACTCTGCATCCAGATCAACCAACGGACTTAAGGGCCTCAAAGGTTTTCCTAAAGAACCTCAGGTTGTTTTGTTTAAACTATTCCAATTCCAAAGGCTTCCTACAACACTCTTATTTTTAGTTTGTTTACTACTAGGTTCTCTACTTAAATCATTTTCTATTTACAAAGGAATTATACAGTACATAAAACTGATAGTTCTGAGTCCCTGCTGTAGCCTTTACAAAACAACAACAAAGCCTTCTTATACATTTAAATAATCGATTTTTAAACCTATGGGCAGGTACTCGGGGTGTGGTAGTGCCTTTGATCCCGGGGCTCCAGAAGCAGAGGTGGGAGGATCTCTGGAGTTCGAGGCCAGCCAGGGCCAAAAA
>NW_022196891.1:53224262-53232002 GCF_008632895.1 Mastomys coucha | reverse complement strand
AAAACTAGCATTTTTAGTTAGAAAAGTTAACTCATCCCTGGATCTACATAAACAAGTATAAAATTTGACAAAGTAGAGACTACTACAGATTTTGTTCAAAGAAAAGTTCGTTTTTTTTCAAAAAGTTGAGTATGAAACACAGCTGAGTACATACATAGGTAAGTAAAATAATTACGGGTTTCAAAGTTTGTCCCTTTCACCATTATTAATAACTGAAAACCTTAACTGTTCTATCTTTTAAGGATTAGATTACTGGAATCCTTACACAGCGAGATAAGAGAAATGGATTCCTACAATAAGAATTCTCGTTTACATTTCAAAACTTTTAAGTAATTTTACCTTTCATCTGAAGTCCGTATCAAAAATTTACTCTCAGTTTCATTTTACGCCTGAAAGATTCCAGGTATATTTTCAGCACCCTCCCGGAAATTACAGACCCATCCCAACCTACCTCGATTTCTGTTTGTGCCGTAGGGGAGGTGGGGGTGGGGAGGGATCCTTTCTCAAAGACCTTTTGAAAGGAGAAAATAGTAGTTCAGACACTAAAATATATTAAAGTTGTGTTTTCGTTTTGCTTACTTACAATTTCCAGCCAGGTTTTAAATCATGGGACAGTCTGGATCAGCCGCACCACTGAGCTGTTCCTCCTGCTCCACAGCGCTGATCTGCAACCCCCAGCCGCCACGGTAGAATGTCGCCTGTACCGCCCACGTGACGTGAGCTCCGCAAGGAGGAGCCCTCGGAATGCTGGGATAGGTAGTCCCTTGGCCCCACCTCCCCCAGCTCCCTCCACTAGACTTCCGAGAACCTTAGTGTTAGCCTCTGTGCGAGCCATCCAGCCACAGCCCGCACAGCTTCTCAAGATGGAAGTGACTGTAAACAGGCTGCAAGACTCTGACCACCTTGTCCCTTAAAATAACCTGAAATTCAAGGCTTAGAAAACCCCACAAGGGCAGTAAAGTAAGAGACAGTAACTGAGGATAGTGGCAAGTGCCACGCAGACTTTGAGCCCAGCCTCTTATCCTAACTACAGACTATCCTCAACCTGATTGCTTAATCTAAATCTCAGTTTGTGCGTGGGTCAGTGGGGACAAGGCTTCATACCCACATGAAGTTGTTATGAGCACCTAAGTAGCATGCCTGCTAACAGGTGATAATAAACTAGGAACCAAAAATAGCTATTATTTGGGGGTTTGGTGGCACAGCCTTTAATCCCAGCACTCAGAAGGCAGAAGTAGGTCTATCTCTATAAATTTTTCTTTAAGACAGAATTTAAGTTGACCAGGATTACCTGGAACTCATTATAAGTCTCAGAGTCAAACTCAGGATCCTCCTTCCAGGGAGGGATTAATAGGCCTGTGCTGCTAGGCCAAGCTCTAGGTATATTTTAATTTTTACACTGTTTAATTTTTTTCTGTGAAAATAAGTGGAGCCAGCTACTATGCCTCAGTTTATTTCAAGTATTTTCATCTTTTGGGTTTTTAAATTATTTTAAAATTAATTTTGGCTTTCTTTTCTTTTTTCTTTTTTTTCGAGACAGGGTTTCTCTGTATAGCCCTGGCTGTCCTGGAACTCACTCTGTAGACCAGGCTGGCCTCGAACTCAGAAATCTGCTTGCCTCTGCCTCCCAAGTGCTGGGATTAAAGGCATGCGCCACTACTGCCTGGCTTAATTTTGGCTTTTTGAAACAGGGTCTCACCATGTAATTCTGGCTGGCCTGGAGCTAACTGTAGACCTGGCTTTATCTACCTTCCAGGTGCTAGAACTCAAGGTATCTACAACCATGTCTACTTTGAAGTTTCATTTTGTTTTGATTTTTGGAGACAGAGTTACTCCATGTAGCCTGGAACTCACTTTGTAGACCAGGCTGGCCTTGTGCTCACAGAGATCAGCCTCCTGAATGCTGGGATTAAAGGATTGTACCACCACGGGTGGTTTAGACAATACTGGGGCTAAGACCCACGATTTGGTGCTTGCTAGGCAAGTATTCTGTCAACTGAGCTACATTCCAAGCATTTCCTCCTTTCCTTATTAACATTAACAATTTTGTCCTTTGCTACAAAAGCCATAATCCCCATAGTATTTCCTTGCCCAATCAGAATCGTTATGCAGCTGGGCCTTGGTAGCACAGGCCTTTAATCCCAGCACTCAGGAGGCAGAGGTAGATCTCTGTTTGAGGATAGCCTGGTTTACAGAGCCAAAGCTACACAGAAAAATCCTATTTCCAAAAACCAAAAGAGGAAAAAAAAGTGATTATACATAATAAACCAATTCTCTTTTTAAAAAATATTTTATTTACATGCATATACGTGCACCTATGGGAGTTACTGTGTCTTGTCTCATGTTCTAGAGTTAAGGAGGCCAGTGGAGAGCATCATATCACCTACAGTTGGGGCTACAAGCTACTGTGAGGCGCCATGTGGGTGCTGGGAACAACATGAACAGTAAGTAAGTACTCTTAAGACCTAGGCAATCTCTCCCCAGCCACCCTCCATGTTCTTTCAATAATTAAAAAGAGATATTTTTAAATATTTTGCCAGGCTTGGTGACAGGGACATATATCTGTAATCCTAGCACTTGAGAGGTTAGAGCAAGAGAACCAGGAGTTCTAGGCCAGCCTCAGTTATATAGTGAGTTCTAGGCCTGTCTGGGCTATATTAGTACCTGTTTCGGAAAGCCCTCCCGAATAAAATACTTTCATTAAAAATTGTTGAAGAGCACTGACTGTTTGATTCTCAGCACACACATGGTGGCTAACAACTGTCTGTCACTCCAATTCCAGGATCAAATGCCCTCCTCTGGTCTCCACTGGCACCGGGCACATACTTGGTACACAGGCACACACGCAGGCAAAATACCTATACACAATTTTCTTTTTTATTTAAAAGGTGCTTAATCTACAGAGCCAATATAAAGAACACAGGATTTCTAGATACAACTTTGTTAGATATACATACCAGTTAATAATTAAGTTTATTTTTTTGTGCATCTAACTTCTCTAACATACGGCAAATTCTCTAAGTAAAACTCTTCATTCTTCCACATTTCTCTAGTTCCCAAAGACACTGTTTTAAGCTCAAAGCTCAGAAAGTCATACTCAAGGTCTGAAAAAATCTCTTATAATACTGGAAATGAATCTATTGTCTATAATGTTACCTCTTTTAGTATACATACAAAGGTGTCCCAAAAGAAGTTGGAAAACACCTACAGCAGAATATCTGGTTTGACAAGAATTTGGCTTTAACTCATAGTAATCCAAGTTTGGTTTCTGCAAAGTTGCTAGGTGTGGGTAACTGGTGCTAGAGTTAAGATGACACATACCTATGACCTAGGCAAGAGAGAAAAATCCTAAGCAAATCTATGTTAATGCTGAAGTTAACTGCTTTTAAACTTTAACATCCTTATTATTTTTTCTTTGAAAAAGCCACTCATAAAACTACTTTATAAGTACTTTTAATTACAAAACAAAACACATGCCAATTATCCAATAATCTTTGCAGCCTCTCATTTTCTCTGACCAATTATGTATAGAACCTCTTCACTTTCTTTTTCATGTCTCCTTCAAACCAGAGTTTTACAAGCCAGCACCCAGGTGTCTTTAGTCATCTGTTGCACACAATGCATTATGAGCTTAGAATAGAAACACTATAAAATTTATATTCTTTCATTGCTGTACATCTATTAAAGAATTTTTGTGTAATTGTTAATTGTGTAAATAGGCATTTTACAAAGAAAGAAATTACTGGAAAAGACACAAGCCAAACATTACCAAGAATCAAGTATTAGTACTTTTCAGCATTTTGTAGGAAAAAAAGCCTCACAAAATTTTCAGGCTACCTTGAATGAGTATCACTTTCGTTTTTTCTTAAGTTTTGTTTTTTAAAAAAGTGCGACCAACCAAGTGTGTTGGCGTAGTCCTGGCATTTGGGAGCAGAGGCATGTGGATCTCTTTAAGGCTAAGGCCAGTCTAGTCTACAGTTCCAGGACAGGCAGAGATATATCACCCTTCCTCCATCCCTCCCTTCACTCACTCACTCATTCACACATCTTAAAAAAAGGGGGCAGCTGTCTTGTTATGGTTCCTCTAGTTTCCTTGTAGTTAATAAACAGTACTAAATGAAGCTCCAAGCAGGATATATCCTGACTGACTCTAGAGTCATCTAATTCTGTGTTGCTGATCAAATTTATAGACTATTAGTGAAAATTGCAGTAACTGGGAATTTGTCTAAGTTTGAGTAACAATTTAAGGTCATTATTTAAAATACTGGAAAAAGACAAATACTTTAATTTTTTTCAAAATCATTGTTACATGGCTTCCAAATAAAAACTTAAAATCGATTTTTTTTTTTTTAGGGCTGGGGTATATAGCTTATTGGTAAACCATTCACATAAAAGTTCAGGAATAAAGTTGTTATGGCTACGATTCAAAAATGGAAATCCACCCCAAGAGCAAAACAAAACACGATTTTAAAGGGCCCATTGGTGAATTAGAATTTTAAACTGGGTAAAAGCAGTTTCATAAAGGTCCTTGAAACTATAATTTTCGCCATGACACGCAAAATTGTTTCTCTGATCATTTCTCCTCCCAGGGACATTTGAAAAGGAGTGGCCAAAGTAGTAGGGAAACTGCGCAACAGCCAGGGATCAAGGTCTGAAACTTGCCCTTTCGCAAAGCCTGTGGGAGCCAGGACCAGTGCATCCTGTGGTGGGCAACTGGCCATCAGCAGCTTGGCTCAGGCCACTCGTCCTACCACCTCCTGGTTTCCCCCACCTTCCCCCTCCCTCAAGGCCAAGGACAGAGACGTCCTCCTCCCCCTTCTCCTCCTCTTTGGTGCCTCCAGCCAGGAGGCGGGAGTGACCCACAGCAGCTGACCCAGCTCGGGCACTGCCTCTCCCACAGCCCTAAGGACACACCATGGGCCCAGAGGCTGGTTTGTGGCACACGAGCGAGGACGCAGGCGGCGGCCCCGGCGACTCTCAACTGCCTCCCTGACTACTGCGACAACCTCCCCGAAGCCATCGCCAAACATCTGCAGCTGAATCTAACCGCAGCAAACCCACGCCACTACCGACTACCAGCTAAGTAAACAACTATGGCGGGAGAGAGGCGGCAGGCCGAGAGGCCGGGAGAAGGATGGGCCGTCTACGTCACACCCAGAGCCCCCATCCGGGAGGGAAGGAGGAGGCTCGGCCCTCAAAATGGCGACGGCAGTGACGCGCCTGCGTTCGGGGCTCATCCGTCGCGCCACGGACGACGGGAAGTGAGGTTTTCAGAAGAACCAGCAGAAGTGTACGGCGACTTCGAGCCCCGGGTGGCCAAAGAAAGGTCTCCGGGGGGGAGACGAACCCCGCCAGAAAAGTTCCGGCCGGATTCTGCGAAAGAGGAAGTGGGAGAAAGCGCTTACAATCTTCGGTCTCGACGACGGAGGCAGCGGGGACCCCAGGAGTCCGAGGAGATGAAGACGCGGAGGTCCACTCGTCTTGAGCAGCACTCACAGCAGCAACAGCAGCTGTCTCCGGGCTCGAGCGGGCGAGGGTTACCGGACTCTCCGTCCTCCAGTGAGGACCGCGGAGGTAACAGTCTCAGCTGCCGGCTCGGGGGCGCGCGCGGTGGCGGGCGGGAGGCGCGCCCCTGTGGAGTCCGGCCCCGCCTGGGTAGCGGTGATTCTGCGGCCCTTTTGGCGCGCACTCCCAGGTTGAGTCCACCCGGACTCTCAAGAGGGAAGGACGCGCTGATCCTCGCGGAAAGATGGTGCTGCGAGTAACCCGAGTGGAGGCCGGGGGAGCCCTGCTCATTCCTGAGCATC
This sequence comes from Mastomys coucha, assembly GCF_008632895.1. Lineage (NCBI taxonomy): Eukaryota > Metazoa > Chordata > Mammalia > Rodentia > Muridae > Mastomys > Mastomys coucha. Next base: position 53,226,195 of record NW_022196891.1, on the reverse strand, counting down.
AGTTTGCGGTGTCTAGGTCTCCTCTTTTACCCCAAACTGATGGCTTTTGCCAGAGGTCGGCGACTAAGCCACTCTGCGCCCGGTTTCATTTCCGTCCCTTCTGAAGTTTCTACTGAAACCACTTCCATTTCCTTTTTTTTTTTTTTTTTTTTAAATCTCGGCCCCAAGTCCCCAGCTGAAAATTCTGACTTTTTTTGTTTTCGTTTTTTAAGATTTATCCATTTATTTCATATATCAGACACATCATAAGAGGGCATCGGATCCCATTACAGATGGTTGTGAGCCACGATGTGGTTGCTGGGAATTGAACTCAGGACCTCTAGAAGAGCAGTCAGTGCTTTTAACCACTGAGCCATCTCTCCAGCCTGAAAATCCTGGTTTTAAGATAACTTTCCAGTCGGTTTTTTTTTTCCACCAAAATTGAGAAAACTAGATATTTTCTATGTGGATGCTATGAGGAATAGCTAGCTAACTTTAATGAATTGATTGGTGTCATTACTCCCAAATATAAAGTCTGGTCTCTGCCAGACTTTCCCCCAGATTGAAGGTTATCACTGTAATCTTAAGTAGCTAAACAAATCAAGGCTTACAAAGTTCCTAAACAAATCAAGGCTCTGTTTGTTAGTAAAGCTTCTATATGAAACCCCAAATGCCAACGAGGTGTGTATTATACTTTTAGTTAAGTCACACAGATGAATCAAATTCTTCAAGCCACTCTCCCATTCCCTCCTCTCAGATATAACTGAGTCACAGGTGGTTTCCAGTAAGCCCCATGTGAGTCAACTCATTTGAGGTAAAATTCTGAGGGTTAGAGTCACAGTGGGATGACTTTGCTAATAATGGTAGATGTCGATGCATCTAAAAAGGAGGGGATTTTCAGCCTAGAGCTCAGTAAACTAGCTTGCAGATTTACCTACTTGCCCTTAAAATTCTGAGACACTTGAAGATCTGCCGATTTGGGAAACTTTATGCTAGAGATGTGCAAGTTCTTTTGGATGTAATGAGAGTTTATTTGCTTATATATGTCAATAGTATTTCTTTTAAGATGGCAAACTTGGAAAAAAAGGAACTTGTCATGCATATATGCCTGGTCGAAGTTTAGGTATGTGGATTAATTCTGTCTCAGAACCTGAGGCAATGTTTGCACATGAGAGGCAATGTAACTGTGTTACTTTTTTTTTTTTCCAGACAGGGTTTCTCTGTATAGCCCTGGCTGTCCTGGAACTCACTCTGCAGACCAGGCTGGCCTCGAACACAGAAATTCCACCTGCCTCTGCCTCCCAAGTGCTGGGATTAAAGACATGTGCCACCACTGACCGGCTAAACATTTGTCTGCTGAATCCATACCATTTTTTTGACTCTTGAACCTACCTTTTTAACTATCTAAAGTAACAATTTTGTCATGAAGCAATAATTAGTGGTTTATATTTTGTTTTACTTACATGTGTGTGCAGCTGTATGGATCTATGGGAGTACATGCACGTGTGTGTACAGGTACCCTTGGAAGCTGGAAGATGGTGTTGGGTCCCTAGGAGCTGAAGATACAGAATATTGTGAGCCTTTTGGACTAGTGTGCTGGATCCTCAAGTCCTCGGAAAAAGCAGCAAATGCTCTTAACCACTGAACCCGCTCCAGACCTATATAATACTGTATCTTAATAGAGTTTCGAACTAGTTTAATTCCCAAGTTTTGAACCTAGAGAAATTGAGTAATTGCATGTCTTGTTTATAGTTTACTGTCAACTATGCATACTCTGCCATGATCTCTCCCAGGTCCTCTAACTTGAATTTTATCTCTTGTTGGTGCTGTAGAGGATGAACCTTCTTCCCCACCTGTTACAAGCCAGACAGCCTCAAAGAAAACTGTTAGGACACCAGAGACTTCAGGTAAGAAGGGTTTTGGGTTTTTTTTTTTTGTTTTGTTTTTTGTTTTG
>NW_022196891.1:53217389-53224107 GCF_008632895.1 Mastomys coucha | reverse complement strand
AAAAAAAAAAAAAAAAAAAAAGAATCCCAACTCAAGCTGGGCGTGGTGGCACATATCTTTAATCCCAGCCGTGGAAGGCAGAGGCAGTGTCTGTGAGTTCAAGGCCAGCATAGTCTACAAAGAGAGTTCCAGAATAGCTTGGGCTGTTACACAAAGAAACCCTATCTGGAAAAACATGCATCAGTCAATCAATCGAGTTTTGTGAGTCTTATCGGTTCACTAAATTGAGCCAAGTGGGTACTTCTTAGGACAGACAAGGGTAGAAACATAAAGGTAAGTTCAGCTGTCTGCTACTTTGTTAATCTTTAGAACCTTGCACAGAGTACTCTGCCTACTTAATAGATGAGAAAACAGCAGCTTAGAGTATCTAAGACTCTTCTCCAAGGTCACATGATACATGAATAAATTAAAATTCAGGCTCAGGTTTGTCTTTTTTGAAACCTATTCATTTTCCCCAGATGTTCACTTGCAGTCAAGTGATAATTCATAGTGTCAGATAGGTATGTCACAGTACCTTCTGCTTAGATGTTTCTACATGGTGAAACCTTGGTACAGTTGGTTTCAATTCTGTCAGGCTGTGTGTTTCTATGAATCCAGGGTATCAGTCTTAAGGTAGGACGGTGGGGCGACATCATTGCTTCTTGTACTGCCTAGAAGAGAATAGATACTGCCAATTTCCTGGTAATTTATGTTAAGATGCCTTAATTATATAGTATATGATTTCAGAGATGTTTAAAATTTAATAAAAATTGTCCTTGAATCCCTGGAACAGGGAAACAGGCTACATCTAATAGTCCTCAAAGTTTTTCTTGTGTGTCTGTGATGAGTGTACAGGTGCCATTGTACACTTGTGGAGGTCAGAGGAAAACCTTATGACGTAGATCCTCTTCTGTACTTACACAATTTATGGGTTTTGAACCCCAGTTGTCAGACTTGGCAGCAAGTGCTTTACCCACTGAGCCATCCTGTTGGCCTGAGAAAATGAAATTTTATACATAATTTTCTTGACTGAAAAACAGCATATTTAAATGGTTTTATCGAAACTCTATACCTTTGAACTCAGAACATCTGAAATGAAACATGGCTAGAATTAGTATTTCATTTAAAATTAGTCTTTCCGTCACTTGAACATTTACAAGATTAAATAGTTGAAGAGTTTATGTTAACTTTTAGAAGGTTGACTCTGTGATCCCAGCACTTGAGAGGCCAAGGCGGGGGGGTCCTCCAATCTAAGGCCTGTCTATGCTGTGAAGTCAGACATGTCTCAAAAATAAAAGTCCAACTTCACATATGGAAGAGATAACCAAATTGATGATATAGTATATATTTTGTCCCCCCACCCCACTCTGCTATAGCATGCTAAGGATCCAACCCAGGGCCTAGTAAAAACTGGAGAAGAGAAGCTACATCTCTAGTCCCAGAGTTTGGTTGTTAAGGGGCCAGGGCCTCGCATAGTCTAAGCTGATAGGTACTCAACCCCACTGTGTGGTAGAGGATAACCAAACATCAAACTCCTGATCCCCCTGCTTCTACCTCCGCTAATACTCCATCATGCCTTGCTTGAATAATGTAGAAGAATTTTGTTTACTGTTGCTTGTCTTTTGTACAATAAGTTCTACTGTGAAAATGTTCAGGTTTCTAGTTTGCCGTTGTTAGTAGCTCACAAGAGGCTGTCCCTTAAGAAAATTTGCCTCTAGTTTTCCATCATAACAGAGTTTGGGACACTTGCCTGTCCAGATGAGAATGATTACATAATAAATCTTATATTTTACATATTTTTTCTTCTTATACCAGTGATGAATGAAGACCCTATAAGTAACTTATGCAGACCCCCATTAAGAAGCCCAAGACCTGGTAAGAAATTGTTGTGTTGATTTAACCCTTTCTTATAAATACAGTGTTTTAGAGCAGACGTATTCATATGGGTCAAAGTGTAGCTAGGCAAGGTGGTGCACACTTTAATCCTAGAACTTTAGAGACAGGAGGATTGATCAGGAGACTGTGGTCATCTTGGCTTCACAGAGAGTTTAATGCCAGGCTGAGCTGTGTGAGACTATTGAAGCCTTTCTGTGTCCATTGTTCTCTCTACCTTACCCTAATGTCAGTGACCAGTGTCAGCTTATTTCTCCAGAGATAGTTAACGCACGCACCTGCATCTTTTGGGCAGTGATGACGCTTGAACCCAGAGCTTTGCACACTAGGCAAGCTTCCTACCAGAGCTGTATCTACTTCCTATCTCCTTTTTTTTTTTTTTTCTTTTTTTTTGGTTTTTCGAGACAGGGTTTCTCTGTATAGCCCTGGCTGTCCTGGAACTCACTCTGTAGACCAGGCTGGCCTCGAACTCAGAAATCCGCCTGCCTCTGCCTCCCAAGTGCTGGGATTAAAGACGTGTGCCACCACCGCCCAGCCTCCTGTCTCCCTTTTTAAACATAAATCTTGGGTCAGTGAATACTCTTGTGCACCTCCTCTTGTTTCCATTTCATTTTTCACATGTATCAAAGAAGTCTTTCTATATTGGTGAGTGTGTGTGTGTGTGTGTGTGTGTGTGTGTGTGTGTGTATAAAGGTTCCACATTGTTTTCAAAAGATTATTTCTTTCATAGTGCTACAGTGCTTCCGTCCATACGTGATTCTTTCAAATTAAGGTCAGTTTAGTTTTGCCAGTATATTACTAATTAAAAAAAAACAAAACCTAAAGACAAGGCTTGTGGCATGGAGCTATAAAGTGTGCCTCAGCTGCATTTCCTTTGAAAGTCCTTACGTCGGTTTCAAGGCTATGACGGAAAGTCAGTGAGCTGCCCTGCGCAGTCTCCTTTACTTTGTTCTCTGCCTGTTGGTCCTTTCCATCAGGTGCGTGTTGCACCTCAGCCGCTCCCTTTACCCTGGTAAGATCTCTAGGAGCACGCGCTGAGGAGCTGTGTAATGCTTTCTCTTTCGGTTTTAATTGGTTTTTTGTTGTCTCTCTTACAGATTCAACATACCAAACGAATGGAAATACTAAAGTGAATGAAAGAGGTTTGTTTTCTCTAATACTTAGAGGTTTTTATTGAGGATTCTTAGCAGCAAAATGCACGAATGTGTGTGTTTTATGGTTGGCTTCAGAATGCTACTTTGTTCATTATCTCAGTTTGATGGGTCAGTGTCTCTGCAATGAGGGCCTACTGTAGCTCCTTAAATTTTATTCTGTGTAAAATTAAGTCTTTTTTTTTTTCCTTTGTTTTTTTGAGACAGGGTTTCTCTGTATAGCTTTGGCTGTCCTGGAACTCACTCTGTGAACCAGGCTGGCCTCAAACTCAGAAATCCACCTGTCTCTGCCTCCCAAGTGCTGGGATTAAAGGCATGCGCCACCACTGCCTGGCTCATGTGAATTTCTTTCTTTTTTTTTTTTTTTAAAGATTTATTTATTTATTATTTTATGTGTATGAGTACACTGTAGCTGCACATATGGCTGTGAGCCATCCTGTGGCTGCTGGGAATTGAACTTGGGACTCTTCGCTCGCTCCTGCGTGATATACTGTAGCTGTCTTCAGACTTACCAGAAGAGGGCATCAGATCTCATTACGGGTGCTTGTGAGCCACCATGTGGTTGCTGGGATCTGAACTCAGGACCTTGGGAAGAGCTATCAGTGCTTGTACCCGCTGAGCCATCTCACCAGCCCCCATATGAATTTCTTAAATTCTCTATTCAACTGAGGTTGATTTATTTAGCATGGGTACAGTGACTGTAATCCTTGGTGGGGAAGCTGTGAAACAGGATTGCCACAAATTCACAACCAGTCTGTGCTACATTAGAATTCTAGGCCAGCAGCTTGGACTAAGTAAAAACTATCTTAAAAAAGAAAGAAAGAAAGGAAGCTGGATAATAGGGAAATGACATCAAAGCAGGAGGTCTTTACTTCTATCAGCAGAATAGATGCTGCTGATTTGCCTTCAGATTGTCTGTGGGGTTTTTTTTTTTTTAAGACTTAATTATTTTTATTTTATGCATTTGAGTGTTTGCCAGCATATGTGAATAGATGCCTGGTGCATATGGAGGTCAGAAGAGCTGTCAGATCTCCTGGCACTAGAGTTATGTGTGGTTGTGAGTCACCATGTAGGAGCCAGGAACTGAACCAGGTCCTCTAAAAGAGCAACCAGTTCTCTTAACCACTGAGCTGCCTCTTCAGTCCATGCTGTATATTTTTGTAGTTTCCATTAAAAAGATGAAAATGAGTCAGGCACACAACTATAGTCTGAGCACTCAGAGGCTTGATACAAGAGGACCAAGAGTGGGAGTGCAGCAAGACCCTGTAATCCTATCCCCAAAATAAATAAATAAATAAATAATAAATAAATGGAAGACAGCATGCTTAAGACCTTGTATGGATTCTGATTCATAAGAACTAGTCTTAAGACTGTTTTTCTTACATTGCTATGTTTGAACAAACTTCTTTTTAACCACTTCCTATGTCAATGACTGACCTAAATAAATGCTAGGACCACAAAGAGCTCTAAGTTGTTTTCTCTTCTGTATCTCAGGAATACATTAGGTAGTAAAAAAAAGAAAAAAACAGTAAAAATCATTGGAATGTTAGCATTCAGGAGGGTGGTCAGGATTGTGAGTTTGAGGCCAGCCTAGACTACTGACTCAACAAGAAATAATCATTGTAACTTTTTATAAGTGCTAAAATAACAATTTATGTAGAATATAGAGGAAAAATTCTCTCCATGGAAAGGTTTGGCTTTTAATTTAGAAAGGGCATTTGATTAAAAGTTAAAATATGACTAGCAGGCAAATGCAAGGAAGAGCCTGTCAAATTCTGGCTGCTGTGGACAGTGTCATTATTTTGGCTTTAGAGACCGTGTGATGCAGGAGCTAGAACTCCTCGATTGGTAATAGCTCTCTTATGTCTTTATTGGAGGCCTTGAATAATGTGTAGAATGATGTTCTCGGCCACACACAGGGATTGTGTGCTCGCTCTCTTTCTCTGTCTCTCTCTCTCTCGTGTGTGTGTGTGTGTGTGTGTGTGTGTGTGTGTGTGTGTGTGTGTTTAGAGGTCAGAGGACAATAACTTATGGGAGTCTTATTTCTCCTTCAACTATATAGGTCATGGGAAAGGAACTCAGTTTTAGCTCTTGGTGGCAGCCGAACCGTCTTGCCAGCCCAGTTCTGGCTTTTTTCAAATGATGAGATGAAGATAGCCTTGTATAGCCAGTCATCAATTGAGGCTTGAATGTTGTTGATAAATGTCTAAGGATATTAATTATGTTAGTAGAATTAAAGAAAAGATCCTTGGACCAAACATATAAACTCTTCAAAGTGTTTGGATTTTTTGTTGTTGTTGGTTTGATTTGGTTCTTTAAAGAAAAAGAAGCCTGGGTTGATGACCCCTGCTTGTAATCAAGGGAAGCAAAGACAGAAGAATTATGAGTGTGAAGACAGTCTGGGTTATACAGGCAGACCCTGCCATAAAAAAATGAAAAAAAAACTATGACTAAATCCATCTTTAACATTATAGATTTAAAAAGTCACTTTATCGTTTTATTTTGTGACACAGCTTCTATCACCCAGATTGACCCAGGACTTACGATCTCCCTGCCTCTTCCTACAAACCCTGGGAGTGCCAGCATGCACCACCACAACTAGTTTCAAGTCAGCCTTTTATAAGTGTTTCTATATACTGAGTAGTTTATAGGAAGAGAAAGCCATGTGTGGTGGCTCATGTATGCTGTGTAATTATATAAATTAAAACAAAAAAACCCTGCTATACAAAAAATAAAAATATAATAATCTATTGCTTTGAAAATAAAATTTCAAAGCTGAGCATGATAGTGCATGCCTTTAATCCTAGCACTGAAGACTCAGAGGCAGGAGGACATCTGTGAGTTGACGCTAAGGGAGAAAAGAAAGGAAAAAACTTAAGGGGCCAGTGAAGTGGTTGAGGGGATCATAGCAGTGGCTGCCAGTGGTAACAACCTGGGTTCAGCTCCTGGAACTCACATGGTAGAGAGAGGACCAACTTCTGTAGCTTGTCCCTGATCACACACAAACGCTCTGAAAATAGGATGTGATTCAAAATTTTAAACTAATAAAAACATTTAAAGGATGAAAAGACCTTAAATAGTGAAAGAGTTCCTCTAATACAGAATATAATAACATTTTAATCATTTTCCTATCCAATGGGGGGAAGGGGACAGAGAGACTGGGGGAGAGACTTTTGACTCTCTCTCTGCTGTCTTTCTATATATAGTGTAGGCTGGCTTAAACTCACTAGGATTCTCCTGACTGAGCCACTCCTGAGTGCTGGAATCCTGGTTGTGCAGCACCATACCAGCAACTTTGCATTTTACTTCTTTAAAACTAGGTAGTGTCTAGTTTGGGAACTTGAAGCAGGCCCGCAGTCCTCAGCACCTAACAAAGGAAAGACAAACAAGTGGCTAATCTGCAAGCTTTGTGTTTTCAGCCTCCTAACTGTTCCTGAGGCCTCCTTGTGGCCTTCTGCTTGCTTTGCTTAGAGTTGGCAGAAAACATGGTTGTGATGGTGAAAGCTTTTATGCCATTAGAAAAGCAGCCGGAGATAAAGGTTCAAAAGAACTGTTCCCCCAGTTCTGTAAAGTCTGAGTCATTCTATTCTTCCAGTTTTAGTCAATATTTTTGCCTAGTTACGGTGTTTTGTTTTTGTTTTGTTTTGTTTTTTGTTTTTTTGAGACAGGGTTTCTCTGTGTAGCCCTGGCTGTCC
>NW_022196891.1:53211941-53216874 GCF_008632895.1 Mastomys coucha | reverse complement strand
GAGGGAGGAGAGGGAGAGGGAGGAGAGGGAGAGGGAGAGGGAGGAGAGGGAGAGGGAGAGAGGGAGGGAGAGAGGGAGGGAGAGAGGAAGGGAGGGGGAGAGTCTTAGAGTTTGGTTAATACATTTGATTGTCTTTAACTTCCTCATTTCTGAAGAACAGTGATGTACATCACGTGCTGGAACTAAAAAGGGGAATTTGTTCTTTCTGTTCACACTTCCTCTTTGCCACGCCAATGCCTTAAAGACCTTTTTGTTCCTTCACCTTGTTAGGTTTTTGAAGGAAGTAGAGAGAGACTGCTAACGGGAGAGTTGAAATGTGTAAACCTGTGGACTTGTAGGAACCTGGAATATCTGTCAATGTGCAATTTAATGTTTTCTGCACACAAGTTATATTTAGAGCACCAACAGGCCTAACAAAAGGAAAAAAAATAAATTTTGCCTTTAGCCAGGTATGGTTCTATACACCTGCAATACCAGCATTCAAGAGATAGATATAATAGGACGAGATGTTTGAAGCCAACCTTGACTATGTAGCAAATTTGAGGTTATCCTGGACTCAAAAAAACAAAACAGAAAATTAAAGCCCTGGAACTTGAAAGATTGGATTTGAAGAGTGTTTGTTTGCCCTTCTAGTAGACCTGAGTTCACTTCCAGGACCATGTCAAGCAGCTCACAACCTTGACTGTGGGGGCTCTCATGCCCTCTTCTGGCTTTTGCAGGTTCTTCTTTTATACATACTCTTCTGGAAAAACAAGTGTTTCTTTTAAAGTACATGTTTTATAAAAACTAAAACTTAACATTATGGTATACACCTTTAATCCTAACACTTTGGAGGCAAGAAGCAGATAGATCATTGTGAGTTCAAGGCTAGTGTGGACTACATAGTGAGTTCAAGGCTAGTGTGGACTACATAGTGAGTTCAAGGCTAGTGTGGACTACATTGTGAGTTCAAGGCTAGTGTGGACTACATAATGAGTTCTAGGTTAGTCAGGGATACATAGTAAGACCTTCTCTTGAAAAAAATAAATGCCTTTTATTTGGGGCTGGAGATATGGCTCAGTGGTTAAGTTGCTTACTGCTTTTACAGAAGTCCTGAGTCCCAACCCCAATGTGCATGTCTTACAACTGCCTGTTACTCCAGCTCCAGGGGAACCAACAGCTCATGGTTTCTGCACTCATGATAGATACAAATACACATGATTTAAAATTGTAATAAAAGCATTTGTTTGTAATATGAGTTTATGTCATATTTACTTCAGGGAAATGATAGTGTTTTAGTTATCTTATGGAAAAAATTTCCTTTTGTATTTTGTGTTGACTTTCCTTAATTACATGTTTTTTTTTTTTTTTTTTTTTTTTTTATTTCTAAGCTGTAGTTTTTGATGTTACATACCTTTTGTGTCTTTCTCTTCTAGAAGCTACCATTGTCCAACAGGTCAATTTCTTTGAAGAAGGTAATCCCTTTTTAACTATCATGTAATACATCCTCTTTCTTTGTATTAGAAGCAATTTTGCTGGGTATTTAAGAGAGAAGAGCAGAAAAGTATTTTTCTTAAAACAAGATAAAACCCACAGCCGTGCACATTAAGATAAAGCAGGGTTGTTTGGATGGAATGGATGAGGGGAGTTCGTCCATTAGCTGTTCAGCTTTAGGGCACGCTAGTACTCTCCACTTCTGCCGTGTGTTTGTCTTTGATTGTGATATGAAGCCATCGCTTTGAAATTCTTATGGCTAGTTTATGAAAATACAAGCATAAATTTAGTTGATTTTTAAGCCAATATATTTGAAATTAGTCATTTGGGTATTGAAATGTTTGTGAATATGTGTACATTATCCATAAAAAAGTCACTGACTGGCTGACATTAGTCATGTCTCAAATTATAGTCAGTTTACTTTTAGCTTCTTCCCATAAGCTAAAAATTTTCCAGTATTTCCTGATTAATCTGTTCATTTTGGACTCTGCATTAAAGCCTCGGTGTATGGTTTTTAGACATTATTTGTTTAGGAAGTAGTAATTATGTGGCTGAAAAAAAGCCAAATACAGGAGCTCAACTGTAGCTCATTTAGAACTCTGTTATTGCAAATAGGAATCTTAGTAAGCAAACAGCAGTTGTGTACTGGACCCTCTGGGGCTGCACCGTAGCATGAGCCTGGGTTGACCTGGAACTTTTCAAGGCAAGCATAAAGACTGTACTGCGCATTGTCTGCCTCCTTGCAGGAGAAACCGAAGATGATCTCGAGAGCTCTTACAGTGACATCACTATTGGAGTCAGATCCAGCGACTCTCTTGAGTCTAGAGGTAACATTGCTTTATATGTATGTGACTCTTCCCACAAAGCTATCTTGTTAAAATAAAGTTTTAAGTAATTTTTAAGCCTTTAAAAATGTTTACAAATCATTTTTAGAGTTACTCCTTCCATGTGCCATGTGACAGCTGAATAGAGCACTTTTGGCCAGCTTGAGTATTTATGGAAAGATATTTTTAGGTTCAAGAATTACTGCCTGGTTTTGAATTTTGAGAATTGATCACATTGGTACTCAGGAGTATTGCTCAGTTTTAGGAACTTTTAGTAGTACTAGAAAATTACTTTGTCTTTAAGTTAGAGTCTTCACCATGTTAGATATCACAGGGAATTTTGTTGTGTGGCAGTCTGTAATTGTGCAGATGAAGTTGCCTTTAAGAGTTGGATAGAGAAACTTAAAGCTTAAGAAGATGCTAGACTAATAGTAAACTCCATAAGTGGGTAACTCTTTTAGTCCTGGAAAAATCCCACCTCATGGAAACGTCTGTACTTCTCATGATGTGCATCAACATTTTTCTCACTAAAGATAAGCTGGTGAGGCTGAGGGTGGTGGTGCACACTTTTAATCCCAGCACTCACTTGAGAGGCAGCGGCAAGTAGATCTGAGAGTTCTGAGCCAATCTGGTGTAGATAGCAAGTTCCAGGCCAGTAGGGGCTGTATAGGAAGACCTGTCTCAAAACTTAAAAAGTAGATAAGCGGTAGGGAAGAACCTTGCTGGCAGCTAAGCGGGATGGGGAAGAAGCTTGTGGGCAGCTGGGTGAGAAAGACCCTCCCTGGCAGTGCTTGCCTCACGTTTGCATGGGAAGCCCTGATTGGTTCCCAGGACTCAGAAAATTTAAACAAAAGCTCAAAAGCTGGCTTATGGTGTTTGGCATTTGGTATATTCCCCTCCCTTTATTTTCCCTCCATTCTTTTTTTGCTAGGGGAGGTATTTTTATTTATCTTATTAATAGAAGGAGGTCCTGAATAACATAGGCTGACCTTACGTTATTGACCCCCCTGCTTCAGTCCCACCCCTGTCCACAGTAGTGCTAGCATGAAAGACATGTACTATGGTGCCCAGTTTCCACCATCAATTTATTGGTCTTGTTTTTATATGCTAGCATATATAGGGTCTTTTTTTATATATTTTCACACGTATACATCTTCACACTTTGTTTTTAGCCACACCCACTTCCCTTTCCATCCCTCATCCTTCTTAAAACATTTAATATTTTTATACTTTCACAATCAAATGGTAGGTTATGTTTAATCATATTCCCCCATTATCCTCTCCCATCTCCGTCTGTCTCCTGTTAAACTTTCCCCTTCCTACTTGGTTTTTAGTCTGTGCCCCCACTTCCCTTAAATTAGGACTGCTTGAACGAGTAGAGGTGGGTAGGAGGTTATTACTTGGGTAAGGGTAGCTTACCAGTGGCCACACCACTGAGGATATGGCTTCCCTTCCCCAGCAGCTGATAACTGCCTAGTCCTTCTGTGAGGTGGTGTCCTGAGCTCCTCCCCCATCTGTGGTGGAGTGTCAGTGGGCTCAGTCTTCTGCTGTCTTGTGCACCTCCACTTGAGCGCCATCTTTTCTTCCTTGCAGATAGTCCTTCTTTCTGCTTTGCTTTCATGTCACATAAAAGAAGATGTGTGTGGTAGAATTTGCAGGCTGGGAAGGTTTTAAAAACAAATCATGCACTTCAGGTTATTGCCTGTAGTGTATCTGTCTTACTTTTTTCATTACTCATTATTCTCCCATAAAATGAGCACTGGGAAGTGATGCTTCAAATACTTTTTGTTTTTTAGATGACGCCACCCAGGCAGCTGCTCATCATCCAGAGTCACCGTGGCGGTTACCACACAGTAAGTAGTGCAAGTCTCTGGGTCTGCCTATCTGGGTCTGCCTGGGAGAGGGCCGGCCCTGTACTTCCTATTGCTGGGGTGTCTCTGTTTATATTACTAGGTGGTTGGTTGCTTTTAGGTTTTCACTGATAGAGTAGCGAGTCTTATAGCTTTGTAATTTTTCATTTTTGTTGTTGAGATAACAGAATACAAAATATTAGAAGTAATGTTTTCAGATGCAGGTAACAGTGATCATTAGTGACATTTGACTTTGATATTTTGGGAGGTAGGGTACTAAGGATTGAACCAGGTTTTTTAGTACTTTTACGCAGCATTGTATCACTTTGCTATAACCCAGTTCAACAGTTTTCTTTTTTTGTTTTTTGTTTTTTGTTTTTGTTTTTTGAGACAGGGTTTCTCTGTATAGCCCTGGCTGTCCTGGAACTCACTCTGTAGAACAGGCTGGCCTCGAACTCAGAAATTCACCTGCCTCTGCCTCCCAATTACTGGGATTAAAGACTTGTGCCACCACTGCCCTGCTCAACAGTTTTCTTAAATGTTATCTTCTATTGTAAATAATTTGTAATGAATATATGTACCTTAGGTTTAAGCAAAATAATAGCATTTTCTTCTTTTTCTATTTTTAAATTTAAGTTTCAAGATTTAAGTCATTTCATTTTTGAAAATATTTCATTGAATCTAAGTTGCCATATTTTGTTATGTGTCAATAAGAAGAAAATCTGTCTAGTTGAGTTTTATTATCAGATGCAGCCTTAAACACTTTTTTTTTTTTTTTTTTTTTTT
>NW_022196891.1:53207220-53211835 GCF_008632895.1 Mastomys coucha | reverse complement strand
AGGCTGTCCTCGAACTCAGAAATCCGCCTGCCTCTGCCTCCCAAGTGCTGGGACTAAAGGCGTGCGCCGCTGCCACCACCGCCCGGCAACACATTTTTCTTTTAAAGATTTATTTATTTTATGTATATGAATACACTGTAGCACCAGAAGAGGGCATCAGATCCCATTAGAGATGGTTGTGAGCCACCATGTGGTTGCTGGGAATTGAACTCAGGAACTCTTATCAGCCCCTTAAACACATTTTCTAAAAAGTACTTTTTTTAGTATTTGATATGAGAGAGAGAGAACACAAATGTCCATTATTTTCATACATGCACACACCCATTTTTACTTCTTGTTTTGAGACAGGGTCACACTGAATTGCCTTAAGCCTGCAGTCTTTTCGTCTCAGTATCCTGAGTAGTTGGGATTATAGACCTGTGCCTCCAGGTCCGGCTGTGTCCAGGTTTTTTGTTGTTGTTTGCTTTTTTGTTTTGTTTTGTTTTTGTTTTATTTAAAGTATGTTGTTTTAAATAAGCCCATTCCTGTTGGGATTTTATTGCTGTGATAAAACACAACCAAAAGTAATTTAAGGCGGAAAGGGCTTATTTGGCTTACATATCCAGAGTCACAGTCCACTGGGGGATGCCAAGGTAGGGACCTGGAGGCAGGAGCTAATATACAGGCTATGGAGGGGTGCCGCTTACTGGCTTGTTCCTCATGGCTTGTTCATCCTGCTTTCTTTCAGAACCCAGGACCATCAGCCCAGGGATGGCACCACCCACAAGGGCTGGGCCCTCCCCCCATAAATCACTAATTAGGAAAATGCCTTATAGGCTTGTCTATAGCCAGTTTTTATGGAGGCATTTTCTCAATTGGAGTTTCTTTTTTTTTTTTTTTGTTTTTTTTTTTTTGGTTTTGGTTTTGGTTTTGGTTTTTTCGAGACAGGGTTTCTCTGTGTAGCTCTGGCTGTCCTGGAACTCACTCTGTAGACCAGGCTGGCCTCGAACTCAGAAATCCACCTGCCTCTGCCTCCCAAGTGCTGGGATTAAAGGTGTGCACCACCACCGCCCAGCCTCAATTGGAGTTTCTTCCTCTCAGTTGACCCATAGCTTGTGTCAGGTTGACTTAAAACTAGCTAGTACAAGTATGTGTTGGTTGTATTTGTGTTCAGAATAAATTTATGTAGACACCTATATGTTTCATACTTGGGATAACTTAGCTCTTCAAGGCAGATTTTGACATTTACCTAGTTCCCATTGCATTGCTTTACCTTTTGCTCCACAAATATGCAGTGCCCACAGGTTTTCATCTATTATAGATACTATTCTATGTTGCGTGCTTTGTAGTTATTACTATGTATATTTGTTTGCTAATTCTGTTACTTTTAAATATATATGTAATCTTGTAGAAAAAATTTTTGTTTTTCCTCTTACTATTTTTAAAGGATAATAGTTGTTACCACATGAAGTGTAAGAATTAAATAATTGCAACCTGTTTCTTCATTATTTTTCTATAATAAAACACCCATGACCAAGACAACTTTTAGAACAGTGGCTGTCAACCTTCCTAATGCTAGACCACCAATCATAAAATTATTTTGCTACCTCATAACTATAATTTTGCTACTGTTGTGAATCATAATGTAAATATCTGTATGCAGAATCTGCTATGAGATCCCTGGGGGTTCACTACCCAAGTTGGAAACCACTGTTCTAGAAGGAAGAGTTTATTTGGGTTTACAGTTCCAAAGGGTTAAAAGTCCATGATGTCAGAGTGAAGGCATGGCAGCAAGAATAAGTGGGAGCCTCAAACTGCAAGCAGGAGGCTGTGAGAGCACACACAAAGTTCAGAGCCTCTGCCCCGAGTGACAACCTTCTCCAACCAAGCCATGCCCCCTAACCTCCCTAACAAGTGCTGCCTGCTGGGGACATTTCATGCAGCCTGCCACAGCCTGCCACAGCTGGCCACAGCCTGCTTGGTGGGCTTTTCTTTTTCCTTTCTGTGCTGGGAATGAAAGCTTCACACACACAAACCACATCTTCAGCATAGCCATTTTCAGAGTAGTGATCCTAGAGCTGTGGTCTTATCATTGCCCAGTGCTAAGTATTTCTAGTTTAGAGAAAGGGAAATAAGATGGGAAGATGAGCCGGGCCGTGGTGGCGCATGCCTTTAATCCCAGCACTTGGGAGGCAGAGGCAGGTGGATTTCTGAGTTCGAGGCCAGCCTGGTCTACAGTGAGTTCCAGGACAGCCAAGGCTACACAGAGAAACCCTGTCTCGAAAAACCAAAAAAAAAAAAAAAAGATGGGAAGATGACTCAGTGGTTAAATGTGTTTGCAAAGGATGGGAGTTCTGTTCCTAGCACCACAGTGGACAAGGCCGAACCACCTGTGACTCCTCCTTCAGAAGATCTAACACCTTCTGCTTCTGGAGGCACCAGCCCTCAGCACATAGACATGCACACAAAAGGAAAAACATACATATTTATTGTGTGTTTGACTGGTCAGAAGGTTGGATCTGGTTTCTTTATCTGGTAGATAGGTGAAATGGCTGTGTTAGATCCTTCTGTCTTTGTTGCCAGTGTTCTCTGACTTTACTCCTTTTCTCTGTGCTAGGTCAGGACTTGCCAGCTCATGGGAATCAGCATCTACTGCTGAGTAAGTACTCTATTTCAGTCAGCCCTCTTCCTTGTTCAACCAATAAAAAGTCCTAACATGGCCAAACTTGGTGACACATACCTTTAATTCTAGCAAAGATAGGTGGGGTTCTGAGTTCGAGAGTAGCCTGGTCTACAGAGTGAGGTCTAGACAGCCAGGGCTGCACAGAGACCAAAATAAATAAATAAATAAAGTTGTAATTTGATTTTAAATCACTTCACCTCAGCTTTTTAAGTCCACCACACAGTGGTCCTGTACATAATAATTACTCTGATGTGGCGCTCTACTCAGGGCTGTTTTAGCCTCAGTGATCTACTTGGAGGGTAATTGCCAAACCTTTCTTCTTAAATACAATTACAATCCAATGGAATAGTTTTGAACTTAGTGTTAGATCAGAGTAAAGATGTGCAAGGTAGTTTTATCTGGTCAGCGATTATTTCTGTCTGAGAAGGCTTTTGTCGTCACTAGTCTGATCCCAGGAAGTTATCTCTTACTTCAGAGGCTTTACCTTTGATCTCTTCCCCCAGCTTTCCCCCTTTCTGTTATATTTATTATATATGTTGAACTTAGTATATGAAATGACATGTTTATGTATGTTTTTGCTTCAGCCTCAGGATATCAGAATAACCCTCAGGAGTGGGTTGACCAAGGTGTAAGAATGAGGCGTAGAGTGGCGTGTAAGTAGATCCCTCACTTTCCTACCCTCCTTTGTTGACTAATCTAACATAACAAATACTGAGCTCTTCAAGTCAGTACTGACAGTCAGCTCTGCTCCTAGATGACACTGCCAGTGCAGCAGAGAAAGTGGCATGAGATGAGGTGTTCTCAAGCCTCACAAGCTAGCAGCTGTGCATGAAAATGAAGCTGTACTCTTAATAACTTCAAGGGTGTGTGTGTGTCTGTGCGCGCGCGTGCGTGCATGTGTGTGTTCGTGCATGTGTGTGTGCATGCGTGTGTGCATGCGTGTGCATGTGCACTTTAGTGGACTCTATATAAGCACTCTACTGCAACCTTCTTTGCCTCTTATTTCATGTCATAAACGCTGAAAATTCACAAATGAGATATATATGTGTATATATATATATATGTATATATATATATATATACACACACACACACATTTTGTTGTTGTTTTTTGTTTGTTTGTGAGTTTTTTTGGTTTTTTGAGACAGGGTTTCTCTGTTCAGCCCTGGCTGTCCTGGAACTCACTCTGTAGACCAGGCTGGCCTCCAACTCCGAAATCCGCCTGCCTCTGCCTTCCAAGTCCTGGGACTAAAAGTGTGGGCCACCACTGCCTGGCACAAATAATATTTTCATGATTATGTTTAGGGTAGAGTAAATATCTTCCTAGAATGGAAGAAATATCTGTTGGACTGACTCCCTCTTCTGGTGTGTCTGAAGACAGTGACAGTGTACTCATATATGTAAAATAAATAAATCTTTTTTTTAAAAAAAAAAAATCTATAAACTGATGTGACAAAATGACCATACTTTGAGCTCAGTCTGTCATTATGTCTGTAGAAATACATCCACATTAGTGCTGAAGATGTAGCTAAGTGGTAGGGCATTTGGCCAGCATACATAAAACACTGTTTAGTCACCAAGATGAACAAAAAAATACAGGAAGTGAAGTCAGGTCAGTTACAGATTCTGTCTGTATTGGCTATGTAAACTGTGACAGGAAGTGAAATCAGGTAGGTTACGGATTATGTCTATAGTGGCTATGTAAACTGCGACAGTAAGTGAAGACAGGTAGGTTATGGATTCTGTCTGTAGTAGCTATGTAAACTGTGCGACAGGAAGTGAAGTCAGGTAGGTTACAGATTATGTCTGTATTGGTTATGTAAACTGCGACAGTAAGTGAAGACAGGTAGGTTACGGATTCTGTCTGTAGTAGCTATGTAAACTGTGCGACAGGAAGTGAAGTCAGGTAGGTTACAGATTCTGTCTGTATTGGTTATGTAAACTGCGACAGGA
>NW_022196891.1:53203205-53206536 GCF_008632895.1 Mastomys coucha | reverse complement strand
GTAAACTGCGACAGGAAGTGAAGTCAGGTAGGTTACAGATTCTGTCTGTAGTGGCTATGTAAACTGCGTTCTGTTTTCTGCCTTGCACGGTGCTGTGCTCCATGCCCTCCCACACCACATCATTTGTTTTGGGGGCTTGAGAACAGTCTTTGACTCTAAGGTCCACATTGCCTAGAACTCCATTTTTGGTTGTGAGCCTAGCCTTTAATGGCTGAGCCATCTCTCCAGCCCGAGTGTGGTAATCTCTAATGATTACAAGTCACTTTTCCTTAGCAGAGGCTGTATTCCTAAATAGGTGCATGAAGTAAAAGAGCCCTTTCCTCTTGCCTTACTGTTGGCTTTCCCCGCCCCCAGACAGGGTTACTGTTGGCTATTATTTTTCAGTGTTGTGTATACGTGATATTAGAAGACCATTTCCTCTTAGAATTTGTTCTTCATTGCCTCTTTTTTGGTTTTTTTGAGACAGGGTTTCTCCGTGTAGCCCTGGCTGTCCTGGTACTCACTCTGTAGACCAGGCTGGCCTCGAACTCAGAAATCCGCCTGCCTCTGCCTCCCAAGTGCTAGGATTAAAGGCGTGCGCCGCCACCACCCAGCTTCTTCATTGCCTCTTATACAGGAAACCAAATACTAATTATTCAGATTGTTAGAATTATGTGTAGCCAGAATAAAAAATGAACATCTTTTTTTTTTGTCCTATTAAATTTGAGAGACAGCACCTGTGTAGCCCTGGCTGTCCTAGAACTCACTCTGTAGACTAGGCTGGCCTCAAGTCAGAGAGCTCTAGCTCCTGCGATTGAAGGTGTGCAGCACCACACCCGAGTGAAAGTTAAAATCTAAGAGGGAGCACTTGAAAGTAAAAAATGCAGTAATAGCAGTCTGTATACCATGAAAAATTCAGAGCTTCTTGGGGTGGTTCTTAATTTGTAATATTGTATTAGAGGAAATAAATAGCAAAGAAAAAAGTTTATACAAATTGATACCAGAGAAGATTTTAAAACATTTTTTAGATTAAATTTTGTTTCAATTATTTTTGTGTGTGTGTATGTGTGGGGACCTGCTTATGCATGAACCGGAAGAGGTCTTTGGTTCTCTCGGAACTGGAGTTTCAGGCAGGTCTCAGGAACTGAACTCTGGTCCTCTGTAAAAGTACCAGGTACCCTTAACTACTGAGCTGTCACTTCAGACTGAAGTGTGTGTGCTGTATTTGTACACGAGTGTAGTACTTTCAGAGGTTAGAAGAGGGTGACAGATTCCTTGGAGTTAGAGCTATGGGCTCCCTGATGGGAGGTTTGAACTCTGGTCCTCTGGAAGAGCAGTCCCCGCTATCTTTACCTCAGTGATATCTCTCAATCCCCCTTTATTTTCCCTAAGACATTGCTCGTTGTGAATGAAAAAAACTATGTTGAACATGTTTGAGATGTAGATGTAGCAGTGCTGCTGCTGCCGTTATTTGTGAAAGAGGATCTTACTGTATAGCCCTGGCTGGCCTGAAATTAAGTCACCATGACTGGCTTAGCATTTTTTTTTTTTTTGACACCAAATTTGTAGTTAAGTTTTAGAATTTTATGTTTGCATTCCTACTACATCTTATATTAGTATATTTATGACTTAAGTACTTGTAACTACTGTACCTAGGTATTGTACTGAACTTTAAGAGTTTTGTAGAAAAACGGCATGCAAGAAATATGCATGTATCAAGCTGAGCATAGTGGTGCATGCCTACAATTGGGCTGCCTAAGCAGGGGGTTTGACGACAGCCTGGGCTATATAGCTTGATCAAGGAAAGAAAGATTATTAGCCCATTAACAACATTTTGTTTCATATAGAACAATGACAAGGAAGAAAATATTTATAACTGTGAAAGATGCCCATGGTGATTTTGTAACAGCCTTTACATAGTTCCTCCTCTTGTCCCCGATGTCTTGTTTAGCTTTTGGTTGCTGCCACTTTGGTTTCTGGATAGGGTCTCCTTATCTTCGTGCTGCCTCTGAGCTCTCCATCCTAGGTGTGCACTATCATCCTAGGTGTGCACTATCATCCTAGGTGTGCACCATCATCCTAGGTGTGCACCATCATCCTAGGTGTGCACCATCATCCTAGGTGTGCACCATCATCCTAGGTGTGCACCGTCATCCTAGGTGTGCACCGTCATCCTAGGTGTGCACCGTCATCCTAGGTGTGCACCATCGTGCCTGGGCTGTTCTCTTTCATATTTTTCTTAGCGGTCTAAATTTCATATTGTTCTCTCAGTTATGTATTTCTGCTTGCTGTGGTGGGAGTGTTTTTAAATGTGGGTGTTTCAGAACCTGGAACTTTAATTTCCTGTTGTCATCTCAGGTTAGCACCCAGTTCACTGAGTATAAAATGGTCCCAGGTCAAGTTCAATCTTCAGTCCTAACTTTATGGCTAAGATACATTCACCATCCGTGATAAAGTAGTTTAAATATGTCTAGAGAAACCAAATCTTTGAAACATTTTAGTTCCTGAGTTTTAAATCCCAACTCCTCCATTTGCGAATTCAAAGCTTCCTAAACTTTAAGCTTCTTATCTTTAGAGGAACCTATGCCTTTAACTCAGGTACTGTGATGTTATCTTTTACAGTAAACACACTTTTTTAACCTTTTGTTGTTGTTGTTGTTGTTTGTTTTTGTTTTTTCCAGACAAGGTTTCTCTGTGTAGCCCTGTCTGTCCTGGAACTTACTCTGTAGACCAGGCTGGCCTCAAACTCAGAAATCTGCCTGCCTCTGCCTCCCAAGTGCTGGGATTAAAGGCATGCACCATCACCGCCCTGCTGCTTGGTTGTTGAATATTTCAGTCTTGTTTGTGTTTTCTGGTCATGACTCAAGGGAATTTCTGTATCTTACCAGTACTAACTTTATTCCTGTGGTCTAATCCAGTGTTTCTCAAGCAAAAGCTGTTAACACAAGGAAGATCATTTATCTATTCAGAAGCTGTCTGTACCAAAGTTACTGCAGGCAAGTGGTGGCTGGATATGATAGCAAATGGAGGCCATACCAGTGAGGTTGTTGGGCCTCTTTGTCTCTTGACACAAGTTTCTTGTTTTGTTTTGTTTTAAAAGATTTTTTAAAAAAATTAAGAATTTAAATGGTCAGAATCCCTAGAGGAACTTTTTCAGCCATTCTAAGATAGAAAATAATGAGGATTTAAGATTGAGGTTTTTATGGAAATACCTTATTCCATGTAATTTAGTAATCTATAATCCTCCTCCTCATATTATCTTCACAGGTAGCTGTTTTGTAAATAGTCATTTTCCAGATGATTTCAGGCTTCTATTATGGTGTCCGTATTTTTTTTTTTTTTTTTTTTTTTT
>NW_022196891.1:53175169-53203195 GCF_008632895.1 Mastomys coucha | reverse complement strand
TGCCCTCTTCCCTTTGTTCCAGAGTTACCATTCCTAATAAATAAGCTGCCAGGCTTTCTCTCTCCACTGAATGTTTAAATGTTCACTCTCTACTAGATTAGCATTGCTGTGATTAACTGCGGAGGGGCCTTCAGTATAGCAGGCATTCGGATATTCTACCTGACCTTCGACCTCTGCTTGACCTCTGCTTTTTCTCTTCTGTAATGAAAATACGTGGGCAAATAAAACATAAAATTGATGGTCTTCTGAAATTACTTTTTATTTTAGATAACAACATTCAGAAATCCGACTTTGGAAACCAGGCTCCATCAACCTCCAGGCAACGTAAGTCTGCCTACTCATTATGTGGACCAAACTTGTAGGCTTGAATTTAAAACATTTTCTGACAGCAGTATGACTTCATGCTATTTGAAGTATCATATAAGCATTTCCATGGGAAAAGTATAGGCTATATCAGCAGTGGAATTCTGTGGAGGCAAACCATATGAAACATCTAGTTTCCTCTTGACTTTATTGTTCATAGTACCAAAAATAAATGTTGATAAGTAGGGCTGCAGAGATTGTTTGGTGAGTAAAATCTCACTGTCCAAGCCTCAGCACCGGAGTTCAGGCTGCAGAACCACATAGAGGTGGAGGGGAAAAGCAACTGCACAGTTACACTAAGACCCACATGCACATGCCTGCACCCACACATGGCCTGTGCACACACGCCACTAAGAAATTAACTAAAAACTATCTGCTAGTGAGTAAGCAACCCTTTCCATTACACTGAAGTGGGCCGGATTAGCAGGAAGGAAGCTCAAAGTGTGATCAAAACAAATGCTGCTGGTTTTGAAGTCACAGAGGTATATTTGAACTAAACTGGAACACTTACCTTGTAGATAGTCTTGAAGAACTGTCTTTTTCCCAAAGCGTGTTTCCTTGAATAATTAGTACTAAGCAATTATTAGTGATTCTCAAGTTTTTATGTCTCTCTACATTGACAAAAATACCTATAAAGAGTTTCAATTAATTTGTAAATGACAGGATTCTTTTTTATGGATGATTTTCTGTACCTAGTCATCAGTTGATAGACATCTGAATTGTCTCCACTGCTTGGCTCTTATGCATCATTGCCGTAGTGAACCTGAGATGCAGATGTCTCCTCCACATACTGAATTCATCCCTTTGGATAAATACCCAGCAGTGGAGTTGCAGGGTCATATAGTAATTTTAAAAAGTGGGTTAAAGCTACTCGTATTTACCTAGACATTAATCTCTAGTTTAATAAACTTTAGTTGGACTCTCACACCCACTTCTGTTTTTAGATACCTAAAAATATTATTCAGGTATGAAGAATTTTAAAAGCCTTTTTATGGAATTGTAGACTTTCCTTGCAACTTAAGCATTGAATAACTGACAGTAAATACTAGTGAAGTTGTAGGGGGAGGAAGAATTCCTATTCGTTTCTAATGGGAGGATAAACTAGCGCAGCCATTATGGAGATCGGTATGGAGGTTTCCCAGAAGTTACAGAGCTGCCTATATCCCTTGGGTATACAGCCAAAGAACTCCATGTCCTGCCACAGAGACTCTTATATGTCCATCCATGTTCATGGCTGTTCTATTCATGACAGCAAGGAAGTAGAACCAGCCGGTATGTCCATCAGCAGGTGAATGGATAATCAAAATGTGTTCCACACACATACACAATGGCATTTTATTCAGATGTAGAGAAAGGTGTAATTATGGAATTTTCAAGGAAATGGATGCGTCTGGAAAGTATAGCCTTAAGGAAAGTGGCCCAAACTCAGACAGAAACTGTATGTTCTCTTACATGCAAATTCTAGCCTGAAATGTATCAGTGTATATGTAGGCAGTCGTTTGGAAGATAAAATCCAAGATGGTTCCCGATACACTGTAGCAATAGACGATTCCACTGCGCCCCCTCCCGAGCGGGTGTATGCTGCGCATGCACCTCTCCCGAGCAGGTGTATGCTAATGAGGGTCTGCCGGAGAACCAATCAAGGAGGAATTGGCAGCTCAGGCTTGGGTATATAAGAAGCTCTCTCCAGGCAGTCAGGGCCATTCCACGCCACTCCACAGAAGCAAGCAGACCTGCAGCACCTAAGGAGAAGAAGAGGAAGAGGGGGAGGGGGAGGAGGAGAAGAAGAAGAAGAAGAAGAGCAGAAGGAGAAGGAGAAGAAGAAGAAGAAACCGTTGAGAGAAGAAGTCTCGGTGTTCTGTCATCATTGCTGCTGGTGGGCAGCAGAGGCGCGGAACACATGTATATATGTATAAATTACAATATACTTACGTGTATGTACATATAAATAAATATAAATGTGGGTAAAGCATAAAATACCAGAAGGAAGACTGGGAGGTAAAACTAAGTGCTCAGGAAGGATGAAGGAGGTGGAAGTGGGTGGGCAGAGGACATGGAGCGGCAGGCAAGCAGCAGGTCCTTAAGTGCAGTCTGAAACAGGAAACCAGGAATTGTTAGGGAGGTTTTTTTGTGCTCTTAAAATTCATTGCCATCTTCTAGAATTGTTTTAGTTGGTAATTCCTTTTTGCTGTTTTTTTCGGGGGAGGTCATTTTGTGCGTGCGTGCGTGCGTGCGTGCGAGTGTGTGTGTGTGTGTGTGTGTGTGTGTGTTGTGTTGTTTTTGAGGCAAGCTTTTATGTAGCCTGTGTTGGCCTTGAATTCACTATGTAGCTGAAGCTGGCCTTGAACTCTTGATGTTATTTGGCTTTGCCTTCCAAGTGCTGATGTTACAGGCATGTGCCACCACATCTTGCTTAAATCCTTAGAATTTGAATGAAATATCGTGCATTAGTAATTAGAAAATACTGATTTACTGAGGTATCAGATTTTCACCTGCATGATGAGACTCTGAAGTAGGAGAATCCTACTTGACTACAGAGTGAGACTTCTCTCTGAAGCAGTGTGCAGCCAGGAGCATCCCAAGGGTAATCCCAGTACTCCAGAGGGAGAGACATGAGAGTCAACCCTGAGTTTGAGTCAGCCTGGCCAACATAGTTTTAGATAGTCAAGGTTACATAGTGAAACCTTCTCTCAAGAAAACAAAGGAAATGGTATGCACATTTTCTGAATGTTGACAAACTGTGTACTGTATAAAAGATTACATTTGTTAATATCACTATCAAACTCAAGATCTTTCAAGAGTTAAATATTACCAGTAATGGTGATGCATGCCTGTAATCCTAGTCCTAGGGATGATAATTGTGTAATGAGGAGCAATGGGAGGATTGACATGAGTTCAGTGCCTTGAATCACAAAATAATATTAACTAATTTAAAAACTAAGGGGCGATGAGATGGCTCAGCTGATAAAAGCTCTTGTACATAGGTCTGAATCCGAGTTCAGTCGTCTAGACCCACATGGTAGAGGGAAGAACTGACTGTCACAAATTGTCCTCTGATCTTCATATGTGGGCATATACCTACATGTACACACGTGCACACACACACACACACTTTTTAAAGTTAAGTATTGGTAGCTGTCAATTTTATAATGGTAGGAACAGTATTTCCAGAATTCTAATTTTCACTTGAAGGTTTGAATGTTACACTGACAACAAGTATTGCCTGAAAGTACCAGTGTACTTTGCTCATTGTTCAAGAAAGAAGCTGTGAAATGCAGGAGTGTAACTAATCATAGATTATTAATTACTTTTCAAATAAAAATAATACATTTTCAGAAGTGCTGACTCAAGTTGCAGCTCAGTTACAAAGCCCTTTCCTTTGGACAGCTTGTCTATGCTGTACAGCCGACAGCATTGAGAAAACGAGTGCTCAGAGGGTTAACAGTCTTGAGGTTTGGTGGGTTTGGTTTTTGTTGTTGGTTTGTTTTGTTTTTTGTTTTGTTTTGGTGCTAGGTACTGTGCTAGGGCCTCACACATACTAGACATTTACACCAAGTTACACCGTGCCCCAGCCCAACGACTGTTTTAGGTAGAACAAATTCATTTAGCTACTTCATAAAGGATAGTCGTAATGAAACAGGTTCTTTCTCTCCCCCTTTAAATTTTACTACACTTATTATTGTGTGTGCATATGTGTGAAGATGGAAGGACAACTTTCAGGAACCAGTTTTCTTCTAACATACTGGGGACAGACTCATGCTATCATGTTAGTGACACCTTTGCCTGCTGAGCCATCTCATCAGCCCTTCTCCTAATTGTTGGTTTTGTTTGTTTAGTTGGTTGGTTTTGGTTTTAATTGTGGTATTGGTTTTGGTTTGAAACAGTGTCTCTCTGAATCCTGGAATTTAGAGAAACTTAACTTGCCTCCTAAAGTGCTGGGATTAACAACACCTGGCATCCACCATTCATTTTTAACCTCATGTGGTAGCAGAGAAAACTACAATGACTGCTAAGACAGCTAGCTAAGTCAGTCCTCAGTGACCCCTGCCTCAGCACCTGAAGACCTCCCGTGTTAGCTGATTCACCACCAGGACAAGTATCACCCGTGCAAAAACCAAAAGTGTCTTCCTGTCAGCTTTAGGGACTCCACCTGCCAAGTAGTGTTTAAGATCGCTTCAGGCCGTACTCTGAGATCTGCTGCTCCAAAGGACCCTAGCACATCTATCTGCTAAAGTAATTAATAAATAAAAGGTTCAGAAGTAGATTTATTGGTAAGTAAAGTTCTCTTCAAAAATGCTGTGGAGATAGAAAAACATTGTGTAAATGATAATGTAACTATCTCCAGTAACATGGACACGCTCAGTGCCAGAGTTGTACACTGTCAACCTGCATGCCACAAAGGAAGCTATTAGTCTGGTGGGTTCACATGGCTTAGTCCACATGCTGCCGTGGCGTCTGGAAAGCATACTGACTCCCTATTTATGTACTTGAGCAATACTCCACCCTGGGGAGATAGCGGTGGTAACTGTTGGGCTTCTGGATTAAGCAGTGCTTTTTATAAAGTAGCCATTATTTACTTCCCAAATATTAGAAAATGCTCCTAAGTCTTATAAACAGTTTTACTTCTGAAGTTATGCTTACACAATTTTGTATCTAAATTCTTTTTCCTTTAGAAATCATTGCTTTTCTTACATTTATGATATATATCCATAACTTAGGCATGTAAGCTTTTATTGAAGAGGATATTTTTATTTCTTAAGGAAAAAACAATTACCAGCTCCCCCTTTTTAAAGTTCTCCCTCTTACTCAGATACACCTTTAATGCCAGCACTCAAGAAGCAGAGGCAGGGAGTGTGCCGCTCACCTGGTCTACATGCTGAGTTCTAGGTAAAGTCATGCATGGCACTACAGATGCAGCTCAGCAGTTAAGAACATGTAATTCTCATGCAGAGGGCCCAATTTTAATTCCAGCACCTTTCAGGGGCTCACAGTCACCTGGGACTGTAACTCTAGTAGGTTCCATTGCACTCAGCCCCTGTAGGATGAATACCTGTGTCCACACACACACACACACACACACACATACATATACTCACAAAAAGAAATCACCCTTGAATCTAAGAAAATGTGACATATGTCTTTTTTTTTTTTTTTTTTTTTTTTTTTTTTTTTTTTCTGAGCAGAAGCAGCTGTACAATCCTCAAGTGAATCTCCTGTCAAGATAAAGTGGCTGCTGGGGCTTGTTGCCACCCTTGCCATGGGAATGTTTTGGTTCTTTCATACCCCTGCAGTAGAAACCACTGCCGTTCAAGAATTCCAGAACCAGATGAAACAACTCCAGTCTAAGTACCAGAGTCAAAACGAGAAGCTGTGGAAGAGAGGCACAACATTCCTAGAAAAACATCTGAATAGCTCCCTCCCTCGGCCCCAGCCTGCCATCCTGTTGCTCACTGCAGCCCAAGATGCTGCAGAAGTGCTCAAGTGTCTGAGTGAACAGATTGCCGACGCCTACTCTTCCTTCCGTAGTGTCCGTGCAATCCGGATTGACGGGGCCGGGAAAGCTGCTCAGGACAGTGACCTCGTCAAGCATGAAGTTGATCAGGAGCTGACTGATGGATTTAGAAATGGCCAGAATGCAGCTGTGGTACACCGCTTCGAATCCCTGCCGGCTGGCTCAACCTTAATCTTCTATAAATACTGTGACCATGAGAATGCAGCCTTCAAAGACGTAGCCCTCGTCCTGACTGTACTGTTGGAGGAGAAGACGCTGGAAGCCAATCTAGGCCTAAAGGAAGTTGAAGAGAAAGTGAGGGATTTCCTTAAAGTCAAGTTCACCAGCTCTGGCACGGCCAGCTCCTACAACCACATGGACCCAGACAAGCTGAATGGGCTCTGGAGCCGCATCTCTCACCTTGTGCTGCCTGTGCAGCCTGAGAACACTCTGAAAGCGGGCAGCTGCTTATGAGGGAGAGAAACGGAAATCCTGTCTTGAGTTTGAACAATTTTCAGACCTTGTAACAACCAGAGACGGATTTTGAAGCAGTTTTTGAAAACTGGTTTCTTTTTAAAGGAAGTAAAGTTCATACATAAATGCAGAATAACTAAATCACTTATGCAGCCTATCTGTGATTTGAGAAAATCGTTTCTTTATTTCCACTATGAACCATGTTAAAGGTATTTAGCATAGTGTACGGTATATGCAATTCCCGAGTGTCTGCCTTGACTCTGACCGAATCATTCTTGCTGTGGTGTGACGTCAGAGAACCAGCTTTCTCTTTAACTTTGGGTTTGTTTGTGTTTGTGACCTTAATGGCTGACAGCTCCCTCATTGTAGCTATGGGTTTCCCCATTACTTTTTCTCTCATGCCATTTAAATGTGTGATCCTTAGCTCCTACCTATAAAAACAGAACTGGGTGTGCAGTTTAGTAGTCCCTCCGCTACTGGCTTTTAGAGAGGGGTGGAGGGGTTGGAGGTAGAAAGAGAAGGGAAATTGTTCAATAGAGAAGGAAAAGGAAGAAGAAAAAAAAAAGATAGTTGCAAGCTGGGCATGGTAAACCACACCTGTGATCTGTCTCAGGGTAGTCAGAAGGAGCAGAAGTTCATGGCCAGCCTCATCTATATAGTGAGTTTTCTGCCACCCTGGACTACATGAGACACTGTCTTAAAAAAATAAAAATAATAAATTTAAAACTCAAAATGTTACTTCTTAAAGGAAGAAACATAAAAGTGACAAAGATCCTCTGAGGAGTGGTCACACAGGCATGCCTAGGCTGCAGCCTCAAACTGTTACAATTTGCTTTTTAAGCTTCTGTTCTTTTGTTTGTTTTTGTTTTTTGAGACAGGCTTTCTCTATGTAGCCCTGGCTGTCCTGGAACTCACTCTGTAGACCAGGCTGACCTCGAACTCAGAAATCCACCTGCCTCTGCCTCCCAAGTGCTGGGATTAAAGGCGTGCGCCACTACCGCCCGGCTTATGCTCCTGTTGTTTGTATGAGGCTAAAGCTCATTGGTAGAGCATTTGCCCAGCCTGTGCAGTACCCTGGGCTCAGTGACCAGCATTCCACACACCTGTAACCTCAGCACTCATCAGACTGAGACTGTAGTGTCTCGGGTTCAAAGTGAGCCTGGAATATATACATACATACATACATATGTACATACGTACAAACATACATATATACACATACGTACATACATACATATATACACATATATACATCAAGACCCTAATTCAACCCTGCTCCCCAGTAAAAAAAAAAAAAAACAGAGTTCCATGATCCTCCCAAGATTTTTTAAGCTTGTACATTATGCAGTGTATTTCCTTACTCTTAACAATTTGAAAGGTAGGCAGATTCAAAGCATTCTCTTTGATGATACCTGACAGTTTTTATCTTAAAGAAATTAACAGTTTCCGGTACATCCTCAACTTGATGGTTTGAGTTTTGTTTTGTTTTGATTTTTTAATTGTTATTTAATTTTTTTTACTTTTTTGCCAATACTAGGAATTGAACCTAAGATCCCACACCAGCTGGTCACGTGCTCTGCCAG
Source organism: Mastomys coucha (assembly GCF_008632895.1). Classification (NCBI taxonomy): domain Eukaryota; kingdom Metazoa; phylum Chordata; class Mammalia; order Rodentia; family Muridae; genus Mastomys; species Mastomys coucha. Next base: position 53,195,284 of record NW_022196891.1, on the reverse strand, counting down.
TGAACATCCCCTAGCAGTAGAAACACATTTTAAAGTCAGGTAACTCATATCTACAATCCCAGCACTTGGGAAATTAAAGAAGCCATTGTTAGCTATCTAGTGAGTTTCAAGTCAGCTTGCCCAAGCTGCAGAATGATGCACTGTCTCAACACCCACTGCACCCCTCCCCACTCCCAGTACACAACACACAAAGACAACTTCAAAAGTGGGCAGACAGTTCTCTGCTGGGCTTGAGTACTTGAAGTCCATGAATGGCAGTCCATAACAAAACTGAAATATGCTATGCACATGATCATTTTATTGAGTACCTCAAGCCAAAAAGAGTGAACCTTACCACATGTGAGGAATGGTGGACCTAGGTCTCTACTGCTATAGTATTGTAGGGTGTTTGTATTTATAACTAGGCATCCTCATCTGTCTGCTGCTGCTTGTTTTCTACTGTTACAATTCTAGATGCACCTCGAGTTCCTGTCCATAGACATCTAAATGAGAAAACTACGTTAGAGTCCTAGTCAACCGTTCTTTACCCAGAGTCTCATGGTGGGTTATAGAAAGTAGTCCAATTTCTTCCCAGAGGACTACCAATATTTGTACCTTTATTATCTGTTTCAGTCAAGTTAGACTGATAGGGTTTATTTTGTAAAGAATTATAAAAACGTTTTTGAAAGTTTATTTTTTACATGCATAGCATAAGAAAATGGAAATGTTTTATTGAATATTCCAATGACTTAAATAAATTGCTTTTTATCTTTCAGGAAAAATAATTGCAACAGTTAATGTGTAAATAACTTTAAAAGCTATTTTAGTAATTTAAATAAATTTACTTTTTGGGTTTGTATTCTGTGTGTTATAAACTTAATGATTTACAAGCCTGTTTTTTTAATTAATCCAACTCTTTCTTTGAAAAATTTAATGACCTTGGCTAAGAGAAGCTGAGGCCAAAAAAGTGCATTGCTTAGAAATAGAGTAACTGATTTCTTTTTTACCTTTTTTTTTTAACTCCATAGATTTTGAATTATCATCCAAGTAGAGTTACATTCGTATCTTGATTTCTCATGAGTTCCTGAAGCAGAGTTCATGTTTAATTGCCTCTGAAAGAACCTTTTTAGATTTCCTTTTTCTATTCACTCCCTCTCATTTTTAATGCCACATATTCTATGTGTATGTGTATTATTGTGCTTTATACAGAATAGCTATTTTGGCGCACATACACCCATAAGCCAGTTTTCACTGTCACTGAGGATGTGTACTGAAGAATATCTCCACCCAGCCCTCTCTGGCAGCGGCACTCAGGAGTGAGGGCCACACCTCCCCGGGCAGCACCGTGGAGCTGACTCTGTGGGGTGTGTGTGTGGATATGAGTGCGGGAGAGCTGACCCCTCCTCTGCTGGCATGGGCTCAGGCGGGATGGCCCCTCTCTCCTGCCCCTTGCTGGCTACAGGACTCCAGGGAGAGTGGGCTGCACCCTTGCTTGGGCAGCACGTTGGAGCTGGAGAGCCAGCCCTAAGGATGGGAAAAGCTGGCCCTGTCCCTCGACAGCTGTGACACTTGGGTAAACTGGCTCTACCCCTTACCCTTACAGTTCTGGAGAGCTGGTCCAGCACAGTGCCCGCTGCTACAGGCAGAAGATCTGGCTCTGACCCTTAGCTCGGGCAAAGCAGGAAAGCTGACCATGGCGGTGTGGGCACAAGAGATCTGGCAGGCTGTCCAATTCAGCTATTACCTAGGCTCAGATCCAAGGCTGTGAGTTGGCCCACCCCAAAGTCTACCCCATCTATGAACTGCTAGAGCATGTGAAAGGGACCAGCCCTGCAGATTCAAAGCTACAGGATCTCCATGACATAGGGCAACAACAGGATATCGAAGAGGAGTTCCAGTGAGAATCCAGTACTGAAAGTGTAGTAAAAGCCAGAGGTCTTGAACCCGACCAACGACTCATTGCAATGAACATTTGCAAGTAAAGCTGTTTGGGCAAAAGGGTGTACATACTGTGTGACACACTGCAGTTTTCACAGTGACATGTTTCGTTTTTTTTTTTTTTTTTTTTTTTTTTTTTTAATTTAAATTTTTTTTTTTTAGAGGAGAGGTTGTAAGGGCAGAGGGCAAATATGGAGGAATGGGGAGATGAGTGGGATTAGGGTACATGATGTAGAATTCACAAAAGTTTTTAAAAAAGTCTTTTTTTTTTTTTATTCATGTGAACATACACAGGCCACAGAACTCATGAAATAGTAGATCTGAATATAAGTTGTGGGAGTTTTTTTTCTTTTACCCTGTGGGTTCTAGGGATCTAACTCAGGTTCAGGCTTGGTGGCAGCCACCTGTACCTGCTGGGCCATCTCAACTGACCTGGTTACCTGCTGAAAGGTCAGGGACATAATACCCATGCCTAGTGTGCACATGGCCCTGGGTTCTGCCCTCAACACCTATCGAGTAACTGAATAAGTAAAGGGAGAGCGACTCCCCGGGTGTTCGAGGTCAGCCTCAAACTCAGAGTCAGTATCCCCTGAGAGCCAGAGTGGCAGTGTGGCTTAGAAGTAGGACACTTGCCTTGCACCTGGGAGCCTCTTGGTTCACTCCCATACTGCAAAAGGGAAAGTCTGGGCCTAAGCTCTACTTAGCTTATGCCTACAAACAATCCTTTCAAGTGAGAGGGTAAGTCATCAGCATGAAAGAGTTCCCTGCAGTCTCCAGCAACTGAGCACCCAAGAATTTTACCATACAGTATCAGTATCAGCTTTACAGTTTTTTGAAACTAAATTTGCTTCCCTTCTTTCAATTGCCTCCTTTACATTTTTCTAATTCTCAAACAAAACTTAAAGTCAACTGACTTTCATTCAATAAGAACTTTCATTCAATAAGAGTAGGGCAGTGGTGGTGCACGCCTTTAATCCCAGCACTTGGGAGGCAGAGGCAGGCAGATTTCTGAGTTTGAGGCCAGCCTGGTCTACAGAGTGAGTTCCAGGACAGCCAGGGCTATGCAGAGAAACTGTCTTGAAAAACAAAACAAAACAAAAAAACAAAACAGAGATGAAAGTTTGCTTATTTTATGTCATTGATCAATGCCTAAGCTAAAAATGGAAGCCCTAGTCCCTGTGCGATCTCACTAAGTGTCCTTTATGTTGGCTGCATATACCTGGAGTTCTCATAAAGGTAATAGAAATGACGAAGCTGTTCTACTTCATTGTCCTTACCAAGGCCACAGAGTAATAACCATGTGAATGAGTCCGAGTAGTCTTTTCCTAAGGAAGATTTTACTGGCCTAGCACATGAAACCTGTGGTAAAGGATGCTCCTGCTAGGGAAGCAAAGAACAGTCTCACCTGATCAAACAGGGAAAAACTTACACTCCACACTGGACAGGATGTTTGACCTCTCGCCTCCTGCATGTTCTTAGACTTTTGGACTACTTCCTCCTTTCCTGGCTTCATTTCTGCAACCTCATTGCTTGGCTATGTTTTATTTGTTTCTGAGGCCTTAGAGTTGTAAGTCTTAGGTGAGATCTTCCCTTATTCCCCTAATACTATTGGAGGTACACTGTGTGTGTGTGTGTGTGTGTGTGTGTGTGTGTGTGAGAGAGAGAGAGAGAGAGAGAGAGAGAGAGAGAGCTTTATGATTATCTGCATATGTATGTATGTATGTATGTAACTTAAAAACTTAAGAGACCTTTATAATCCTGAAAGAAGTCAGTGGTGGAAAGTGGAAAGTTTCTGGGTTAAGTGGGTGATTTGGAAGCTGGAAAACATCCATCCCAAGTGTCATGAGACAACCAGAAATGCTCCTGATGGAAAGCAGCTTCCATAGGCTTTTGACTGAATCTTGACCAGAGCCTGATACTGTCCCCACTCAAACCTGCCTTGAGGAGTGAATGACTCGCTCTTAAGGACTCATATGGCTGGTAGAGGTATATTCTGCTTTTCCTGACTGCATTTTTCCAAGGTGATTAAGGTGGTAGACCTTTTGTGTTCTCATTTATCCTGCAGTGCACTCGTGAGTGTGGACTTCCACTGCCATTTGCAGAAATAGATTAATGGTGGTAATCACATTGTGACCCCCCAGTGGTACACATTTATAATTTCAGCTTCCCAAGAGGCCAAGGGAAGATTGTTTGAGCCCAAGAGTTCAGGGCTAGACTGGGCAATATAGTGAGGCCTTTAAAAATTAAAAATTTAGGGGCTGCAGAGTTGGCTCCATGGTTAAAAGCACTTGATGTTCTTGCAAAGGTCCCAGGTTCAATCCCAGCACTGATGTGGAGGCTCACTGCTTTCTTAGGCACTGTATTAGTCAGGGTTCTCTAGAGTCACAGAACTTAGGGTAGTCTCTATGTAGTAAAGGAATTTGTTGATGACTTACAGTCTGTAGTCCAACTCCCAACAATGGTTAGCAGCAGCTGTGAATGGAAGTCCAAGGATCCAGCAGTTGCTCAGTCACGCAAGGCAAGCAGGAGAAGCAGAGCGAGCCTTCCTTCCAATGTCCTTATATAGGTCTCCAGCAAAAGGTGTGGCCCAGGTTAAAGGTGTGTGCCACCACACCTTTAATCCCAGATGACCTTGAACTCGTAGATCTTCCTATCTTAATCTGGGATTCATAGCCACTATGCCTCAAGATCTCCATGCCAAGATTCAGGTCCGAAACGTGTATCTCTCAGCCTCCAGATTAGGGCCACAGGTGAGCCTTCTAATTCTGGATTGTAGTTCATTTCAGATATAGTCAAGTTGACACCCAGGAATAGCCACTACAGGCACCAAGCATGCATGTGGTACACATACATGCAGGCAAAATGCACATACAAAGTAAAATAAATCTTTTAAAAAGGAGAAAAGTTTTTTTTTTAAAGTTAAAAGTTCAATTTGTTGACTAAAAGAGCAAGCTTTACTATAATCAGCTTTACCTAAGTAGAGTGTATCTTTCTGGTTTTGTGGTTTCTTTTCCTGTTCTTCTTAAACTATTTCAGACAGTTAAAATAAAGGAAACTCTTCAACATTATCCTGACACTAAACTCAGAAAAGGACACAATCCTTTTAAAAATAAAAAATAAAACAGAACAAATATTTTTTATTAAAAAATAAAACAAAACACATCAGTATCCCTGATAAATAGGCAAGGACCATTACTAAATCAAACCTAGCAGCATATAAAAAGATGATACACCTAGGTAAACTAGGAATTGTCCCAAGGATGCAGGGACAGTTCAATATATGAAAACAAAAAGTGCCATACCATCAACACAAAGACATAAACCACAGTCATTACAGTTAGATACAGAAAAATTCTGCTAATATGTTTATTCACATTTGTAATCCCAGTACTCAGAATGCTGTTGTAGGAGATTGCTGTGACTTCAAGGACAGAATGGGCTACAGAGTAAGACCCTGTCTCAAAAACCAAAAGTAATTAAATAATAATAATTATTTAATATAATAATAATAATAATAATAATAAACCCTCCAAAAATTAGGTATAGGAAAAATACATCAGGATAAAGGCTACAGATGACAAAGCCAGTACGACAGAGGACTCAGATCATATCCTCTAAAATTAAGAATAAGACATACATACTTCCATTATCTTGTTAAATATAATACTGGAAATCTCATCCAGGACAATATAATGAGTTGAATGACAGGAGTCCGAATAGGAATAGGAGGTGAGACTATCCTATTCAAACACATCATGGCTTTGTCTGAGGAAAAAGCCAACATGCCACCAAAAATAACTGTTAGAACCCGTCAATTGTGAAATATGAAAAATACAAATAAATTTTGTAATATACCAATAGCAAAACAAAAATTCCATTTATTGTATTTTCAAAACACAGAGAGACAGACAGAGACAGACAGAGACAGAGACAAATAAACCAATACTAAGAACAAATTCAACCAAGGAATGAATGGCTTCTTGAGTGACCCCGGTTGTGGGAATTCTCCCCTAGTAGAACCTCTGCATAGACATGTCGCCCCTGCATTCAATCCTCACTAGAACAACAAACAGAGCAAATTAACCAAGTAAAGGCACCCCACATTCACAGACTTCCCCAAAGCAGTCGGCAGAGCCAGTGCAGTCCTACCAAGATACTCAAGACTTCCGTTGTAGTATAGAAAACTCAGATGTGAGTGTGTGGGGTATGGAGGGCAGAATAGCTAAGTGACTGACTGGGGCGATACAAAGGCTTGGCCTGCCAGCCTCTCTGCGATGGTCTGTTCGCTTTCCTTCTTCCATATTGCTTCCTTTTCCATCTCCTGATAGGTATTGGTAGGGGGAGAGGCCTAATAAATACATTAAATTAATGTGTACATTAAATTCGGCGTTAGTGGGATGGCTTTGTTTAAAGGGCTTATTGTGCAAGCATGATGACCTGAGTTCAAATCCCCAGCACCTATGTAAAAAGCCCAGCCCAGTGTGAGGTGCACCTGTCAATCCCAGTGCTGGAGAGATGGACACAGGAGGCTCCCTGGGACTTCTGGACCAGCCCGTCTAGCCAATTGGTAAGATTCGGGTTCAGTGAGAAACACTGTCTCAAAAAATAAGGTAGAGAGTGACTGAGGAAGAGACCTGGTGTTGACCTCTGGCCTACACGTGTGCACACACACACACACACACACATGACCCACATGCCAAAACCAGAACAACAACAACAAAACCCCCCAAAACCACATTAGTTTGTTTCATGGTTGTGGGTGCTGCAACCACTGGAGTCCAGTGGATGGTGGTGAGGGAGGCTTCCATGCTGCCCTAAGAGTACGACTGCCCGTGTTCACTGGCATACCCACTGACACAAAATAGAGGATCCTAGCAAACTAGTAGAACCTCAGAATGGGCCTGGAACAGGGGTTCTGATGGGCACAAAATACAGCTGGGCCTATTGACTATTAACCCCCCTTAGGGAGGAGCAGAGAGGGTCAGAAGGCCCCACCTGAATACCCAACTACCCCTCCCCTCCGCCCTAATTGCTTGTGGTCTTGGGTAAGGATCTAGAGGACGTAGGTGAGGGAGGATGGGGGTGGCTCCATCCACAAAACATGTAGAAACCATCACCCTGCTGAGTGCCAACAGGTTACTATGGCTGCTATACGGTTACATACACTCCGGCTGGTAATCTCTTATGGCTGGCAATGGCTCTATGAGTAAGGCGAATAAAGATCTTCATTCCCGTGGTAAACCTTGGTGGAATTTCACCTCAGTTTATCATGGGGACCCGAGGAAGAGGGAGGCAGACTTTTTTTTTCTTACATCTCTACCAGGGAAAGCATTTCAGCAACACATCTACTATAGTTGAGATTACCGGAAGGCCCAAGGCAGTTTGTTTGCTATCTCCTCTGAAAAAGGATCTTTCTCTCTTGTAATCCATAGCTTGTCCAATAGATATTTCAAGTTATATTTGAATAGTGTAGTTCTGGGGCTGGGAGATGGCTCAGTCAGTGACATGTCTGCCCTGCAAGCCTGAGGACTAGGGATTAGATCCAGCGGCTATGCAAAAAGCTGGCTCATGCAGCTGTGCTGGCTCACCCCTTTAATGAACTTGGGAGGCAGAGGGGCAGGTGAATCTCTGTAAAATAGAGGCCAGCCTGGTGTACAGAGCAAGTTTCAGGATAGCCAGAGCTACACAGAGAAACCCTGTCTCAAAAAAAAAAAAAAAAAAATCAGGCCCACATCCACCTTGACTTCAACTTCCAACCTACACGCGCGCGCACACACACACACACACACACACACACACACACACACACACACACCAGCTTACTAGGCAGTTTGCCAATGAAATCTTCTCCTATAGAAATAAAATAAGGTTTTCTGTTATTAACTGAGGGGTTCTAAAGACCAAAGGTGCCCCTCTGATATCTTTTTATTAGCTGTAGATAGGCACATTGACAGATACAGAGAGGACAAAGTGCTTGCGCTCTTGAGAAACACAGCCAACTTCTTATCTCTGACTTCACCTCTAAGTTTTGTTATTCAGTCAGCAGCTTTTTTTTTCTCTCATTATCTTGTTATTCCCAAGGTGACCCCCTTTGACCTTCACAGCCTTCCCACTTTCCCCAAAAGACCCATATGTCTTAGGTGGACTATCGGTGGAACGTTCCACATAGCTTTACATCTGTGTAACTAAGTAGCCTTCTCCTTCCTATCCCATTGCTCATCACCTTGTAATGATGACAGGCATGCAGTGGGCCAGGGTGGTGACTCAGCCCTCAAGATGCTGGCCACCAAGACAGTGACTTGAACTCTAGCCACATAGTAGAAGGAGAGAATCCACTCCCTGTGGGTTGTTGTCTGACCACACTCAAGGCGTGGCAATGCATCTTCACATTTAAACACAGAATTAAATGAACACAAAATTTTTATCTTTTTATCATTTTTGTTTGTTTGTTTTGTTTTGTTTTGTTTTGTTTTGTTTTCCAAGACAGGGTTTCTCTGAGTAGCCCTGGCTGTCCTGGAACTCACTCTGTAGACCAGGCTGGCCTCAAACTCAGAAATCCACCTGCACTTGGGAGGCAGAGGTAGGCAGATTTCTGAGTTTGAGGCCAGCCTGGTCTACAGAGTGAGTTCCAGGACAGCCAGGGCTACACAGAGAAACCCTGTCTCGGAAAAAAAAAAAAAAAAAAAAAAAAAAAAAAAAAAAAAAGGAAATCCACCTGCCTCTGGCTCCCAAGTGCTGGGATTAAAGGCATGCGCCACCACCGCCCGGCTAAACACAAAATTTTTAATTAAAAAATTTTAAAAGGAGATGAATATCAACATTGATAGCAGTTTCCATATCTGCAGTAAATCTTACACAGCATAAACAGGAAAATATATACGTACTATAAATTATCTTTTCTATTGTCCATATATATATATATATTATTTATTCACTAGAGATGGCTCAGTTGTTAAAGGCTAGGCTCACAATTACACACAAGCAGGAGGAATGCCTGGAACAAACTAATTCTATGTAGCACTCCTGGGTAGCCATTTCCCCTAATTAAAAAAACTGTTTAAGGACTTTTTTTCTTTTTTTCTCTCTCTCTCTCTTTCTTTCTTACTTTCATTTTTTTTTTTTTTTTTTTTTTTTAGATCTTAAATACAAAGCACAAGAGTTTAGGAATAAAAACTAACCCTAAAAGCTATGTTAATAATTTCTTCAAGCCATCAATTCTATTGAGAATACAAACGGCACAATAAAAGTACCTAGGATGTATATCTATAGATGAATAAGGCAGAAAGCAAGTTGAAGAACTATTTGGAAATAAGGTGAGGGACTAATCAAGCAGGCAGAGCCACTCCTTGGACAGGATGAGGTCATGCTGCAGATAGCAAAGCCCTTCCGGTGACTTCCATCTGAGTTCTCCAAGTGTTGCACTGACATTATCTATCAGCAAATATTACTACCCCTCTTTTCTAGGTGGAGAACCTGAGATAAGAAGAGATTAAATAACTTGCCTAAGCATATACAATGTGTCAGCAATGGAACCAGATGCTTATTTCAGGAGTGTAATCTACATTTCTGTTTGAATTACTAGGTGAGCCTTCTAAAGCCCACCAGACATTTATTGGCATATCTATTTATGCAATGTACTTTAAAAACTGATATGTATCTTCTGCAAACAACTGAGTGAGATACTTTTGTTGTAAGTCATGGTCGTGTGCGTGTGTCAGAGACAGAGAGGTGGGAAGGAATTTGCCTGGACTCAGAGAAGTATTCACATTAAATTTGGATTATTTAATAAAAAACAATTTCAGCTATTTTTTTAAAAAAAAAGATTTATTTACTTATTTTATGTATGTGAGTACAGTACACTGTACCTGTCTTCAGACACACCAGAAGAGGACATTGGATCCTGTTACAGATGGTTGTGAGCCACCATGTGGTTGCTGGGAATTGAACTCAGGACTTTTGGAAGAGCAGTCAGTGTTCTTAACCGCTGAACCATCTCTCCAGCCTCAATTTCAGCTATTTAATCACAGGGCCGCCACGAAATTTCACTTGCTATGTTGTCAGACTTTAATTACCACAGTGGGCACATCATATGTTATTTGGGTGGAAGGGGAAAGCACAAATCAGAGGAATCTAGGAATTATTCTCTATTACGTCTTCCTCACTCAAATTTGGCCCTGAAAATACTTCAATCTGTATGGGAACATACTGAGAGGAAATAGGAGAGTTCTTGGTTATCACCCTTTTAGAAAATACTGCTCTTGCGCTGCAGTGATGGCTCAGCAGTTAAAAGCACTAGCCGCTGTTTCCGAGGTTTGATTCCTAGCACTGACATGCTGAACTGCTTCTAACAGCAGACCCAGGGGCTCTCACGGCCTCTTCTTCTGTGAGGGCATCGCCCACATATATGCAGGCAAAAACACACACACATAAAGAAAATACTACTCAAGCTTTTGTTCTTATCCCCTACATATTTTTTTTCATTTTTGAGACAAGATATCATTTTGTAGCCCTGGCTTTACTATGTGGACCAGGCTGGCCTTGATCTGCTTGCCTCTGACTCCCCAGTGTTGGGATTGAAGGCATATGCCACTATGCCTGGCTACTATAAATGTTTTATGAACGCAAGCTTCCTAGTGTGCAGTTGCTTTTACTACTTCTGACAAAGAGCACAGATACCCATAAGTTCTTTATATTCTAATGATGGCAAAAGCTTGCGTTGAAAACACACCAGAGTCACGAGACAAGAATCATTCCTTTTGGTTTTTTTTGTTTTTTGTGTTTTTGTTTTTTTGTTTTTTTCAAGACAGGGTTTCTCTGTGTAGTCTTGGCTGTCCTGGAACTCACTCTGTAGACCAGGCTGGCCTCGAACTCAGAAATCCTTCTGCCCTTGCCTCCCAAGTGCTGGGATTAAAGGTGTGCGCCACCACTGCCCAGCAAGAATCATGTCTTATAACTGCCTGTAAGCTCTAACTAAATTTCAAAATAGAAATTGTGTATCTTTCTCCTTCATTTTGATCCCAGCTCAGAACTAAAGATATCAAAAGTGTCGAACAAACATCCATGGGTGTGTGCCTCCCGGCTCTCCCCCTGCCCCCTCCCTCTGTGGGCCGGTGAATTTGTAGCTACAGGGACCATCAGTAGACAGTACGATTTCTTGCTCAGTCATGCCTTTTGCGTAGACAAAGCACTGGAATCCGTATCCTGAGTTTTTCTGTGGTAGAACAGAGCAGGCACAGCATGCTTCAGAAGACAGAGGTTCCAGTTTGTTCTGCCCTTAGCTAACCTAAGAATGACCAGAAACTCACTTTTCCAAGTCCCAGCTTCCTTATCTCTGAACTAGAGATGGTCATGATTCACTTCCCAAGTATTAAATTAAATTAAATCCCAGACAAAGCTATAGAAATACATATATATATATATATGTATATATATATATATACACACACACACATATATATATCATAACCATCTACATAGGCAGCAATGAAAATGACAAAGTACTTGCATATTTGAAAATGGATTCAGTAGCACACGCCACTAATATCAGCACCAGGAAGGCAGAAGCAGGAGCGTCAGGAGTTCAAGGCCATCCTTGGGTATATAGTAAGTTTGAGGCTACACTGGATTAAATAAAACTATCTCAAAAAGATTAAAAAATATGCTTATGTATTTATCAGCATATGTCTGAATAATATGTTTACTTTGTGCAAGTTGGTGTTTTGGTTTCCAAGACAGGTTTGTCTGTGTAGCCCTGGCTGTCCTGGAACTGCTCTGTAGATCAGCTGGTCTGGAACTCATAGAGATCTGCCAGCTTTCGCTTCCTGCGTGCTGGGATTAAAGGCATGCAGGACCATCTGCCAGCTTATTTTTATTTTATTTTTTTAAGTATGTGTACATGGAGATCTATTTGGAGAGACGGGTCTGTGGTTAAGAGCAGTATCTGCTCTTCTATAGGATCTGTGTTTCATTCCCAGTGTCCACAGATCCAAGAGATCTGATACAAATTTTCTGGCCTGTTCAGGCATTAGACACAAAAATGGTGCACAAACATATATGTAGACAAAACATCCATATACATAAAAATTGAAAACATAAATAACTCTTGAAATGATTAAAATAAATAGTTGTTTTGTGTGCGTTTGTGGTATGTGTGTGTGTGTGTGTGTGTGTGTGTGTACAAATGCAGGTTCTCTGGAAGCCTGAGCCACTCATTCAGTTAGGTCTGCTGTGACTCAAATTCTGGTCACCTGCAGGAGCAGCAAATGTTTTTAACTACTGAGTCATCTCTCCAGTCCCTCTTGTTGTTTTGTTTTGCTTCTTTATTTTATTTTATTTTATTTTATTTTTTGGTTTTTCGAGACAGGGTTTCTCTGTATAGCCCTGGCTGTCCTGGAGCTCACTCTGTACACCAGGCTGGCCTCGAACTCAGAAATCCGCCTGCCTCTGCCTCCCAAGTGCAGGGATTAAAGGCATGGGCTACCACCACCCGGCCCTTGTGCTTTGTTTTGAGACAGGGTCTCACTATGTAGCCCAGGCTGCGCTGGATCTCAGGGGAGATCCACCTGCCTCTGCCTCCAGGGGGCTGGCATTAAAAGGTCTGTCTGCTTTTGATTTGGGCTTCATGGTTTTAGAGGCCTTAGGTCATGGCTCTCTCCTCCATTATTTGGCTTGTGGAAAGGGAGAACTTCGTGGAAGCAGGACCTTGTGATAACTGAGACTCTGAATCTCATGGCAGCCAGGAAGCAGCTGCGCAAGGATTTTATTTCAGGCTTAATGATCTGTGTAGCCACTTAAATTTGTAGAAGGCAGTCACGTCTTCTCCACCACTCTTACTTTCAGCTGTTTGCCCCCAACTCCCATATTTTGTAAGCATTGTTTGATGCAATCAGATTTGTAACCAAGCGCTTGCCCGTTCCTATTTCTTGTTCAACAGGTGGAGATCATCTAGTCCTGAGATTCCAGGAGTGTTTTAGCAGCTGATAAGCCTCCTTAAAGCTTGCTGGTCTCCTGGGGGTGCAGAGAACCCAGCTGCCTTTTTTTCTATTTTTGGAAGGGGTGAAGAAACTCTTCTGTCAAAAGTTTAAAACTTTCCGCTGCTTCTAAGTAAACTCACTCATGGCAAAAGACAACCTGTCGGGTTACACAAACCCCCGTTTACCGCTAAGCAGTTTACTGCCTGCCGTGATAGATGCCCCAGTGTGTATTCCAACTGCATCGTGGGGCCATAAATCAGCATTAAAATGAAAGATACTAGAGGGATGCCCTTCATTTTAAAAGCAATCCGAGAAAAGGAGGGGGTTCCCTTAGTATTATTAAGGGGATTCATATTTGTCCGCTCCTCTATTTAAAGGGGACTCCGAGAGGGAAAACCTGCCATGAAGTGTAGGGAATTCTTCAGAGGCTCAAAGGCATCTCAAAAGCAATTGCAGAAGTACTTTTATTTTTAATTAATTTGGGAAAAATAGAAAGATTTGATACTTGCTTTTAAATACATTGGTTGGCTTACAGATCTTGGGAAATGTGTGAATGAAAGCAAATCTTAGCAGTAAAATAATCAAAACTGGCCTCCCTCTGACACCTAACCACCACAGTTCGAATGAACTTATACACACACAGAGACTTTAACTAGAGACTTTGTTAAAGCAACCTGGTTTACTTTGTTTTGTTTTGTGTTTGTGTTTGTGTTTGTGTTTGTTTTTTACTCACGGCACTTTGTATGAACTACATTTTCCAAGATGTATCTGTTCATTCTATGGTCTGGCAATTGCCATAATAAGTGGTTCTAAAAATTCTAAGACAAGCAAACAAAAACCTACCAAGAGGAAGGCTAACTATACTATGGCCTATTTTGCTTTTGACCTTACTGGAGATAAAACCAGGAGGAAGAAACTGCCTGCCTCCATTGCCTGGCTGTTTGCCAAGACGGCTCATCTGAAAGGATTAGTCTTAAGTGAAGTATGGATCTGAAGCAATATTCCAGATAATTCAGTTGTCAAAAGCTCCTTTAACCCCTCACAATGAGACACTCACAATGTGGATTTATTTCCAGCTGGTTTTCCCAGGCTCACACTAAACTGAAGGAATGAATTAATCCACCTGTCTCTACAGTGAATTACCATTAATTGGTAGATAGGCGCATGGACTGTGTTAACCAGCTTCTGCTTTGTTTTTTTGATTGTAAAGAGTTAATGTTTAGGGGACTTAGAGGTGTAGCTCAGTAGTAGAATGTCTGCCTAATTTGCATAAGGCCCTGCGTTCAATACCACTACAAGAAAAAAAAAAAAAAGACAGCAATTTTAAGCATATCTTTGTGTGTGTGTGTGTGTGTGTGTGTGTGTAAGCTTTAAACAATACAGGTTTATACTTCCTAAATCTTACTACAAACCAGGATCTCAAAAATAAGGGGTAGAAGAAAATATAAGGCTACCATTGATGTAGCTAATTGTCCCCCAAATTTCAAGCCATGTGTTCCTCAAGCAAGGAAACAAACAAACAAAAACATTGATCCTTAAAACCAGGATTCCTGCTAGCACAAGGTCCATAAAGGTAAAATTTCTGGTTCTAGAGTCATCCAGCAAGTCACTGTGAGCAGAAGGCACAGAGCAGAGGTAGGCAAGACCCATAAGGGCCCAGAGGTAGGCAAGACCCATAAGGGACCACTACTCCTTACAAAGGTCTGAGCCCCAATCAGTCCTGCTGCTCAAATGACAAGAATTGCATGCTTACTTAAATAGAAGAAAATAATGTACTAATTGTACTTATAATTTATGTGAAGCAGGAATACTTTATGACCTTGAAAATTTCACAGAGCTATAATCACAGCACTTGGGAGTAGAAAAAGGATGATTAATTAAGAATTCAAAGCCATTTCTTAGACACATACTGAGTTCAAGGCCAGTCTGGACTATCTTGAGACTCTAATTTTTTTTTTAAAGATAAACCAGTAAATAAAATAGTAATAAACCCTATTTAAGCATAATTTATTCTTTTTATCTATGGCTTGCTGTAATGATTAGATAACTTCACATTTAAGAAGAATAAAGTTTGGGTCTGAAGAAATGTTTGTTTAGGACCCAGTTTGCTAAGGGGCAGAAGTCAAAAGTTTGCTAAGGACCCAGATCAGTTCCCAGCATCCACATGGCTACCTAACATTACTAATTCTGAGCAAGTAAATTATATTCCAGAAATTGAAGAAACTTTGTCAGTCTGATGGTTTTTAATGGTAATGCCAGTTCCAAGGGTTCAGCTCCTTCTTCTGGCTTCCACAGGTGCTAGGCATAAACATACAAAATGGAAAATACTCATACACAGAAAATGAAATTAAAAAACAAAGTGTAGGTCTAGGGAGATGGCTCAGCCGTTAAAGGCTAGGCTCACAACCAAAAATATAAGAGTTTGCTTCCCAGCACCCACGGCTGTCTCTCCAGCCACAAACACCCCTACCCCCCAAAAAACAAAAACTGCATAAAAACAAAAACCAAAAACAACAACAAAGTGTAAAAACCAGTATTTAGTCCCAGTACTTGAGAGACAGAGGCAGGTAAATTTCAGTAAATTTGAGGCAAACTTGGTCTATAGTAATTTCTAGCCAGGACTGCATAATGAGACACTGTCTCAAAAAACAAAACAAAACAAAACAAAACAAATCAAAGCAGAAGTATAAGGTTCTGAGCCACGAATCAGTTTAATTCACTGGTTCTCTTTCTTGTTTTTTGTGAATTAGACGCTGTGATGGTTTGAGTATGCTTAGGCCAGGTAGTAACATTATTTGGAGGTGTAGCCTTGTTGGAGTGGGTGTGTCACTATAGGCGTGGGCTTTAAGACCCTCATTCTAGCTGCCTAAAAGCCAGTTTTCTCCTAGCAGCCTTCAGATGAAGATGTAGAACTCTCAGCTCCTCCTGCACCATGCCTGCCTGGATGCTGCCATGCTCCCACCTTGATGATAATGGACTGAACCTCTGAACCTGTAAGCCAGCCCCAATTAAATGTTGTCCTTATAAGAGTTGCCTTGGTCATGGTGTCTGTTCACAGCAGTAAACTAGGACAGAAGTCGTGGCTTAACTGGGAATTGTGCATGGCTGAAACTGCAAAGAACTTAGAGGTCCATTCTCTGGTGTGGTTTTGTTTTGTTTCATGTGTGCTCCAGTGCAATCTCAAAATCTCTAGGCCATTCTTCTGAGCAGAGTCACGGCCCCAGCACTGAGTAGCATCCATCAGGAGACAATCTTGTTGAAAGAGACTTAAACCTAGAGGTTTGTCCAGTAAAAATCAGACTTAGTTTGTCCATTGTTTTCTTACCAAAGGCAAATCGGTACCATTGTGTCTTCTAGAGAAAAGAGCAGAATTCTGCCAGCTGATTGCCTTAGGACATAAGCTGCAGCATCAACTGTTTCTGATCTGCCAGTCTAACTTGCACATATTAGACCTGTAGGCCTCCAAAACTGTGTGATAGTCACTATGGAACTAGTTCCTAACATTGCTAGGAACTAGGGTCGTTAGAACCATCAGTCCATCTTATGTCTAGTGATTAATACTGCAAAGAGATCAACACTAAGGAACCCAGTGTCTCCTCTGCTCTCTGTCTTTCAAGGGCTTTCAGTATGGCAGCTTCAACTTCATGTCAGATCTCAATTCTAGGGCATGTGTCCCTAAAGAGAGAGCATGGGTAGAATTTGCATCACTTTTTAAAATTACCTAACCTCTGATGTCAACTTGCATCATTTCACTCCATCATCTGAGCCTGATGCAAAGTTCTCCTCATGTTCCATAGAAAGGAACATAGACCTCATATGGAAGAATATTGATAAAACATTATAGAAGAGCATATGGGATAAAATATGGTCTGTAGGGGTTTGAGAGATGACTCGGCAGTGAAGAGCACTTACTCTTCCGGAGAACTTGGGTTTGATTCCTAACACCCACATGGAAGCTCATAACCGTCTGTAACTTCAATTCCAGGGAACCCGAGACCCTCTTCTGATCTCCATGGGCACCAGGCACACACACGGACATACAGTCAGTCTTACATGCAAACACCTATACACATAAAAAGAAAAAAAATAATATGGAAAAACCCATTTGACTCACAAAATTTCTTCGATTTCTGGAATACACTTCTAATCCCCTCTTTCCTTCCATCCTTCCCTTCCTTCATCCTTCTCTCTCTCTAACTCCTTTTTATTCCCCACTTGTTATGTAGCCCAGGCTGGCTTCACAATCGTTGTGTCTCAGTCTCTCTTTTTTTTCCCAAAGATTTATTTTATGTATGTGAATACACTGTAGCTGTACAGATGGTTGTGAGCCTTCATATGGTTGTTGGAAATTGAATTTTTAGGAGCTCGGGCCCAAAGATTTATTTATTATTATATAAGTACACTGTAGCTGATTTCAGATGCACCAGAAGAGGGTGTCAGATCTCATTATGGATGGTTGTAAGCCACCATGTGGTTGATTTGAACTTGAGACCTTCGGAAGAGCAGTCAATGTTCTTACCTACTGAGCCATCTCGCCAGCTCTGTCTCAGCCTCTTAAACAGCTGCATTAGCATGTAACTTCCACGAGATGGTGCCTTACTTTTAGAATAGATTCAACTATTGATTTTTTTTTTTCTTTTTCTCTTGACCAAAAATACCTGGTTTACTATTGCAGGAGTATACGTCTGAAAGTCACTTCTAATCTTTAATCCTCTACAGTAGGGGGATAAAAGCCAAAAAGAATCAACTGAAGGAAAGAAAGATTGATTTTGGCTCACAATTCCAAACCATTGCAGTAGAGCAGGATGGTAGCCGGGCTGTGGTGGCGCACGCCTTTAATCCCAGCACTTGGGAGGCAGAGGCAGGCGGATTTCTGAGTTTGAGGCCAGCCTGGTCTACAGAGTGAGTTCTAGGACGGCCAGGGCTACACAGAGAAACCCTGTCTCGAAAAACCAAAAAAAAAACCAAAAAAAAAAGAACAGTATGGTAGTGGTCACAGAGGCAGGAGCTCCTGGTGGACCCTCCGAACATCCCTGTAGACCGGGAAGCAGGGAGGCTTGGAAGGAGGGCTGTCCTGGACCCCACAAAGACCTGCCTGCAGGGACTGGCTTCCACCAGCCATGCTTCCTGACCCAGAGCTTCTACAAGCTCTCAGATGCCACCAGTAGGGAGCCAGGTATCAAGCAAAGGAGCCTGAGGGCATTTCAGAGCCAATCAGAACACCACCTAAATCCTAGTATATTGATTTTTTAAAAGTCATTCTGTAAATCTAAAAATAGATTTAAAAATGACTCTTAGAGCTAGAAAATTGTTTTACAGAACATGTGAGGACAATGTAATTAATGAGAGAACATGAGATGGTAATGTAAGTAATAAGATTGTCAAAAATAATGAGATAAATGTACAAAATGTCAAGGAAAAATAAAAATCCAAATGCAAATAAAGATATTATGTTGGGGCTGGAGAGATGGCTCAGCGGTTAAGAGCACTGACTGCTCTTCCAGAGGTCCTGAGTTCAATTCCCAGCAACCACATGGTGGCTCACAACCATCTGTAATGGGATCTGACGCCCTCTTCTGGTGTGTCTGAAGACAGCTACAGTGTACTTACCTATAATAAATAAATAAATCTGCCGGGCAGTGGTGGCACACGCCTTTAATCCCAGCACTTGGGAGGCAGAGGCAGGCGGATTTCTGAGTACGAGGACAGCCTGGTCTACAGAGTGAGCTCCAGGACAGCCAGGGCTACACAAAGAAATCCTGTCTCGAAAAACAAAAAACAAAACAAAGACATAATGTTATTGTTTGGCCCAAGGGGATCTGATCTGGACAATGCCAGCATTACCTGACATTGGGCTTTGGGTTGTTTGTTTGTTTGTTTGTTGTTTTGTGTCATGCTGAGGACTGAATTTAGGGCCTCGGTATCCTAGGCAAGTGTTTTACCACTGAGGCACAATCCTCAGCCCCTCAAGCTTTCTCTTCTATTTAGAACTACCTTGTTGCCAATGCACCTTCTTTTCTAGAAATTAAGTAGCAAAAGAGGCTGAGGCAGATGTGAGCTCTCTTTACTGCTATGAATCATAGCTTGAGGACAGGATGGGTAGAATGTACCCTACCTCACCCTTCTATAGTTGTCTCCTTACTTGAACTGATTGATTCCCAAGAAAGTTGCTTCTGTTATTTTTCTTTCTTAGCTCTAAAACTTTGATAAAAGTAAATCCTGTCTTATGTTGTTCAATGTTATAAAATTGAAAAGCATTTTGTACAGCTACAGTGTACTCACATACATCCCTTCCCTCCTTCCCTCCTTTCCTCTTTCCCTTCCTCCCTCCCCTCCTTTCTCTCTCTCTCCTTCTTTCTTCTCTCTCTCTTTTTTCTTTCTTTCTTTTCTTCCCTCCCTCTCCTTCCCTCCCTCCTCCACCTCCCATCTCTCTCTGTCTCTCTCTCTGTCTCTGTCTCTCTGTCTCTCCGTCTCTGTCTCTCTCTGTCTCTCTCTCTCTTTCTTTCTTTCTTTGCCTGTCTGGACTGTTTCCCTCTGTCTGCCTGTCTGTCTGTCTCTGTCTCTCTCTCTCCCTGTCTCTCTCTCTGTCTCTGTCTGTCTGTCTGTCTCTGTCTCTCTCTGTGTCTCTGTCTCTGTCTCTCTGTCTCTGTCTCTGTCTCTGTCTCTGTCTCTATCTCTCTCTCTCTCTCTCTCTCTCTCTCTCTCTCTCGTTCTTCGCCTGTCTGGACTGTTTCCCTAGCTACCAGTTTCTGGTTTTAGTTTCCCCTGTGCCTGAGGGAAAGCATGGATGGAGAATGCTGGGGAGCATTAGGAGGAACACATGGGCATTTATTTGGTTCATTTTTGTGAGGGCTGAGAACTGAGTCCAGCACTTATATGTATCAGGCAAACACTGTCACTAAGACACATTTCCACCACATTTGTTTCTTTAAGATGGGGGTCTCAGGCAACAAACACTACCCTTAACTCCCAATCCTCCCTCCTCTGCTTACCAAGCGCTGGGATTACAAGCATGAACTGTTAGGCCCTGAATGTTGGTAGCTGTTGGGTACAACCATAAGGTGACAGTGTTTATCCCAGGCTGGGGAAATGTTTAAAGCAGAGTTTTTTCTTTAGATTTGATTTTCTGGATTTTCTTTCTTTCTTTCTTTCTTTCTTTTTTTTTTAAGATTTATTTATTATTATATGAAAGTACACTGTAGCTGTCTTCAGACGCACCAGAAGA
>NW_022196891.1:53143098-53174719 GCF_008632895.1 Mastomys coucha | reverse complement strand
GGGATCCGAACTCATG
This sequence comes from Mastomys coucha, assembly GCF_008632895.1. Classification (NCBI taxonomy): domain Eukaryota; kingdom Metazoa; phylum Chordata; class Mammalia; order Rodentia; family Muridae; genus Mastomys; species Mastomys coucha. Next base: position 53,174,703 of record NW_022196891.1, on the reverse strand, counting down.
ACCTTCGGAAGAGCAGTTAGTGCTCTTACCTGCTGAGCCATCTCACCAGCCCGATTTTCTGGATTTTCAAAAAGACAGTAGTGCTGGTTGGCCTGGAATGCATCATGATTGCCCACTAGATTGGCCTAAAACTTGTCATGATTCTTCTGCCTCTATGCCCTTGGTGCTGGGTGCTGGGTGCTAGGTGCTAGGTTTATAATCATGAGCCACTGTGCCTGGATTCCTAGAGATTTTTTTAATAAATATTTACTTACTTATCTATGTATTGTGTGCATGTGTATATGTATGTGGTTGCATGTGTGCCATAGCATACATGTGGAGGTCAGAGGACTACAAAGGGAGTTGGTTCTTTCCTTTAACCATGTGGAATCCAGGGACTGAACTCAGGCTTGTTTTGACTCATTGAACCATCTCACTGGTCCTTCCTTGAGTTCTTTTGTTTTTCTTTATATTTATTATTAATCATCATCATCATCATCATCATTAGTTTTTTTTGAGACAATGTTTCTCTGTATAGACCTGGCTGTCCTAGAACTTACTTTGTAGGCCATGCTGGCCTCGAACTCAGAGATCTGTCTGCCTCTGTCTCCCATCAAAGGTGTGCCCTACAACTGCCTGACTTATTCATTATTTTTATGTGTATGCGCCCTTGAAGTTTTGTACCCCATGCCTGTGGGAACCTGGGGAGTCCAGAAGAAGGTATTGGATTCCCCTGGAACTGGAGTTGTGGGTGAGTATGAGCCACCATATGGGTGATTGGATCTGAACCCAAGTCTTCAGCAACAACAGCGCATGGTCTTAATCACTGAGCCACCTCTCCAGCCTAGGATCTTTGATTACTCTCCTGCCAAGCCTCTACAACCAGACTAACCTAAAACTGTAAGCTGACTAACATAAAACTGGCCATTTCCATTGTCCCCTCACTTTCTGCTGGCTAAGCATTTCTCTTTACTTGGGACTCTGCTTGTTCTGAAAGGTCATCCACTTTCCAAGGAGGACCTCTTCAATTGCATTTTTTTTTCAGTGTTGCATAAAAGACAAACACTCTACTAGATGAGCTATTTCTCATTTCTTAACTTGCTTTTTAAAGCAAAATACTCATTTTTAAATTTCTCTTTAGTTTTTTTTTTAACATTGTCAATATGAAATATACTCACCCAGTTCAAATTCAAAAGCATGAAGGAGATGACTCAGCGGTTAGAGCATGTGTTTTTGCCGAGGATTTGGGTTCAGCTTCCAGCACCCAGATGGTGTTTCACAACCATCCAGAACTCCACGTTTAGTGGATCTGATGCTCCCCTTTCGCCAACACAGGCACTAGCACACACAGACATAATACAGGAAAATACTCACTCATAAATAAAATGAATATAACTAAAACAATAAAATAAAAAGTCCAAAGGAGAATGGCTGATAAGCCTTCTGCATAGTCTTCATCACTGGCTTCCTTCCATGTAGCCAGTCTTAGCATCCCTCTACTTCTTTAGAGACATTCTATACACACACACAAGCAAAATAGAGCCAGGCAGTTTTGGCGCACACCTTCAGTCCCAGCACTTGACAGACAGAGGCCAGCCTGGTCTATGGAATGAATTTCAAGGCAGTCAGGGCTACACAGAGAAACTCTGTCTTGAAAAACAAACAAGAGGGGCTAGAAAGATGGCTCAGTGGTTAAGAGCACTGACTGTCCTTCCAGAGTCCTGCGTGGTGGGATCTCATTCCCTCGTGGTGGGGTCCCATTCCTGCGTGGTGGGATCCCATTCCCACAGGACACGTTATGCTCCTTTTTTTTTTTTTTTTGGTTTTTTTCGAGACAGGGTTTCTCTGTGTAGCCCTGGCTGTCCTGGAACTCACTCTGTAGACCCGGCTGGCTGTGAACTCAGAAATCTGCCTCTACCTCCCAAGTGCTGGGATTAAAGGCGTGTGCCACTGCCCAGCTATGCTCCTTCTTTGACACTCCATGATGTAATGATTTCCACCGTAAGTCCTACACCCTGTCCCTCATTTCCTTCAACCTCCCACTCCCCTTTTAGAGTGAGTATTACCCACTTTTCTCATATTACAGCAGAACACGCGACACCAACAATTTCAGGAGGAATTATTGACTTTGGCTCTCAGCTTGCAGAAGTGTCAGTCCACCACAGCAATGAGGTTGTGATGAGGGAGCGACACTGCTCACAAGAGGTGAAGTGAGGCTGTGATGAGGGAGCGACACTGCTCACAAGAGGTGAAGCAAAAGGGCGCACAGGAAGAAACCAAGGCGTCGCAGACATGGCCCTGGTCATCAACTTACTTTTCTTCCAATAATGTTGTCAAATTAGGAATCTATTACCCCAGTGACTAGGTTAGAGTCCTCATAGTTTATCTCTGGAAATTGCTCTCATGGACACACTCAAAGGTATACTTTCCTTATCTTAATCTAGTCAAGATGACAACTGTGTTGGCTAGTTGTTGCTGCTGCTGTTGTTGTTGTTGTTGTGGTTTTCCAAGACTGGGTTTCTCTGTGTAGCCCTGGCTGTCCTGGAACTTTCTCTGTAGACCAGGCTGGAGTTGAACTCACAGAGATCTACTTGCCTCTGCTCCAGAGTGCTAGGTTTAAAGGCATATGCCACCCCAACTTGACACAGCTAGAATTTTCGGAAAAGAGGGAACATCAGTGTCTTCATAAACTAAGGCATTTTCTTAATTAGTGATTGATGGGAGACGGCCTAGCCCATTGTGGGTGGAGCCATCTCTGGGCTGGTGGTCCCGAGTTCTATAAGAAAGCAGGCTGAGGAAGCCAGCAAACAGCACTGCTCCCTGGCCTCTGCTTCAGTTCCTGTCTCCAGGTTCCTTCCCTGTTTGAGTTCCCTGACTTCCTTTAATGATGGACTACAATGTGGAATTTTAAGCCAATTAAACCTTTTCATCTCCAATTAGCTATCCCAGAACAGAAACATTCGGCTCCTTCTCTGGCCCCACCATCCTCTGTTCTGTTGTCAAGTTTGTTGTCTCTTTTTCAGGCCAGAATCCAGCTTTGAGCTCCTCCCTCTCCCTCTCTCTCCCCTCCCTGCCCCCTCCCCCCCCACACCCCCCAAGCTGTCTGTGTAGTCTCTTCAAGACCTGTGTTAATAGCTCAAGGAGAAAAAGAGAAGGCCTATGTACCTTGTGGCCCATCCTCTTGGATGAAATGTTCCTCTCAGAGCCTTTGCAGGTACAATGTCTCTATTTTCAAACTAGTAACTGGATTGTGTGAAGGGCAAAGAATCACGAACCTGCTTTCGTAGTTCTTTTTTGAAAAGGCTTGTGTCTTAGAGGCTGGTCTCACAGCCACAGCTATAGCTACTGCTGTCACTCTGTTTTAGGAACTTAAAGTTTCTGATTTTAACATCGAATTGAGGTCAAATCCACCTCAGTGTGACCTCTGTGGGTAAGCCTACATAATTTTGTTCTCTGGGTTTACTGTCTCAGGTCTCTCCCCCTCCCTCCTGTTCCCCCTTCCTGGAATTAAACCCGTGGCTTTGTACATGCTTAGGCCAGTACCTATCAACTGAATGCTAGCCCCAGTCCATAGCCAACATTCTCTTGACTTGTACACACACACATACACATACTAGTTTTATATTTGATGATGGGGGCTACATCTGTTTTCTTGCAAAGGATGTTTTAACTGATAACTTTTAATTTTTGCTAATTCTGTGTGTGACACTCCCCACCCCCCACTCTGGGGAGCAGGGAGATGAAACAAATGTCCACTCATCCAAGATAGGGCACTAATGACAGACCAAATAAACCATTCCACCCAAGTTTAGTTGAGAAGACAAACGGTCCTGAGGGAGTAAGGAGGATCAGACAGAATAGTAACGGTAGTGTGATAAATAACATCAAAATAGACCATAAGCATGTATGAAACTGTAAAAATAAATACAATTTATTTTAATAATTAATTAATTGATTAATTAATTAATTTTGAGACAAGGTTTCTCTACATAGTCCTGACTATCCTGGAACTTACTATGTAGACTAGGATGGCCTCAAACTCACAGAGATCTACCTGCCTCTGCCTGTTAAGTGTTGGGTTCAAAGGTGTGCACCAAACATGCCCAGCTTATTTTTAATATTTTTATGAATTCTTTGAGAATGTCATTCAGTGTGTTTATTTACCCCTCCCCTAGCTCCTCCCAGATATATTCTCTTTCTCCACTCAACCTTCTCTTCCTTCCTTCCTTTCTTTGAAAACCCACTGTGCTCATTTTAGTTGCCTGTATACTCCTTGGTGTGGGGCTGTGCACTGGAATGTAGTTGACTTCCCAGAGGGATACACTGAAAGGATACTGACTGTTCTCCCAGAGGCTAGTAATTGCCAACAGACCCTCAGCTAGGGATGGGACTTGTGCTCACCTCCACTCTGTGCTCACATCTTGTTGGACTTGAGCTTGTGCAGGGCTTGTGCCTGCTGTCAAACAACCACTGTGAATTCAAATGTACAACTACCCTGCTGTGTCTGGAAACACTGCTTCACTATAGTAACCCACCTCTTTCTTTCTTTTTTTTTTTTTTTTAAGATTTATTTATTTAATATATGTAAGTACACTGTAGCTATCTTTAGATATCCCAGAAGAGGGCATCAGATTTCATTACGGATGGCTGTAAGCCACCATGTGGTTGCTGGGATTTGAACTCACGACCTTCAGTAGAGCAGTTGGCGCTCTTAGCCACTGAGCCATCTCTCCAGCCCCAGCCCACCTCTCTTAAAATCTTCCCATTTTATTTCCAGGGGTGATCCCTCAGGCTTAGGAGGTGAGTGTGTGATATGTAGGTCCCATTTAGGGCTGAACGCTTTGTAGTTTATTATTCTCTGTATCTTGACCTGTTGTGGGTCTCTGTTAATTGCCATCAAAGGCTAAAAGAAGGTTCTCTGATGAGGGTTGAGAGATATACTAATCTATAGGTATTGCAGTATGTCATTAGGAATCAGTTTAATACTAGGTCCATTTAACAGAATAACAGTAGATTCACCCTTACATCCTATGACCTGTCTATACAGGTTCTTGGCCGCAATAACAGTGCCAGGTATAGGTCTCATTGTAGGATGCAAGCTTTAAAGCCAGAAAGTTGTTGATGACTCCCGTGACATTTGTGCCACCTGTGTGCATATCATGCCAAGCTGCTCATCAGTGTAGCTTGTGAGCTTTACATCTGGGTACAGTTGGGATCACTTTTCTCCTCCAGCGGTATGCATGGCACTTTCCATGCACTGTGCAACCCAGGCAATAGAGATGAAGTTTTCTCGAGACAGGGTTTCTCTGTGTAGCCCTGGCTGTCCTGGAACTCACTCTGTAGACCAGGCTGGCCTCGAACTCAGAAATCTGCCTGCCTCTGCCTTCCATGTGCTGGGATTAAAGGCGTGCGCCACCACCGCCTGGCGAGATGAAGTTTTCATGTGAGTACAAGTTGATTTCTCCATGTTCTATGACTCAAGCATGTACTGTCTTCACTAGTAAGGTCTTGATGTTAAGTTCTGGAGAGTAACCAAGATCATGACAGTAGTCTGTAATGTTGGGGAGTCTGTGGGACACCACTGGCTACCATACTTTTGAGAGTCTATGGGACACTACTAAACCAATAAATGTAAAAGAGGTAAACCCATTCCTGGCACTAGACTTTTTTTTTTTTTTTTTTTCTTTTTGAGACAGGGTTTCTCTGAGTAGCCCTGGCTGTCCTGGAACTCACTCTGTAGACCAGGCTGGCCTCGAACTCAGAAATCCGCCTGTCTCTGCCTCCCAAGTGCTGGGATTAAAGGCATGCGCCACCACCGCCTGGCGGCACTAGACTTTTTAATTGTTAGCCTGTGGTGTTTAGTAAGGTCGTCTTTACCTATTATAGGGTAGCTCTAAAATTTTTAAAAATATATGTCTATGCATACACTATAGGAAGTTTTTATAGTAGTAGGTTTCCGTATGTCTTTTTCAAACGGTCTTTAATATTAGTTACCTCCTTATACTCCCTCCACCACTCTGCCCTCTCCCCCTTCACCCCAGCTAACCCTTCCTAGTTCACTATTCCCCTCACCCTCCTTTATGCCACCACATTCTGTCTCCCATCCTGTGGAAACTCCCACCTCTCGTACTAGCTGCCTGACCTCTGTGGGTATTCCAAATGAAATACTCAAGTCCAGATAGTCAAAGCCAGTATGCACAAATGAGAGCAAACATGTTATGTTTATTTTCCTACGTTTGTGCGATCTCATTCAGAGTGATTGTTTATAGTTTCATTCATTTACCTGAAAAATGTATAATTTCACTTTTCTTAACATCTGAAAATCATCGCATTACATTTTTATTATCCATTAAGATGTTGATGGGCATCTAGGTTATTTATACTTCCTGGCTATTGTGTAACAGCAATATGCATATGAAACATCTCTGTAGTAAATATAGGATTATTTGGGTATACGCCCGAGTATTCTAGCTGGATCAAGTGGTAGATCTCTTTCTAGCTTTCTGAGAGACCTCCACACTGATTTCCATAGTGGCTGTACCAGTTTACACTCTTCCAGACCGCAAGCATTTCCTTTCCCCCAAATCCACACCAGCATTTTTGTCTTAACCCCTGCTATTCTGACTGGAGTAAGAGAAAATCTCAAAGTAGTTTTAATTTGCATTTCTCTGATGGTAAAATATGCTGAACATTAAAAAAAAAAAAGAAACATATTTTTAGCCTTTTGTTCTTTGTCTTTTGGGAACTTTTTGCTTGTTTTCATATTCATTTTAGTTTCATTTTAGATTAGATTGGGTTATTTGCTGTCTTGATGCATAGTTTCTTTTGAGGGTTTTTTTTTTTTATATATATTCTAGTTACTAACATTGTCAGATTTATAGCTGCTAATGGTTCTCTTTTCCTCTTCTGTAGGTTACCACACAAATGATGGTGTCCTTTAATTTATTTCTCCTTTATTTTATGATTGTTTTGCCTGTATGTCTGTCTGTACACCACAAGCATGTAGTGCCCACTGAGGCCAGAAGAGGTGGTCAGATCCTCTGGGTCTGGAGTTATGGATAGTTGTAAGCTACCTCGGTTCTCTGGGAGGACAACCAATGCTCTAAACTGTTGGGCCATTTCTCCATCCACTGGGGTCCTATTCAGACAATACTTTCATTTGCCTATAAGTTCATGGATAGTATCAGGTCTTTGTGTTTGTTTTGGTTTTGTTTGAGACAGGGTTTCTCTGTGTAGCCCTGGCTGTCCTGGAACTTGCTCTGTAGACTAGGTTGGTCTTGAACTCATAGAGATCCTCGTGCCTCTATCTCCTTAGTGTTGTGATTAAAGGTGTGCACAATCCCTGCCTAGCATTTTAAATCTTTATTACATTTATTTGAGGTGTGTGTGTCTGTCTGTCTGTGACACAGAAGTCATAAGAGGACATCAGATCTCCTGGAACTAGAAGAGTTACAGATGGTTGTGAACCACCATATAGGTGTTGAGAACTGAACCCTGGTCCTCTGGAAGAACAGCTAGTGCTCTTAACCTCTGACCCATCTCTTTGAGACTCTGGGTGTCAGGCCCTATGTTGACATGGTTTATATGTGGGTCCTCAATTTTAAGAATAAATAAAATTTTAAAAGAAGAGCTCAAGAGCAACTAAAAGGTTAAGTCTAGAAAAAGGACAAACCAAGCAGAGGAATCAGTAAATGTACTTCTGTGTTTTGATTAAAATGGAATGGAAATTTATTACTTCAATTGGTAGAGTTTATTGTTGAAAATGTAGCTAGGGGCTGTTTATAAGGCTCTGCAGGGGAAGGCACTTACCACATAAGCCTAGCAACCTGAACTGAATTTCCAAAAGCCATGTCAAGGTAGATGAAGAGAATGGACTCCACAAAGTTGTCCTGTGGTGTGTGCATGTCCTGTCTCAACACACTAACAAGTATAATAATAATAATAATAATAATAATAATAATAATAATAATAATAATAATAATAATATAAAAGGGAGCCAAGCGTGGTAGCACATTCCTGCAATTCTAGTACTTGGGAAGTAGAGTTGGGAGGATCAGAGGTTCAAGGCTGGCCTCAGGTACATGAGACCTCATCTCAACAACTCCCCACCCCCAACACACACACAAGAAAAGAAAAGTTGATGATTACAGATTGGACTTGGTCTCCAAGATTGACATGTTCTTAGCAACATCCCCAGATGATTCTCATGCATCATTTTGTACAATTAATACAAAGAGTCAATGACTCATTTCATTATTATAGATATGTCTCTCCACTTGTCAATTTATTGCCTAGAATTAGTATCAGATATATCATGTTCAAGAAAGAATATATCAAATTCATTCAAATTTTTGTTCAAGAGAGATCAACTACTTAAACATATTGATTGCTTATTTAAATATTTTCAATAAAACATTTAAAACATAAAATGAAATACTGTCCTAGCTAATTTTATGTCAACTGGACATAATATAGAGTCATATGGGGCTGGAGAGATGGCTCAGTGGTTAAGAGCACTGACTGCTCTTCCAAAGGTCTTGAGTTCAATTCCCAGCAACCACATGTCAGATTACAAATGTCTGCAACTCCAGTTCCAGGGAATCTGACACTCTCAAACACCAATGCACATACAATAAAAAAAAAAAAAAGATAGAGTCATCTGAAAGGAGGGAAACTCAACTGAGAAAATGCTTCAGTAAGATTTAGCTTGTATTAGTCAGGGTTCTCTAGAGCAGAGGAACTTATAGAGTAAATCTCTTTATATACATATATATGTATACATATGTACACACATATACAATGTACACACATGCATGCATATATATGTATACATACATACATATATATATACATACACATGTATGAATGATATATATGTATATGTACATATACATATATATATATATATATATATATATATATATGGGGATTTATTAGAATCACTTACAGGCTATGGTCCAACAAATCCAACAATGGTATACTATGAATGGAAAGCTCAAGAATTCAGAAGCTCAGTCAGGCTAGATGTCTCAGCTTGTCTTCCATAAGCACTAGAATTCCAAAGAAGTAGGTTCCAATTCCAGTGAAGAAAGAAAGTTTCTTGCAAGGCAAGAGCAAGCAGACAAAGAGCAAATGCCTCCGTCTTCCATGTCCTTATACAGCACTGTTTCTCAACTCTTCCTAATGCAGGGACCCTTTAGTATATAGTTCCTCACATTGTTGTGACCCCTCTCCCAATCATAAAGTTATTTCTTTGTTACTTCATAACTGTAATGAATCAAAATGTAAATATGTAGTATGCAGGCTATCTGACATGTGACCCCTAAAGGGGTCACAACCCACAGACTGAGAACCACTGTTCTATGAGAAAGCAAGCTGAGTGAGCCATTGTGAGCAAGCAGTAAGCAGTACGCTTCCATGGCCTCTGCCTCAGCTCCTGCCTCCAGTTCCTGTCCTGACTTCCTTCAGTGGATGAACAGTGATGTGGAAGTGTAAGTCGCTTTGGTCATGGGGTTCCCTCACAGCAGTCATAACTCTGGCTGGGATGAGTACCTAGACCCAAGTTACACAATGAGTACATAGCTCCACCAGGCTCCAAATCCAGATTTTTGTGACTACAGAGTCCATGGTACCATGAGAAGATGACAGACGATGTTGTGATGAAACATGACCAACCCACAAAACTGTAAGAGGACACTTTGTCATCTGTCGAATGAACAGCATTGTAGACTTTGTGGAAGGAAGAGCAACTGCAATGTATAAATACCCAAAGTGGCAATTCTCCTGTCTCAGCCTTCCAGGTGTTGGGCTTACTGGCATATGTCACTATGCCTGGCTTTCCAAGACAATGAGTAGATACATTAGCTTGGATTCATTGTCATTAAGCAGAGGCTCTGGAGGGGTCAGAGGATACACAAGGGTAGAGAGCATTTTCTACTTTATTGTACTCTCTTCAGGGAGATGGAAAGAGAAAAGCTTTGCCAGCAGGAAGTTAGAAGTGTCCACTAATCTTATCTTGGCAGGGGGAGGCAGGGTAGGGACAAAACTTGAGGCACCCTCTGGAAGTACTGATTTAATCGTTTGTGCAGGAGGAGTGTGGCTACTTTCATAAACCTGTGAGGGAAATGAAGAGACTTTGATACATTTGAAAGCCAATACTCTTGAGGGAATAAAAAAGAAATCACAGAATGTCAAAAGGTGGTTCAGTGTGTGATCCTAGCACTCAGGCGGCTGAGGCAGGAGGACTGTGAGTTCCAGGCCAACCTGGGCTATTCATTCAGCAGGATCTTGTCAGAGAGAAAGAGAGAGAGAGGGGGGGGGGGCAGACAGAGAGAGAGACAGAGACAGGAGGAGAGAGGGAGCAAAGGGAGGGAAAGGAGGTAATGTGGGGGGTGGGGAAGCACCAGTTAGCTTTGGAGTAATGGACATTCTTTATTTCCCATTGATTGGTGCTATAATATTGGGCAAATAGTGTTTCAGAACTCACTATTAAAAAGTAATTATAACTCAGTAATGTGATTGGATACGTCCTTTAAAATAAGTAGGCTGGGGAAAAGGTAAATTTCATTTTTCTTTTTTATTACATGTATGCATGTGTACATGTATGTAGTCATACATGTCTTCTCATGTGCCTGCGCGCCGCAGTTCTCCTGTGGAGATCAGAGGACAACTTGTAGGATTCTGCTTTCTTGGTCCACCATTCTGGGTTCGGGGATCAAACTCAGATTGCTAGGCGTGGTGGCAAGTCCCTTTACCTGCTAATCCATCTCACAGCCGCAGTTCCACTTTTCAAATCTTTTTCTTGCTACTGCTTGCATACTCGGGATTTCCATAATTCTCATTCTTTGCTGCAGTGCCTTTTCTCAGGGAGAGGGTATACACTGACATGTGTGCGGGACTTTTGTACATTCACGTAGTTCCTGCTGAGTTACGGCTGTCTTATGGAGAGGATCAGTTATTGTCGTCTGCTTTTATTGATATGGTCAAGGTAACGAACATTTATTGAACATCTACAATGCTCTAGTTACTGTCCTAGGCCCATGAGTGTCATACACACACACACACACACACACACACACACACACACACACATATATATGACACTCATGGTACTTTAGATGAGAAATAATTTCTAGGCAAAGTAACTATCGGAGCCTAGAAGGTGAAGAGCTTAGTCGCAGTGAGCACCTAGAGGAAGGTGGCATTATTTGCAGAAAAGCTGTCCCTTAAAGCCTTGACAGATGATAGACTTCACCAAAGCGGAGACTGTGAAAAGACAAAGCTAAGAGAAAAATAATGTTGACCCCTGAGGGCTTCTCAAACCATGATACGGAATGGAAAGGAAACGTAGTTTTTACTTGCTTTGGAGTCAGCGTGAGCCATCGGCGTGCTTGCTGAACAGAACGGGTAAACCCTGGCCAATGAGAGGGCCACAGTGACAGCAGCGAGCAGCTGCAGCAGCCGCAGAGCTGCGGTTACTCCGAACTGCCGAGAGTGGCGATTTATTCGGACCATTGCTGAAGCATCATCATCAGCTCTCAGAAAGCTGCCGGTCCCTGGGATCCCCGGTTCACCCTTGTCAAGTCCTCAGCGTGTTTTGGCCCCGGGAGTGGTTGGTGAACCGCTTAGCCCGGAGGCCCAATTAGCGTCAAAGGGAAGGGGGTGGTCTCCTCTGCGGACAGACTTTGGCTCCTCCCGAGCCCTGCCTCCAGCGCGCCACACCAAAGATGGCTTCCCCGCGTTCTCTAGCCGCGGCTCGTCTCGCGCACCTTCGGCCACACTCAACATGGCGTCAACCCAGGGTTGCATTCCTGCGGAACGGTCTGCGGACAGTTCTCGCGAGGTTGGCGAGCCTCCTCCTCCCCCCGGCCCCAGCCCGCTCCCTCCCCGACTGCTCCCGCCCTGCCTCGCGCCGCCGCCACCGCCACTGCCGCCGGCGCCGCTCCTCCTCCGTGTCAGTTGTTGAGCTGTAATGGCGACTGGGCCGCCGCTGCCGAAGTGACTCCCGGGCGGGGGAGCGGGGCCGGACCTGCGCCTGAGAGGACTGCGGAGAGCCGCAGCTCGGGACGCGGGGCTCGCGGCCGAGCAGAGGAGGCCGCCTCTGCGCCTCTCCTTCCTTCCCTGCCGCCCGGCAGATCCCGGGAGCCGGGGCGAGGCGGGCACCCGGTGCGTCCCCGGAGCGGGGAGGCCAGGCCGGGCAGCCCTGGGTCCGGTCGGGGCGGCGTCACTGCACCCTCCGCCAGGCCCCGCGGGATGCACCGTGGGAGCCGCGGGCGGAGGCGACACTCTCAGGTGAGCTGCGGGGAGACCTGGCGGAGCCTGCGGACGCCTGTTCCGCCTCGGATGTCTCTGTCCGCGGTCCCAGGTCCCCGAGGTGGCCAGAGAGGCGGGGCGGGGCCCCTGGCACTGCCTGACGTCCCCCTGGGGATCCTTCTTGGGTCCCGAGACTTTTCCTGGAGGGTCCTCCTGAGACCTGGGCTCCCGGACCTACGGGTGCCCACCGAAGACGAGAATGCTTTGCCTACCTGCCAGTGTCGCCCTCAGCACCCCCGCCCCTCCTCTTGTCTGCATAGAGTTTAAGCCACCTCTCACCTTTGGTCTCCGGAGTGTCCCTTCTTCGTTTGGAGATCGAGCAATATTTTGGGAAATTCCGGGGCACTAGCTCCAGTGTCGGGAACAGGTTTCTGTTCCTTTTCCCGGGTGTAATATTCTCAGAGTGCAGGATGGGGAAAACTTTGATCACCTCCAGTCCAGCAGCAGTTGTTGAATCAGAGTCTGACGGGCTCATTCACACATGATTGGGCTGGTGTGTGTGTGTGTGTGTGTGTGTGTGTGTGTGTGTGTGTGTGTGACATTTAACAAGCCTTACACGTTGGAAGTTGTCACTCCCGCTCCCCTCCCCCCTCTTTTAAATTCAGACGAATATGCTAAATCATATTTAGCTAATGTCACAGATATAGGCAGAAATTTGCCTGGATTTTAGTGTTCAAGTTAGGAAGTTGCAAATAGGTATAGATTTTTTAAAATGGATTTTTGATATTGTAACAAATGTTTCATTGGGGGTGGGGTGGGGAAAGGTCGTTAGGAATAGTGTTCGGTATCCATGTACTCTACTTAATTGTTTTGCTGGTGTTTCTTGTTTTGAATTTGGAGAAGTCGTTAGTGTTGCCACGTTCACCTGCTCTCTTAGCTTGTATTTTAAAGATTGAAAAGGAAAGTTCATCCCAGACCAACCTACTATTAGCACTTGGGAATTTTTGAAGAAGCAAACTGCTCTCCATTTAAAATATTTCTTAATTTTAAATATTGCTTTTTAAAAAGTCAGTGTGCTGCTAATAACATGGGATTGTGACTTTGGACGACTCTTAGACCCGTACTAGAAGTTACTTCAAGCCCATGAAAGTGTAAGCATTTTTGTATGCTAAATTGACAAACTATTAAATGCAACAAGTGTGAACTGTTACTGCATTCAACTTCGTACAACTTAGTACACCTTAATCAGAGTATAAAGTTCATGCCAGAATGCACTGTATATGTGGATAATTGTGTATCTTGTCTTTTCATAGCAGAACTTTGTGCTTATAGTAATGTTTGTAAACAATTTTGTATATATATATGAAAGACTTTTTCTGACATGTATTGGTGTATAGTATTATTTAAGACCATCAATACTATAAAATCAACCTTTTATGGCGTTAATAAATTTATGAATTAAAGGTTTTAATTTTTTCTTCTGATTGTCATTTTTTAAAATCCTTTTTAAATACACTGTATAGGGGCACAAGAAAGGAAGTGAAGTCCTTATATAACCACTCCAGTTTGTTAAACTGCTATAACTTATAATGAGGGCAAAAGAGAAGTTGTACGAAATAACTGACTTTTTGGGGGCAGGGGGATGGGTGTACTTCAAATCCATGAATTAGGCTTTGTGTACTCGTGTGAGCAAAGGAGACTCAGATCTTTATTTTGTAGTTGTGGAAATGGACATACAAAGCCATTAATTTATGTGACTGCTGTTTTTATTCTGCAGATATTCTAGAAGTAGTTATATTTGAAATTAAATATTAGCCTTAGATACTTTTGCTATTTGTTATTATTTCAAAATATTTTTAAAAATATATTCTTCCTTTGCACATGACACTTGTTCCTTGTGATTTCTGGTTTTTAAAGGCATTTCATAAAATTTTATTAATTATTAATAAGTCATGAATTAATATAATGGATCACTGCTCTAAGTGGTTGTGATTGTTATTTGTGCTGTGTGGGTCAATTTGCAAAATAGTTTTTCTTATTGACTTTCCCCATAGGTTACACAGTTTTTAGTGTTGTACATAGTTAAAGAAAGTGCAGTGTCTCTCTGAATTGATTTTGTTGTCATTGGTCATTGGTATTCCTCAGTGGAACTTCACATTTACCTTGAGTATTTTGGGTTATTGTTTATTATTATTATTATTATTATTATTATTATTATTATTATTATTTCTCATCTGGCCTCCAAGTTCTCCTCTGGTGGAGGTTCTCTATTAGTTCCTAGCATCTATGAAAATAATCAATCAATAATAGTTGAGTTAATCTCAGCCCTAGGATAATACTTTAAAATCAGAACAAAAAACTGGTTCTTAGTTCATAGGCACATTTTAGCTTGCTTTAGACATGTGCTCCAAATGTCTGTGCAGATTTGCTGGGTATCAGGGAATGACAGCCTGGGGTTTCAAAGCCACTGAGAGTAAGCCACAGGTGGTTCCTGCAGCTGTGACGATTTTAGTGATTTGCCCAGGTACTCTGTTAGCAGTTGTAACTTAAAGAAAATGGGAGCTTTAAGACCCTAGCTTAATTGTAATTATAGTACAATTACAGACTTGTAATAAATTTGGATCCTTCTTAATCACAGTAGTGGGTGTTTAGAATACTGGAGTCCCTTAGTCCGGTGTCCATGCTGTGTGTTGGAAGGCCAGCACCATGGCCTGAGAAGAGTCCACTAAGCAGCTCTAGGCTTACGTTTGTTTTATGTGTCAGATACTTGTCAAGTCAGAAGGTAATTATGATTAATTGGGCGGTGGGTTTTTTTGTCACTATTAATTGAAAATTCAAAGTGGATCTCAATTTTCATGTTAACTTAAAAATATTAGACTATAAATTAGTTTAAGTAGAACAACTTTCTGGATGACATCTGGCATTATCAAAATTTCAATAAAGTACATGTACTATGTGATAAAATCATTAAATGTGAGTTTTATGTTACATAAGTTTTAACAGAAGAGCCCAACTATAAATAACGAATATTCATTTATCATGATTATAAATAAAAGGAAGCATAAATAAAAGGAAGATGTTCAGAATGTCTGTTGGTAAGGGAATAGTTAAAATCACAGTATATTTATGCTGTGAGATACTCCCCAGTTGTTAGCAGGCTTTAGGGATCTATATTTACTTGGTGAGAAGCAGCTGGATGTGTCCTTCAGCAGAAGGATCAGGGAGCAGTTCTTACAGGTTCACATCCCAACTGCACTTTGTACCAGCTGCAGCCATTAGTGACTTAAATTCATCTGTAACGTGGATATAATGATAGTCCTTGCCTCACGGGGCTATTGTGAGAACTAAATGAGTTAATGTCTATTCTAAGTAAGCGCAGGTGTGTTATGAAACTGCTTCCTATCACTAGTATGCACTGACATGAAACAGTGCTCATGATAGGATAGTGTGTAGAAGAAATACTGTGTAATATGATTTGACTTGTAAAAAAATAGGGGCCAGTAAGATGGCTCAGTGGGTAAAGGTGCATGTTTTACCTATGAGCATGTGCAAGACTATGAGGAGTTCATCAGAATATGCTGGATTCAGTTAGCCTCATTTGTGTGTCCTCTTCCATTTAGTCTCAGTTCCCTTATTACTGCATCTGTCAGGACAGTCTCCTGTTCACTAATATGGTTTGATTAATATGATGTTCCATTTTACTGCATATATCATGGATAAGTTCTTCAGTTGACTATTTCCAAGAGGAGAATTGTTGTTGATTCACTTTGAGAGAGTAGTCACCTGTAGTGAATGCTATCAAGAGGTCACATAGCCCTTTGGATTTGGAGAAGTGGTCTCTGGTGACCTTAGTGAGTGAGGCCGAGGATGGTGGTCACCCTGCAGCTGCTTGAAAGGGAGTGAAAGCATCTCAAACTGGAGCCTTGTGGAGTAGGGTCAACATCTCAAGAGGTTTGGAAAGGAAGTTACAGCAGTGAGGGGGCCCTGGGTAAGGGACTTTTATCTTTTTAAGATGTCCTTAAGCATAGAAGGGACTTTTATCTTTTTAAGATGTCCTTAAGCATAGCTGCATATAGGAAAACGTTGGGGAGGTGACTGGGACAAAAGTGTGAGGAAAATATGGCCAGGAGTGAGGTGCCCTGAGAGAACCTGGGTAAGTAGCTCTAAAAGGAGATTGCAGTGTTCCTATGGTACTTTTTCTCTAAAAGTTCTTTCTCCTTCTCCTCTTCTTCCTTCTCTTCTTTCTTCTTTTCTTTTTCTTTTTTTTCTCTTTTGTTTTTTCAAGACAGGGTTTCTCTGTATAGCCTTGGCTGTCATGGAACTCATTCTGTAGACCAGGCTGGCCTCGAACTCAGAAATCCGCCTGCCTCTGCCTCCCAAGTGCTGGGACTAAAGGCGTGCACCACCACTACACACACTACACACTACACAATACACACTACACACACACACACAGAGCATAAGAAGGCCAGAGACCCTCTTACAGGAGTCCTCTCATCCACCCCACTTGTTTTTCCATTCTCCTCAACAAACTCTTTTAAGTTAATAGTAAATTCAGTTCTTTTTAGCTATAGGTTTTGGGGGAGCCTTTGAACTTTACTTTTATTATTATTTTGGGTAGAGGCTCACATTGTACTTAGACTTCCTTGGGACTCCCTATGTAGCCCTGACCTGTAATCCTCCTGCCTGTGCCTTCTGAGTGCTGAGATTATAGGCCTACACTACTACACCTGGCTGCCTTATATCTTATTTTTCTTTTGAGATAGAGACTAGTATGTAGCTCTGGCTATCCTGGAGCTACTGTATAGACCAGGGTGGGATTGAACTTGCAGTTTAGCTTGAACCCTGCCTTAGCTGTCAGAGTTGCCCAGATTACAACTTTGCATCCCCAAGCTTGATCTTTGTACCTTTCTTATAATGCATATATTTTGGTGAATTAGCTACTTTTCAATTGTTGTGATGAAATACTGTGAGTAACACAATTTATAGATGAAAGGTTTATTTGACTTACAGTCCCAGCGGGACAATAATTCACAATGACAGAGCAGAGGTAGGTGGCAGCAGGCTGCTGGAGCAGCAGTGGAGAGCACACCTCACCGGAAACAGAGCAGACTTGAAGTGGTGAAGAGATGCAGGTCTATTTGAAAACCTCAAAGCTCCTAGTGACATTCTTTCTCCAGCGAGGCCACACCTAGTTCTCAAAGAGCTTCGAGGACCAAGCATTCAATTGCCCAAGACTTTAGGGGACATCTCATTTAAATCTTTACTTTTGGTGATGTTTGAATACACAGATTCTTTGTTATCTTAAGATCTTGTTTACTATCAACAAGTCAACATTTAAATAATATTCTTATCAATATATATGATTTTAACCAGATTGGGGTACACACTCGTGTGTGATTTAAGATAGGGTCTTGCTAACTTGTTCAGGCTTGTTTTGAAGTCACTATGTAGCCCAGGTTATCTCAAACCCAAAACAATCTTCCTACCTCAGTCCCAATGGCTAGGTTTAGAGGCATGTACTGCTGCATCCAGCTCAACCAGAAAAAAAAATATCATTTAGTAGTAGCTTTAAATAAATTATATTTATTTTTTCTGTTGGCAAAGTAGCCACTCTAAGTTAATTTTTGGAAGTTTATTATCATTTTGAGCTTTCATTTATATGATGCAAAATAAAATGATATTAAACAGAGTGTTTTAATCTCTTGATATTTTTTAAACTTAGTCTGAACAAAGCATTGGTCACATATACTTTGACTTCAATATAAAACAACTTGGTTTTCTATAAGATGTTAGTTAGCCTCTCTCATTGAATAACACTTTTGAGTAATTTGAGAATGGGATGTGTGTGTGTGTGTGTGTGTGTGTGTTATTAATATGCACAGTGGTACATGCCTCTAAACCCAACCATTGGGAGGCTGAAGTAGGAGGATTGCTTTGAGTTCAAGGCCAACTTGGGCTATATAGTTCAAAGCAAGACACACACATACACACACACACCCACCTATGCACCCCAATCTAGTTGATTAGCAATGGCACTCATTTAAAAATATTTATTCTTTTTATGCATATGGGCATTTTGTCTGTATGTGTGTGTGTATATATGTATGTGTATATGTGCAACACATGTGCCTGGTACTCATAGAAGGCAGAAGAGGGAATTGGATCTCTTGGAAGTATAGTCAGCTGCAAGCTGCATGTGGATCCTCTGCAAGGGTAGTGAATACTCTTGATCACTGAGCCATCTCTCCAGCTCCACAAGGATATTCTTAAGTTTGAGGAAGTTAAAGAAGCTTATATCAAGAAGATAAAGTGCCAGAAAGTCGTAAGGGCGATGTCATACTGGTTTCTTAAAGCAAATGGCAAAACTATAAAAAAGGAGTGACCAATACTGAATTTTTTAAAAGCACCAATATGAAGCCTCAGAGTATTACTCGTGGTAGAGCATGTGCTTAGCATGTTGAAATCCCCCAGTTCATTCCCTAGCATGGCTCTCTACTAAAGGTTCAAGAATGCTGAGACTATGGCTGGGTATCGCTGCACCTGGCTACGTTTTGGTTCTTTAGAGTTTGATCTGTCTACATATTTTTCCTATTTTCAAGAAAGCTCGTTTTGATCTTAGTAACTCTCATCTATCCTTTAAGTCTTAGCTTAAATGACACTTTTATATTTCTCAGGATGAGTTCTTTCTGTCCTATGCTCTTGTGTTAGGTGCACCTATGTTTTTCCTTAGTATCACTCCGTTTACAATTTATGTTTGGAATAACCTTTTAAATCCCTTACAGGCAGGAACCTCATTTGTTCTTTTTACTGCTATACTTCTACTGTGTAGCTGTGTTCCTACTTACTACATGTGAGACACTCACCAGATACTGGATGGCCTAGGTTTACATTGAGGAAAAACATCATTCTCATGACTGGAAGATAACTGGTTGGAGTAGCAATGGAGACCAAAGGAATTTGTTAAAAACACTTTACCTGCCTTCATTAGGAAGAGGAGAGAATGAAGGGTTTTATCTGTAGAAATTTGTGAGGAAGTGACTATAGTAACAGGTGAGGCACATGGAACACTTTCCAAAGAAGTTAAAGTACAGTGAAGTTAACACATCACAGATTTGGAGGAGGATTTGATTTTGGTAGAAGAACAAGGCATCTATGATGAGATTATTTGGAGAGAGGGATTTATGTTATGTATTTATGTTCTAGATGATGGCAGTTTCAGTGTTATAAGAGGCATTATAGAAATGACATTAGAGTCCTTCAGAACATTGAGAAAGATCTGGATTTAATTTACAGTTGTGGTATTTATTAGCTGAATGACCTTGGAGTAGTTCTGTTGTTTGCCTGATTTCATCTTAATAGGCAAAACGGATATGTGGATACTTGCCTGATAGTTGATGGAGATTAGAACCAGCCTTATAGGAAGAACACCTCCATAGTGCCTATGGCTGTTAGCTGATATTGATGTCCCATCCCATAGTGTTAAAGGTCTGTGATTCTAGGGATGTTGCTGTGGCTTTGTTTGGAAGCCACATGTTCTCAGGATTACCTCTTTGAAAT
This sequence comes from Mastomys coucha, assembly GCF_008632895.1. Taxonomy (NCBI): domain Eukaryota; kingdom Metazoa; phylum Chordata; class Mammalia; order Rodentia; family Muridae; genus Mastomys; species Mastomys coucha. The sequence goes on along the minus strand of NW_022196891.1, from coordinate 53,154,912 downwards.
GAGCTCTCTCTTTTTAAATGTACTAACCTGTGTTTTCTAAAAGTCTCTAGAATTAATAGTACCCAGAACTGGCTATGTAACAGGATCTTTGAGGTTCTTAGGCTGATTTGGAATCTCTGAGAGGTGGATAGAATCTGAGTTCTTTTGTTTTTAACCTTCATACTCAGGTGATTGGCCTTCTAGGGTAGTGGTTCTCAACCTTCCTAATGCTGTGACCCTTTAATACACTTCCTCATGTTGTGGTGACCCCACCAATGACATTATTTTTGTTGTTACTTTGTAGCAATAATTTTGCTCCTGCTGTGAATCATAACATTAATATCTGACATATAATCCCTGTGAAAGGGTCATTTGTGACCCACAGGTTGAGAACCTCAGTCCTAGAGTCTGCTGACTGCCTGGAGGAAGACCTTGTGTGGCTACTCTGAAACTCATTTGCAGTGAGAATGGTAGGGGTGTGTGTGGAGGGTTATTGAGTTAAGAAAAGAATTAGAGGGCTTGGGTATAACTCAGTAATAGGGCTGTTGTCTAAGAACCTGAGCTTTAAAAAAGCCAGCCATGGTGGTGTACCCACTTTTATTTAATGTCAATACTTAAGAGGTGGAGGCAGGTGGATCTTTGTGAATTGGAGGATGGCCTGATCTGCATATTGAGTTTTAGGACAACTAGAGCCACACAGTGAAACCCTGTCTCAAACCAGCTAATCAACCTGGGTTTGGTTACTGATACCACCAAAACCAAAACTAGTTACAGAGGTAGAGTAGGGGGAACATAATGATTTGAAAGTATTTATTCAAAGGGCATTTAATTGCTTCTTTGGTTGGTTGGTTTCAAGACAGGGTTTCTTTGTGTAGCCTTGGCTGTTCTGAAACTTACTCTGTAGACCAGGCTAGCCTGGAACTAGATCTCTGTGTACATGTGCACTCCTCAGTGCCTGTATGTGCACCATATGTGTGTATGATCCTCTGGAGGTTGGAAGAAGGTGACAGACTTCCTGGAACTGGAGTTGCAGGTAGTTGTGAGTGTCCTGATGTTGGGGCTGAAAGCCAGACTTGTGTCATGTAAGAGCAGCGAGCTTTCCTATCACAGCCTAGGAGTTTGTCTTTGCTGAATTGATTGCTAGGGAGAATGTCTCTTCTAGAACAATTGCTTTTATGTGTAGAGTGAATAGATGAGTCTTCAATATAATTTACACATACCTTTTTATTTATATATTTTTTATTTTTCTGCTCGCATGGTCTGTGTGTATGGTATACATGTTTGCATATGTATGGGCACAAGTATGGGTGTGAGTACATGTGAGTTTATATATATTTCTTCTGCTCTTTTGACTTAATTCATAACTAGGCTTTTCTTTGGTGATAGCCAGAGCAGTATCATAATTTTTCCTACCAGTCCTTAAACGTATTGTACATTAGTGATTAGTTATTTTTATCATATGACTCCTTTACTTTTGTGATATCATATGTTCAGTTTATTATATGGGTGGCCACCTTTTATCTTTTTTCCTTGTTATCAACAGCATAGTCAATTATTTTTTTCTGTTTGTGCTTTATAGTTTGTTTTACCATATAGTTTTGTGGGCTTACTTATATAATAGTATATGAATTCTCCCTAGTTTTCTCTCACCATGTCCCCAGGTTTATAGTAAAGCAAGTAGTATACATTGTACTTGTCCTTTCTCAGAAGTGGCTTTCCGAACGGCTTCTCACTTATGGATACATGCTCATGTTTCTCACTTAAGGTGACCTATTCTCCCTTGCTTTCCCTGTTAGTCCTTCTACTGACAGAAGTGCTGCTGCTTTTTTTTTTTTAAAGAGTTATTTAATTTTATGTATGTGGGTACATTGTTGCTATCTTCAGACACACCAGAGGAGGGCATTGGATCCCATTACAGATGGTTGTGAGCCACCATGTGGTTGCTGGGAATTGAACTCAGGACCTCTAGAAGAGCAGTCAGTGCTCTTAATTGCTGAGCCATGTCTTCAGCCTGGCAGTGTTGTTTTAAACAGTAAAAAATATTTTTTTTACTTTTGAGAACTTCATACCTGAGTACTGTATTTACATAATTCCATCCATCCTTTCCCCTTCCCACCTCACCCTCTCCCTTTTCCAGCTCCTCCAGTGTCCTTCCACTCTCTCAAAATGCATACCTTCTTTAACTGTTACTGTGTGTGTGTGTGTGTGTGTGTGTGTGTGTGCGTGTGCCTCCAGTGTCTTTCCACTCTCTCAAGTACATAACTTCTTTAACTGGTGCTTATATGTGTATGTATTTGGGATTCGGATGACCTATTAGGGCACTTGTCCTAGAAGAAGGCTAGTAAATTACAACAGTGATGGCCAAGATACGCTCACAGGTACATCTTGAGGATAACTAAATTGGACTTAAGGCCTGTTCAGAAGGTGGAAATTCATCCTCGCTCCAGTAAATATAGCCCTGCCTGTGGGTGGTGAGGTCATGAACTCCAGAGGATAACCAACACTGCCACTTTCCTAAACCTGTAAAATTTCCAGCCACATTCTAAATATCTACCCAGAGCCCTAGAATGATTTAGGCAAGTTACAATAGCATTTGGGAAATAGCTGAGATTATGAGAAGTGTATTGAGGGGTTAGGGAGCTGGCTCAGTTATTAAACTGTTTGCTATGCAATCATGAAGATCTGAGTTCAGATCTCTAGAATCCACATTAAAAGCCAGGCATTGTGGTGTGTGCCTGCAATCCTGGCTCTGGTGAGGTGGAAGCAGGCTCCCTGGGGCTTGCTGGCCATGTACTCCATCTCAGTAGGTGAGCTCTAGGTTCAGTGAGAGACTTTGTCTCAAAAAAGGAAGACACATGTCCTCCATGTGCATATGCACAGACACATAACATGCACACTCACACATACGCATGCCCACCTACACATGTATACTCAGACATGTATACACATACCTTAAAAATGTGTTGAATTTTCTTGGTAAGAAGGAGCTAGAAAAGAGGTCTAGTGATAGGTACTTTGGAAATGTAACCATTGAAGTACTGGGCTGAGGTAGAGGGCCCTTCATCCCTCAGTTAGTATATGTGCTGTCAAGGAAACAGGAGAGCTGTGCTTACAATATTAGTCTAGGAGTAGTGAGAGTTTCAAGGTTAAAGTTTGAAATTGTATATGTTAATAAAATATTGCTGTAATACCAATAAATGGAAAATTACATTGAAAGTATTTTTTTAGACTTTTAAAGACAGATATAATTTTAAACAATGTTTAAATAAGTCTTTACATTTTATTTATTTTATGTTTATGAGTGTTTGCTTTCATTTATGTCAGTGCACTGCATGTGTGCTGACAAAAGTCAGAAGAGGGTATCTGACCCCTGGAATAGGAGTTATAGATGGTTGTAAGCAGCAGTGCGATGGATTCTGGGAATCAAACCCAGGTCCTCTACAAGTGCTCTTAACTGCTGAGCCACCTCTTCAGCCCATTCAAGGAGTTCTAAGATTGTAAGAAAGTAAACTTGTAAGTCAGGAAAAAGTCGTTTTTTAAGATTGTTGCTTTGGTTTTGGGTTTGGAAAACAGTCTTATAAAATGGTGTAAATGAAATATTATATACATGAAAACCATGTACACATGTATAACTTAGTTAAGTTTTATGAAATGAACATATCTATGAAATTAGTATCCAAATCAATGAATAATTATAAACAATTAATTAACTAGCCCCTAAATCCGTTTGGTGGGCGTGAGCTCATTTGAGCCACTCCAGGGCTGCAGATTAGCCTCACTTCTCACCACTGGAACCGCTGCCTGTGCTGTCCTTTAAGCGAGAGGATTACATGGCACATGTGCTGCTTCTGTGTTCCTTCTGTAATAGACTTGTGATCCTGAACTATATCATTTTATGAGCAGATATGACATTATATATATGTAATATATTGATACATGCTGCGTTATATAAATGTTTACTAGATATTTGTAATTAAAGGTTGACTGTAAATTAGGCATTTATTTAGAAACTTTTTTATGTTTATACCGCTTAACCTTTATTAGCAGTAACCCTTAGATGTAGACATTGTGGACTGGAATGCAGTTTCAAAACTTATTTGAGCTCTTTACATTTTACATTGAGAAAATAATCACTGTATTTTTTGCACTTACTTTTTTTTTTTGAAAAATTAAAGTTCATTTTTTGACTTTTTTTATATTTACATAATTTTTTATTAGATGTTTTCTTTTTTTTCTCCAAATAACATGCTGTATTTTCTTTATAAATAACTAATTGAATAAAATGATTTATTGCATCTTACCTATTTTGTGTGCATGTGTATGTGCATGATTGCATTTGCCATGGTACACAGGTGGAGGTCAGAGGACAACTTAGGGAGTCAGTTCTCTCTCCATAATGTGGCCCAGGGGATAGAACTCAGGTTGTCAGGCTTGGCAGGAAGTATTCGTACCTGCTGAGCTGCCCCTTCCTCCCTTTAATTTCCAAATTTTGAACTTAATTTGTGGATTAAGTACTTAATAAATATAAAATTTAATATGCTATGAAGAACTAATAAAATTAATTTAAAAATTAATATCTTACTAGGTGAATGAACAAAGGATAATGAAAAACCCTAGGATTAAGATCTGTGGCAGTGGAGAAAGGGAAGGAAGGAAGGAGGAGCCAGAAGGGTCAAAAACTCCACAGGAACATGACCCACAGAATCAACTGACTGATAGTCAAGTTGGCTCAAAGAGACCCTGTATGGGTCTGACCTAGGTCTTCTGCATATATGTTACAGTTGTGGAGCTTGGTGTTCTTGTGGGACTCCCAACGGTGGGAGTCAGGGCTGTCTCTCAGTCGTTTGCCTGCCTTTAGGACCCTTTTCCTCCTATTGGGTTGCCTTGTCCAGCCTTGATGTGGGAATATATGCCTAGTCTTATTGTATCTTGTTATGCCATATTTGGTTGATGTTCCTGGAAGACCTCTTTTTTCAGGGGAACTAAAGGGGGCATGGATCCAGGAGAGATACTGGGGGGAGAAGAGGGAGGGAAACTGTAGTTGGGATGTAATATATGAGAGAAGAATAAGTTTAAGAAGGGGGAAAAAGATGTGTGGCAGAATATTTGATCTGGCTAAGTTCTACCATGTTCAGATTCAAGTAATCACTTTTCCCTATGGAAGCCAGCAAAAACCAAAAGCAATATGAATGATATTAAAAGGTCTTAAAGCTAAAAAACAGTTTAATGTTGGATCTTAGCAGCATGTCGTTCATATTCTTTAGTTCAGTTTTGATACATTTTGCAGATATTACCTTATAGTCCAAATAGGCCAAAATCCATGTACACAGTGTTGTTTTTGTTTTTAAGACAATGACTCATTATGAGTCACTGACTGGCCTGGAGCTTGCTGAGCAGACCAGATTGTTCTTAAATTCACAGAGATCCACCTGCCTCTGCCTTCTTAGTTCTGAGGTTAGAGGCGCATATCACCATGCCTGGCTACAGTGTTATTTGCAGGAGACAAAATGAAATGTGATAAGGTATTGGTTATTTTTATTTTATGAGAAGATTTTGTTTTCTTGTTTATTGATTGTGTGTATGAGAAACTGGGGGGGGGGGAGATATGTGCATACCATGGCAACATGTGGAGGTCAGAGGACACCTTGCTGGGCTAGCTCTCCCAGCACACAGGCCCTAGGATGGAAACCAGATGACCAGATAACTGAACCATCTCACCAGTCCTCCTCTTATTGTTATGCTAGGGGATGAACTGAGGCCTCAGGTAAGGGCAGCATGTGTTCTACCACTGGTACAGCTTTGGCCTCAGGACTTACAACATAATTGGTGCTCTGTAAATGAAAATGTTGATGATGATGGTAATAATAATAATAATCCCTCTAAAATATTGTATCATTTATTGGATTATTATGTGTTGCTTATGAGAATATGACACTACATTAGAGATGATAGTATTTTTCAGGATGAATAGGTCAGGATCTTTCTTTACTATTGTATTTTATAATAGTGATGGTTAGTGATGGTTGATGACATAATTGCAGGTAAATTGGCAAGATGAGGAGCAGCAAGTCAAAAGAGGTGCCTTTACCAAATCCAAGGAACTCTCAAAGCAAGGAAGCTGTTCAAGGTATGATTTGTTTGTTTGTTTGTTTTTCAAGGCAGGGTTTCTCTGTGTTGTCCTGGCTGTCCTGGTACTCATTCTGTAGACCAGGCTGGACTTGAACTCAGAAATCCACCTGCCTCTGCCTCCCAAGCACTGGGATTAAAGGCGTGTGCTACCACTGCCTGGCGATTTTTTTTTTTTTAAGACTAAACTTAGTCTCTTTCTAAGGTCCTATAATATGTTAAATTTTGGGCTAATCAATAGATGAAATTTGTGCATTATCTTTTGATTCATAAAACACAAGAGTGGATTATGCTGGAGCAGTGGCTCAGTAGTTAAAAAAGTGCTTACTGATCTTGCTGAGGACCTGTGTTCATTTCCTAGCACCTCCTTTATTATATGGCTTGCAAGTCCTTATAACTTCAGTTTTAGTGGTCACACACACACACACACACACATACACACACTTAAACCATTTTAGAAAAGTGGATAAATAATTTAAAATTTTACTTTTTTTTTTTTGGTTTTTCAAGACAGGGTTTTTCGAGATAGGGTTTCTCTGTGTAGCCCTGGCTGTCCTGGAACTCACTCTGTAGACCAGGCTGGCCTCGAACTCAGAAATCCGCCTGCCTCTGCCTCCCAAGTGCTGGGATTAAAGGCGTGCGCCACTACTGCCTGGTTAAAATTTTACTTTTTAATATACAAGTACCCTTTAAAAATGAATTAGTTGAGCCAGATGTGCTCATGCATTACTGTAATCCCAGAATTCAAAAGGTTGAGGCAGGGGGATCATGAGATTAAGTCCAACTTCTGCTACACAGTATGAACTCATCTCTGCTCAAAAATTATATATGTAAAATTAATATGTTTTAAAGAAATCCTGACATGACTGTCAGTATCTATAGTACACACATGATAAGTTAGTTATTTGTCAGAGGTACTTTAAGGTATTGTATTTCAAAAGAGAAACTGACAAACAAATAGATCCAGAGGAAGGAGCCTGTTTGTGAGGAACTAGAAATTAAGCCATATAGGGAGTCTTTGGAGGGAATTCTTATCCTGGAAGAGGATACTCATGGAAACAATGCAGCCTCAAACTAGTTGAAAGACTGTACTTGAAGAACTCAGTAGATTTGTTTGTACTGGTAAAGTGATGTATGGAATAGTTTTAATAGTATTCTTTCATGTATAAAATACTGATATAAGACAACACAAAGTTTTCTATTTGATTGGGGTATATTGGTGGATGCCAAAAATCCCAGCACTCAGGAGGTACAGGCAGCAAGATTCTAAGTTATATAGACTTAGGCTATATAGCAAGACCCTACCTTATTTTACTTTATTTATTCTGTCTCTGTCTCTCTCTCTCTGTGTCTCTGTCTCTCTCTGTTGTGGGGGGTGTTCAGGCCATTGGTGTTAATTGACTATACCTCCTACTTTTATAAATTTCTTGAGAAGCCTGATCTCACATTATAAATGCATTTGATAAGGAATAGCTCTCATTATAAATGCATTTGATAAGGAATGAAGTAGTTCTCAAGCCTTGGATCACATTTGGGAGCACATGAAACTTTATAGTTTGTTTACTTCAGAACTCTGACTCTGTTACATGTGACTTTTTCTCAGTAGATGTGACCACATCATGGGATGCACTTTCTCAGACCAAGGCTGCTGTAAGTAGTTTTAGTTTCTAATTTAAACACTTACTTGTTTTAAAATTGATACTATGTTATGATGTGATTAATTAGAATATTTAATTGTAAAACAAAGGCATATATTACACAATGAACAAACATGAGTAGTGAAGAGGTAAAACTAGACACTGCCTTAGGGTCTCCAGCCTGCTACCATCTTGACATGTCAAGTATTGGTGTGACCTGTGTGGTTACTCACTTTAATGAGCTGGTTCACTTTGTGAGTTGATATGAAGGATGGATGTGGGGAGATTGGACAGTACCTGTGTAGAAGGCTCCTTATCAGGGAGGAAGGGAAAGGAATTGGCTTTTTGAATGGACTATGAGTTATCTCTTCTGTTTTGTGGCAGTCATAGGTTCTTTTCCTTTATAAAAAAATGACTATAGGAGAGTTATATTCTTTGTGTTTAGTCTTGTCTGGATTATAGAAATCAAAACTGGTAAAGTAATGTATGGTCCCTTTAAGGAGATATCCCTCTTCTTGGTTGATTATCCTAATAAGTGCTTTCCCCCCCCTTTTCTTTTATATACCCCCTGAGTTTGGCTTTGTTACTTTATTGCCTTTAAAAAAATATTTAGTTATTTTTATTTTATGTGTCTGAGTGTTTTTTCTAAGAGAATGTGTCCACTGTGTGTGTGGCTGGTGCCCATGGCAGCTGTAAGCCACTATGTGAGTGCTGGGAACTGAACTGGATCCTTTAAGAGTAGCAAGTGCTCTGAACTGCTGAGCCATCTCTCCAGATGTTGTTTAGTTATTTTGTGGAATTTTCTATGTTCTAATCTTTGGAACTCTATTGAAAGCAAGTCATCTAATTTTATTTATTTATTTATTTTTATTTTTTTGTATTCTCTAGAGAAGGTCTATTCTCTGTGTCTTGAGAAACATAGCCTTACATAATGGTAGGGAGAAAAATTGTATTTTGATTCAATATAATAAAGATTTAGCTTTATAACAAAGGGGTATGCAGTCTCTCTCCCTGAGCTTTAAATGTATGTAATGTAGGAATGAATAGTAATTGGATTATTTCAGGATTAATTTATGTGTTTTCATGGTATTCAAATTTTAGCTGAGACACATTGAGAACAGATTAGAAGTAAGCCCTACAAGTACAGCTGTGATTGATTCTGTGATGGATGCTAAGAAGTCTGCAAGCGCTACCCGAAAAATAAGTAGGAAAGGTATGTGTGAAGTCCCTTTTAAGAATTTAACTATACTAAATACAGACTCATAAATTATTCTTACTGCTTGTGGGGATGCACATTTGCCATGGCCCACGTTTGTGGTTCTCGTTTACCACCTTTATGTGGGTTCTGGGGTCAACCCCAGTCATATAGATTTTTGTTGTTTCAGCTTAGTGTTTCTTGGTAGTCTGCAGTGCATGTCCTTAGACTGAGTACTTATGCAGAGTACTTCTGATCCAGCCTCATGCTTAGTGATGCTGATGATATTTTCACTAGTGCATCCTGTCTGACAGTTGAGTTTTCATTTATTTGTGGTAATGAGAATTGTGTCTGGGTGTCTGAGGTTATATATACTTATTTTTTTAGTTCTTAGGTATAGTCTTGAAGGTAAAATTTAGTTGTCTTAACACGAATGTGCTTATTTTGTGGGGGGCTAAATTTTAGTCATGAATACCTTTCATAGAGAAACTATATAATAAATTGATACTATGCAGATACTTGATTTTTTTTTTTTTTTTTTTTTTTTTTTTTTTTTTTTTTTTTTTTTGGTTTCCTTGGTGGGTTACAAGGTACAAGTAAATGCTCTCTACTTAGACTAAGTGTTGCAGGATTTTGGCAGTTCTTGTCTTATTGTTTCGAAGGGAGGGTTCCTGAGGGTTTAACCCAGAGCCCCACATGCAAGGACAGTTCCTTACTGCTGACCTGTATCTTCAACCTTATTTTTATTTACTTTGTATTTTGAGATCAGTTGTCTACACTGGTCTTGAACTCACTTTGTAATACAGGCAGGCCTTGACTGATAATACTCCTACTTTTCAATGTATAGACTTTGATTTGGTATTACCTTCTTAGAGTACAGTTTTTTTTCCATAAATTTAGTGACTGGTGTTTTCTATCTGCTTACCTAATATCTAACAAGGGATGGTAGAACTAGCACATAGTAAGTTATTCTCTTAGACAGTCATGGTTTATATCATATGTTCTCATAGGTAAGTTATTCTCTTAGATAGTCATGGTTTATATCGTATGTTCTCACAGATTCTGTTCTCTTTCAGATGGTGGATGTCTAGATGATTCTTGGGTCAGTGCTCCAACTTCCAAATATTCTAAACCACGGAAAGAGAAATCTCGTAGTCCTCTCAGGGCTACCACCCTGGAAAGTAATGTTAAGAAAAACAATCGTGTGGAGTTCCGTGAGCCTTTGGTTTCTTATAGGTTGGTATTAGGAAAACACTGGTACAGTCTAATAATAACTGCAATAGGATTATGATTCTTCAGTTTTTATACACTGATTCTGAAATTCTGTTAGTTACTTTTCTCGCTGCTGTGACTATATGTCTGACAGGTGACCTCGGGAAGGAAAGCTTTATTTTGGTTACAGTTTAAAAGGAGTACAGTGCATCATGGCGGGGAGGGCCTGGAAGAGGACCTGTGAGGTTGTGGGTCACACTGTGCCTGAGTTAAAAAGCAGAGGGGAAGGCTCTGGGAGTGAAATCTCAAGGCCTACCCAGTACCTTACTTCCTGCAACCAACTGAACAACTCTTAAAGTTCCACAAACCTCTAAAAAAAAGTGCCAGACTGAGCACTCTGTTGTTCAAACACATGTGCCTGTCTCACACTCAAGCCACAACTGGTAATTCAAAAAATAAACATTCACTAAAACATAAATAAAAACCGACAAACCCCTCCAAATTCAACCTTCTTATAAAATACTATCAGATTGTCTTCTTTTGTGGTACTAGATTCCAAATCCAGGATCTCTCATATAGTTGTCAAAGACTCAGCCACTGAGCTATATTCCCGGTTTGTATCCTGTCTTATAAGTATTTGATAGGAAGAATAGTAATTTTGTCTGTGTGTGCATGTGTGCCTGCCTGTCTGTCTGTCTGTCTGTGTCTGTGTGTATGTATGTTTGCCACATGTGTTGTTGGTGCTCAAGAACACTGTGGAGCTAGAGTTTCAGTTGGTTGTGAGCTATCTCATGTGGGGTCTGGGAACTGAACTCTGGTCTGCTGGAAGAGCAGAAACTGCTCATAACCAAGCAGCAAGTATTATGAACCATCTTTTTAGGCCCTGAAATTAATATTTTTCTTTTACTAATTGCATGAGTTTATTCTTTTACTTTGTAGCAACTTAGATGTTCTGGATTAATATGTTATTTTAATAGTGTAGGATAGTTAATAGAAAATGTTATACATTTTTGTTAACAATGCTTAGGATATTTAAGTACTAAAATTAGAGAATTTTATATTTTTGAAGGATTTACTAATGATTTGAATATGTCTTAGACTTACTGTGGCAAATAGACTCTGGGCCTTATATGTATTGAATTTATAAGCATTTTTTTGTGTGTGTATTTCAAAGTGTCAGTAAATCAAGATGTTTCTTGATGGTCTTGGTAATTTTAGGTATGTACTCTCAAATTTTGTGATAAAGAATTTGGGAAGAGGATTCAAATAACAAATTCAGTGTTTAATATGTTATATTTGATACTAGCTAAAAAATAGTCAGTAAAGAATTTGCAAATGTAGGTAAGATATATGTAGAATGATCAGTTATGAAACTATAGCCATGGGCATTGTCACTAGTATTGAAGCAAACAAGACAAAACAAAACAAAAACCCCCTTAGAATATGAAAAACCTGAGATTGAGTTGCTGACTATATTCTATTCTGATGTTCTTGCAAAGAACACTTGCAAAGAGTACTATATGGTACTTAAAATTTTATAATTTATATTTTTAAGAAAAGAAAAAATTTACCCAAAAGATAGTTGTATATTGAATGTCCCTTTCTACCTGACAGATTCCATTTATCAGGTAACCCCCTTATTCACCACACACATGCATGCATGCA
>NW_022196891.1:53138930-53143088 GCF_008632895.1 Mastomys coucha | reverse complement strand
ACAGGGTTTCATGTAGCCAGGTCTGGCTTCTAGTCAGAATGAATTCAAACTTCTGATCCCCTTGCTTCTACCTCCTCCTCTCTGTTACTGAGGTCTTAAGTGTGCACCACCTGACTTATACAGTGCTGGGATTAACTGTGTATGCAAGGCCAGCATTCTCTCAACTGAGATACATTCTTAGTTCCTTAAAACCTTTACTATCTTCTGTAAGAAACACAACCTCATCTGTTTTTGCCTGTATTAGTTCCCTTTGAGTAGCTATGACCAAAATACCTGAGAGAACTGTAAAAGTTTCTTACTTGCCTGTTGGTAATTGTCATCTCCAAACTTACTGCCTCTGTCTTCTGACTTAGGCCTAGGCCTGGAAACTTCTAACATCCTTACAATCTAATCTAGGCCTAGAATGTTTTCAGCCTCTTAGACTTGCTGATGAATGAGTTCACCCTTTCTAGCTCTTTCTGAAGTCTGGCTGGCTGGTTCAATCCAGCTTTTCTGGCTCAAACTCCTCTCTAAGCTGACTGATTCAGTCTGGCTTCTCTCTTTGCCTTGGACTTTTTGCTCTGCTTGGCCTCAAACTAACTGTAACAATCTGATCTGATCTTCTGGCTCCTTCTCATTCTCTGGCTTGTTCTATCTTCACCTGGGTCTAGCTTGTTATCCCTCTACAACCTCTCTCTGTACAACTGTCCCAGTAAAACTGTCTCCTTCCTTCTTTCTTTCTTATAAGTAGCTTCCCTTTCCTCTCTTTTCTCATGAGAGTTAGGCAGATCCTATTCTGTCACATCTTTCTCTGATTTGCCACTTTGTCTGCCACTCAGTTAGACATCACTTTCAAACATGGGCGATTCCTTCTCCAAGCTAATTTTACCCTCATTTTTTGGGATTTAAAGTGTATACTAATACATGTCTATATTCCAGCCAGAGGGATTAAAGGTGTATGCTAAGGATGAGCCACACCACAAGTAGAAATACCATCTCGGGGTTCACAATGTGATGATCAAATACCTTGCAACAGAGAACAATGTACTTGGGCTTATGATTTCAGAGGACACAGTCCATGGTTGGATAGACCATGCTTGAGCATCCTAGTGGTGGAAGCACATGGAAGAGGAGCGGATTCACCTCATAGTATATGAGAAGCAGAGAGAGAGAGAGAGAGAGAGAGAGAGAGAGAAAGAGAGAGAGGCAGACTATGAATGAATGAGTGAGAGATGGCCCTGGCAAGCTGTCAAGCACATCCACTGGTGACATACTTCCTCTAGCTAGGCCACACCTCCCCAGGTATCCACAACCTTACACAATAGTGCTGTCATTGAGGAACCAAACATTTAACATAAGAGCTTATGGGAACATTTACTATTGAAACAATAATACTCCCAACACTCCATTTTCCAAGACAGATTAACCTGCTTCTATAATATTAGATAATTTCCATTATAACATTTTCATATCATAGTTTGATTCATGGTTCTCTATTGAAAGGTATAAATCTGACCTTCTCAAATCAGTAACTGCCTAGTGCTTTGCCATGTGCTAAATATTAGTGAATATTTTTACCAATATTTTAAAGAAAATTTAAAAAAATTTAAGCAGCTAAAAGTATAGAGAAGACCCTGTACATATTCGTTAAATATTTAATGAGTAAAAGATTATATAATATTATCTTTTTATCTATTTTCTTTTTTAAAGACTTATTTATGTGTATGCATGTGTTTAGATATATGTTGCACGTGTATGTGACCACAGAGGTCACAAGAGGGCATCAGAGCACGTGCTGGAGTTATACACAGATTGGAACGATCTGACAAGGGTGATGGGATCCGAACTTACTGTTCTGGCCAAGAGCAGCAAGTACTCTTAATTGTTGAGCCATCTTCAGCCCCCTCAGTTTTCTTAACCCTTTTTGGCTTTATTTTATTCTCTCCATGTTCTAATTTTATACCTAATTTTTTAAAACTGAATTGTTGAATATTAGTGAAGATAGTGAACATAATTGCATTTAATCTCTGTACCTGATGGCAGCCATAGGACTCATTTCTCAGCTTTGTTTTGTTCAACAATTGACCACTGTGGACAGGCTTGAAAGGTTTGGAGGCTGTAGATTCCAACGAGAATGTGAGCAAAGCTGTACAGTAGCTCTGTAGAAAAATGCATGTTTATATGCTCATAATAGATATAATTACCATGTTGAATAAGGTTATAGTTTTAAGAGTTTCTGAGACATTTAGGGTTTATGTTTTTATGTGTAATGGTCTAGATTAGGCTATAGAATAGAATTGTTAATGTGAGGTGCAATGTTACTTAAACGTTTTTAGTAGTCACACATTGAAGAAGATAAGTAAGCTAGTGTTTCCTATGTTACAGGGCCGAACTGCTGCACATGCAGTAGATACACTTCCTCCTTCATGTTGTGTTTACAGCTGAGTTTTATTTGTCTTCATTAACCTTCTTTTTAACAAACTTCTTCTTTTTTTTTTTTTTTTTGATTTTCGAGACAGGGTTTCTCCATGTAGCCCTGGCTGTCCTGGAACTCACTCTGTAGACCAGGCTGTCCTCGAACTCAGAAATCCACCTGCCTCTGCCTCCCAAGTGCTGGGATTAAAGGTGTGCCACCGTCCGGCTAACAAACTTCTTTTAAAAACTTTTAGAATAGTACGTAAATTAAAATTGGCTGAGAAGAAAAACTTCTGTTAGTATTTTTATAAACAGAGACTATAGACTTTGTATGTGAGTCTGCTTATTCTTGAGTTTTATGTAGTTTTAAAGCTGCCATACATTTCTCTAGTTATGAGAGGGTTCACTTTAGAAAAAAGTTTTTAGGGCTTGCACACTAGACCTTTTAATAATATTTACTTGCTTACTTTTTGAGACAGGGTATTGTTAAGTTCCCCAGACTGGTTTTGTTGTTATGATCTTTCTACCTCATACTCTCTAGCAGATCTAGACCTTTTAAAAAAGACCGACCGACCAACTGACTGACCGTCCGACTGTCTGTCCATCTATCTATCTATCTGCTTTTTGGGACTTGTTAAGTTTCTCAGACTGGTTTTGAACTTGTGACTCTCTTGCCTCAGACTCTCCAGCAGCTTGGATTATGGACATGTAGCATTAAGCTCTGGTTTTCCTTTTTCAGACTTATAGGGAATTATTGGTTGTTTTGCTTCTGTTATTAACTCCAGGTTCTCCATTCAGTCGAAGACTGGTTTCAGTTTGATTACTTTGTTTTACTGTTACTCAGGCTCTTTTTATTGGCAAGTAAAAATTATTTGTGGTGTACATAATGTCTTGATTCATGTATTCATTTTATGGTTGCATAATCAAGATCTTTAATGTATGTGTCACCTCACACACTCACTCTTTGTGGTGAGAATACCTAGTATCTAATTCCTGCAGTTTTTAAGTCTACAGAATTTTTTGTTCTTAACTCTAATCATAGAGTGTTTTTGTTTCTATCACAGGGAAACCCACGGTGCACCTTTCAGCTTAAGTCCCAGTCATCTGGAGTCAAAGCATGTCTATTGTATTCACGAGGAAAAGCCGGAGAGTGGAAAGCAAATGCTAGTCAGTCGGGAAGACCGGGATAGCCATTGCTGTGATTTTGAGTGTGCTCAACCCTCTGTCATCAGTGATACAGTTGTTAGATTTTTAAATGATGGACCAGCAATTGATGCATTGCACAGTTCTGAATGTTTAATGAAAATGGGAGTACATGTAAGAACTGAAGAGGAAATGCCCAACAGAACAAAAGGAAGTGAGAACAATTCAAAGCCTTCTCTTAACAACATGGAACATGATGTTGATCCGAAAGTGTTGCTGCTGTCTGACTCTTCTCCATCCTCTAGTGCCTGTAATTCCCAAAGATTAGATATTTCAAAGCGGCAACAACATGATATTAAGCTGGAAAAACTTAAAGAGCGGATTAGGAAACAGTGGGAACACTCAGAAGAAATAAATGGCCAGGCCCAGACTCTAGGTCATATTGACCATCCAGTAATGGTTGTTAACGTTGACAACTCAGTGACAACAAAAGTCAGGAAAGTGGCAACAGCACCGCCTGCTCCAGCGTACAAAGGTTGGTACTGATCTGCATGCTTTCTCTGTCTTCATGTCCTCTGGTCCCCAGGCTTTCTCTGTCTTCATGTCCCCTGGTCCCCAGGC
>NW_022196891.1:53125385-53135927 GCF_008632895.1 Mastomys coucha | reverse complement strand
TTCATGTCCTCTGGTCCCCAGGCTTTCTCTGTCTTCATGTCCCCTGGTCCCCAGGCTTTCTCTGTCTTTATGTCCTCTGGTCCCCAGGATGCACTGAACAGCTGAGTACCAAATTAGCTGCATATAAAAAAAAATGGACATGTGAAAAATTACAATTCTAGACCTAAGTCAGAATTTCTGGGGATGCATTCCAGAATGCACAGTTCTGTTTGTTTGTTTGTTTGTGAGGTAGGCTCTCACTGGTAGCCCTGGATGATGTGGAATTCACTCTGTGAATAGGCTGGCCTGGAACTCTCAGAGGTCTGTCTGCCTCTGACTCCCGAGTGCTGGAATTAGACCAGAATAAGAACTTTTAACAAATCTCTTTTTAGAGAATCTCCTCTCTTCCTCTTTTTCCACCCTCCCCTCCTCCTCTCTTCTTTTTGCAAGATTGTTTACTCTCTATCTCAGACTATTCTCAAACTCAAAGCAATCTGGGATGACAGGCATGAGCCACTGCTCAGCTCCTTAGGAATTCTTAGAGGTTGAGACTACAAAATAGGAAAGAGGTTTAGTACCATTTTCTGACAACCAAAAGAATATTGTTTGGAATTCATAAGACTTGCTTAGCAGTAACATCTGTAGTGGTGCATGCTTGTAATCCCATCTGCTCTGGAGCATGATGGAGTTCCAGCTAGCCTGACTGCACAGCACGTCCCTGTCTCAAAATAGAAAGTTTCAAAAAGGGATAGGGATGTAGCTCCATAGTAGATAGCTTGTCTAGCATACTCAAGTCCATAGGTTTAATTCTCAATATTAGAAAAACCCTATTTTCAAGATAAATTAATAAGTTTCCATTTAACATAGGACTGCATAATACTTTGACATTGACATGGATCCTGCTTTAATTTTTGACAAGGGGGGGGGAGAGGGGGAGAGGGAGAAATACAAACCCTAAAATACTCCAAAACCTGAAATATGTTAAGAACTGATAGAATATTGTAAATGGAAAGTTCCATATCTGATCTCGTGTGGCCGGTCTCAGTCAAAATGCAGGTACATAATATAATTTAATCAGACTCCCATGGGATAAAAGCTCAGCCAGTCCCTATCATGTTGGATATATCTTTGCCATGCATGTCCAGACTCCCCAATTCCATTCTGCTCACAGGGAGAATAAAATGCAGCAGTGGAATTTTCCTATCATGTCCCACAAAGGGTTTGGGGGGGGGGTCTCTTACTAGCTTTTGCTTATTTTCTGCTCTGTGGTATAAAGTTACTGCTTGGAATGTCAAAAAGCCTGACGAATATCCTTAGTTGTAACAATTTATAGGTAAAGAGAAAGTACTTAGGTTTATCAGTAGCGCCAAAATCAAGCCTTCAAAGTGTGAAACATCCTACAGAAGGGTTGGGCTGAAGTAACCGGCCAGCAGACTGTGACCTGAGAAATCAGATAAACTGGGGAAGTTCTGTCATGATAGTGATGAGTAGAAGTTAATGAAAAGGGAAGGCAGACTGTAGAGCTAGAAAAGAGTGTCTTATGTTTTAAAAGTAGATCTGATGTTAGGTAGTGGTGGCATACATCATTAATCCCAGCACTCAGGAAGCAGAGGTAGGTGGATCTCTGTGTGTTTGAGAGAACACACTGGTCTACAGAGCAAGTTCCAGGACAGCCAGAGCTACATAGGGAGACCCTGTCTTGAGAAAACCAAAGGGAGTAGTTCTGTCTGCATTGCAGTAGCATATGCCAGTAAGTGGGATGCTTTTTTGAAACCTGTGGACACCTACCTCAGTGAACGGAAATGGAAAGGGACTGTGACTGTGGAAGTTTGAGAAAACACACAGGGTTACTACTATTATTATTATTATTACTATTATTATTATTATTATTTTGAATTCATGGTGGAAAAATGTGCTGATTACAAAGACAAAGAGAAGAAATTCAGTGAGTAGTGTGCCAAAGTTGTTGCTGATAAAAATCAAAAATACTCATGACACATTACTGTTTTGCTGATATTGTCCCAGAAAGGTGCTAACGATAGCCGAGAAGATAGCCAGCCCAGGATTAAGGTTGCTAAGGACAGAAGGGCTGTTGAGAGGTGTTAATGCAGCAGGCACACAGAAGCCTTAAAACTTTGTGCAGTAACTGAAAGCACTCACCACCTCTGTTTTAAAGGCATAATGTCTTACTAGTCTGTTGTGCTAATAAAAAGTTAGACCTTAGACAGCTTTTTAAATTGTTTTCACTGGCACAAGAACTGGCAGCTCACACTCACTGCTGGGGAGCTGCCCTGAATAATGATGGCAGAATACTGTTATCTCTTGACAACTGTTCTGTTCATCTTCAGGGATAGGGGATGGAGCAGAGATTAAGGGAATAGCCAAGCAATAATGAGCCCAACTAGAGACCCATCCCACGGGCAAGCACCAATCCCTGACACTATCAATGATACTCTGTATGCTTGCAGACAGGAGTCTAGCATGGCTGTCCCTTGAGAGGCTCCATCTAGCAGCTGGTTCAGACAGATGCAGATACCCACAGCCAAACAGTGGATGGAGCTTGGGGACTCTTATGAAGAGTTGGGGGAAGGGTTGAGGGCCCTGAAGGGGATAGGAACTCCACAGCTTCTCTTGAATAAAGCACTATGAGTATAGAAGAATACCATTGGAAGTCATTTTATTGATACTTTTTTTTTTTTAAAGACCACTAGTATTTGGTTTTACCCTAGGTCTCTGGGCTATCTAGTCTGTGATTCTTGGCTACCCAAGCAGTGTTGGGTATAGGTTCTGTCTTTTACCCTGGCTTTTAAGTCAATTAGACATAGTTTGGCTACTCTCACAAGTTCTGTGCTACCATTGGCCTAGCATAGCTTTCAGGCAGGACAGATTGCAGGTCAAAGGTGTTGGCTGGGTTGGTGTTTATGTTTCTATTGTGGTAGTCTTCAGAGTACTGCTGCACCATAGGTTTTAGAATGTAGAGTGAAGGCTTCACGGAGGCACCAGTTTGACTCCTCTATGTTCAATGAGTTGTGTGGGTGTTGTCCTTGGCAGCGGGCCCTCTCTGTCAGGTTGTAGAGAGCATCTCTTTGTCTTAGCAACAACCTGAGTTGTTTGGGAATTTCCATGGGACCCCACCTTGGTCACGAATTCAGTTGAATTCAAAGCAGTACCAGGACTGGAAGACTTGTTTGGTGACAAGAGATGCTGAGTTGGGACTCTGTCCCGTTACTAGACCTTATTAGGATCGCCTTTAATGTATTTTAGGAAGTTTCCACTGCTCTGGGTTTTCTTACCATCCCTTAGATGCCCCTTAATTCCAGCTGTCTCTCCCTGTATTCTTTCCCTTAACCCTTTCTCCCCTCCCCTTCCCAACCTGATCCCCTAGTTCCTGTCCACACCTGCCCCGGGTCTACCCATAAAATCTATTCTGTTCCCCCCTCACAGGGAGATCCATGTGTTCCCCTGTGGTCCCTAACCTCTCTGAGTGTATGAATTGTAGGTTGGTTATTTATTTCAGGGTAGTATTCACATATAAGATGGTATACAGCACATCTCTCTCTCTGGGTCTGGGTTACTTCACATATAAGATGGTATACAGCACATTTCTCTCTCTGGGTCTGGGTTACTTCACATATAAGATGGTATACAGCACATTTCTCTCTCTGGGTCTGGATTACTTCACATATAAGATGGTATACAGTACATCTCTCTGTCTGGATCTGGGTTACTTCACATATAAGATGGTATACAGTACATCTCTCTCTCTGGGTCTGGGTTACTGCACACAGGATGATTGTTTTTTCTAGTTCCATTCATTTGCCTGCAAGTTTCATGATGACATTTTTTTTTAAACAGCTGAGTAATATCCCGTTGTTTAAATGTACCACATTTTCTTTAGCTATTCTACTGTGGGGGCATCTAGGCTGTTTCCAGTTTTTGACTATTATGAATAAAGCAGCAGTGAACATGGTTGAGCAAGTGTCCTTGGAGGATAAAGTGTCCTGGAGGTATATGTCCAAGAGTGGTATGGCTGGATCTTGAGGTAGCTCTGGTTTCAACTTCCTGAACAACTGCCACACTGATTGCCATAGTGGCTGTACAAGTTTGCACTCCTCCTAGCTATGGAGAATGGTTTCCCTTATTTCATATCCTCCCAGCAGGAGCTGTCACTTGTGTTATTGGTCTTAGCCATCTGACAGGTGTAAGATTGAATCTCAAAGTAGTTTTGATTTGCATTTCTCCGATGGCTAAAGATGCTGAACATTTCTTTTTAAGTGTTTCTCGGCTATTCGAGCATCCTCTTTTGAGAATTCTCTGTTTAGATCTCTACCCTATTTTAAAATTTGAGTATTTGGTATTTTGATAGCTAGTTTCTTCATACATATATATATATACATATATATATATGCACACACATACTGTATATAGTG
The DNA here is from genome assembly GCF_008632895.1 of Mastomys coucha. Classification (NCBI taxonomy): domain Eukaryota; kingdom Metazoa; phylum Chordata; class Mammalia; order Rodentia; family Muridae; genus Mastomys; species Mastomys coucha. The sequence goes on along the minus strand of NW_022196891.1, from coordinate 53,131,518 downwards.
TATATATACTGTATACAGCACACACGGCATATAGTATTTACCGTAGTACGTGGTATATACATACTGTATATAGTGTATATAACATTCATATATGATTTATAGGTATACATATCAAGTGTATATGTAAATCTTTTCCCATTTTGTAGGCTGCTGAATGACAGTGTCCTTTTGCCTTACAGAAGCTTTTCAGATATGAGGTTCTTATGTATTAATTGTCCTTAGTGCCTGGCTTGTCAGTGTTCTGTTCAGGAAGTCTCTTCCTGTGCCATTGAATTCAAGGCTATTCCCCACTTTCTTTTCTATCTGGTTCAGTGTATCTGGTTTTATGTTAAGATCTTTGATCCATTTGGAGTTAGATTTTGCAGAGGGTGATAAGTATGGATTTATTTGCATTCTCTTCTATATGCCTACACCCAATTTGACCAGCATCATTTTTTGAAGATGCTGTTTTTTTTCCAGTCTGTATTTCTGTCTTATCAAAAATGAGTGTCCATAGGTGTATGGATTTATGTCTGTGTCTTCAATTCAATTACTTTGATTATTGTGTCTGTTTTTATGTTAATACCCTGAGATTTTATTACTGTGGCTCCGTAGTATAATTTGAAATCGGGAATGGTGGAACATCCAGTAGTTCTTTTAATGTTCAGGATTGTTTTAGCTATCATGGGTAGGTTTGTTTTTTTTTTTTGTTTTTGTTTTTTTTTTTGTTTTTTTTTCATTATGTGAATTCTTCTGATCCATGAGCATGGGAGTTCCATCTTCTGATATCCTCAGTTTCTTTTTTCAAAGACTTGAAGTTGTTATCATACAAATCTTTCACTTGCTTGATTAGAGTTACCCTAAGATATTTTATATTATTTGAAACCATTGTGAAAGATGTTTTCTGTGATTTTTTTTTTTTTTTGGTTTTTCGAGACAGGATTTCTCTGTGTAGCCCGGGCTGTCCTGGAACTCACTCTGTAGACCAGGCTGCCCTCGAACTCAGAAATCCACCTGCCTCTGCCTCCCAAGTGCTGGGATCAAAGGCATGCGCCACCACCGCCCGGATTTTTTTTTTCTCACTCCTTTTGTCATTTGTATATAGAAGGGTTACTTATTGTTGTGGTTTATATAGTTACTATATAACTATATAATATATGTATTTATTATATAATAATTATATATAATACATACTATTATATATAATTATATATTATATAATTAATAGTATATAATATATTAATATAATATATGTATTTATTATAGTTAAGTTTGTATCCAGCTACTTTGGTGAAAGTGTTTATCAGCTATAGGAGTTTTCCAATGAAAATTTAGAGTTACTTATGTATACTATCTTATTATCTGCAAATTTAGATATTTTTTGACTTCTCCATTTAATATTTGAAACCCCTTTATCTCCTTTAGTTGTCTTATTGCTATAAATTGCCTTTATTATGTTTAGGTATATCCTTTGTATTCCTAATCTGTCTAGAGCTTTTATTATGAGATGGTGTTGGGTTTTCTTCATCTAATGAGATGATCATGTGGGTTTTTTCCTTCTTTCAGTTTGTTTATCTGTTACCTTACATTTTCTACTTACTATGTTGAACCATCCCTGGACCTCTGGGATGAAGCCTACTTGATTATGGTGGATGATTGTTTTGATATGTTTTAGGATTTGGTTACAAGTGTTTTATTGAGTATTTTTGCATATATGTTCATAAGGAAAATTGGTTTGTAATTGTTGGGTCTTTATGTGGTTTGGGTATCAGGATAACTGTGGCCTCATAAAATGAGTTTGGCAATGTTCCTTCTGTTTTTCTTTTGTGGAATAATTTGAGGAATATTGCTGTTAATTTTTCTTTGAAAGTTTGCTAGAGAACAACAATATGAACTAACTAGAACCCTCAGAGCTCCCAGGGTCTCAACCACCAACCAAGGACTGCACATGGAGGGGTCTGATTGTTTAGGCAGCATGTGTATAGTAGAGGATTGCAATTTGATCATCAATAGGAGGAGAAGAGCTCGGCCCTGTGAAAGTTCTGTGCCCCAGTGTAGGGGAATGCCAGGGCCAGAAAGTGGGAGAGGGTGGGGTGGCAGGCATGGGGAGGGGGGAGGCAACAGGGGTTTGTTTTTGTTGTTTTTGTTTGTTTCTTTGTGTTTTGGAGGGCAAACTGGGAATGGAGAAATGTACATGTAAATAAAGAAAATATCTAATAAAAAAAAAAAGAAAGTTTGCTAGAATTATTCACTAACACTGTCTGACCCTGACCTTTTTTTTTTTGATTGGGAGACTTTACAACTTCTTTTTCACAAGTAATTATAGGTCTGTTTAAATTGTCTGATCTTGATCTAATTTAGGTTAAGTAGTACCTATCAAAAAATTATCTATTTCCTTTAGATTTTCCAGTTTGGTAGAATGCAGGTTTTTAAAGTATGTCCTCACACTTCTCTGCATTCTGTGTTGCTATATTCCCCCTTTCATTTCTGACCTTGTTAATTTGGTATTCTTTCTGTCTTTTAGTTTGGATAAAGGTTTGTTCAGTTTATTTTTCCTCAAAGAATCAACTCTTTGTTTCATTGATTTTTTTTTTTTGTATTGTTCTCTTTGGTTCTGTTTTATTGATTTCAGTCCTGAGTTTGATTTTGTCTTGCTCTCTAGTCTTCTTGAGCATGATTATTTGTTGTTGTTGTTTTAGAGTATTCAGGTGAGCTGATAAGTTGCTAGTATGAAATCTCTAGGACTTTTTGTTTTGTTTCAATGTAGGCCCTTAGTGCTATGAAGGTGCCTCTTAGAGCTGTTTTTATTGTGACCCATAAGTTTGAGTATGCTATGTATTCATTTTCATTGAATTTTAGAAAATCTTTAATGTCTTTATTTCTATCTTGACCCATTTTTCATTCAGTAGAGAATTGTTCAGTTTTAATGTGTTTGTAAACTTTGTTTCTGTTATGGATATCCAGTTTTAATCTGTGATGATCTAACAGGATGCAGTGAGTTATTTCAATTTTCTTATATCTGTTGAGAATTACTTTGTATCCAAGTATGTGGTCAGTTTTGGAGAAAGTTCCATGAAGTGCAGAGAAGGTATATTTTTTGTGTGTTTGGGTGACACATTCTTTAAATATTTGTTAGGTCCATTTGGTTTGTAATGTCTGTTCACTCCAGTATTTCTTGGTTTAATTTTTGTCTGGGTTACCTGCCTATTGGTGAGATTTGAATATTGAAGTCAGTCTCTCACTGGGTGTGTGCAGGTCATTATGCAATTTAAGCTTTAGTAGCTTTTTTTTTTTTTTTTTTTTTTTTTTAAGTGAACTTGGGTGCCCTTGTGTTTGCGGCATAGAAGTTAAGAACTGAAATGGCATTTTGGTGGGTTTTTCCTTTAATAACTGTAATATCCTGTCCTATCTCTTTTGATTACTTTTCATTTGAAGTCTATTTTATTAGATATTAAAGAGGCTATACCAGCTCAATTCTTAGGTCCATTTGCTTGGGATATCTTTTTCTAATTATTTACCCTGAGATAATATCTATCCTTGATGTTGAGATATGTTTCTTGGATGTAGCAGAACAATTGATCCTATTTTTAAATTCATTGTTAGTCTTTTTATTGGGGAAATTGAAACCATCGATATTGGGAGGTATTAATGAGCAGTGTTTGTTGATTCCTGTTATGTGTGTGTGTGTGTGTGTGTGTGTGTGTGTGTGTGTGTGTGTGATTATTCCCTATTTTCATGGGTGTAGTTATCCTGCATAAGTCGGAGTTTTCCTTCTAGCATCTTATGTAGGGCTCAATTTGTAAATAAATATTGTTTAAACTTGGCTTTATTGTGGAATATCTTATATTTTCTATCTATGGTGATTGAAAGTTTTGCTGGGTATAGTAATCTTGGCTGGCATCTGTGGTCCCTTAAAGTCTGCAGCACATCTATCCAGGCCCTTCTGGCTTTTAGAGTCTCCATTGAGAAGTCAGGTGTAATTCTAACAGGTCTGCTTTTGTGTGATACTTGGTCTTTTTTTCTTGTAGGTTTTTATAGTTTTTGTTTTGTTTTGTTTTGTTGTAGTTCTGTTCATTTAGTGTTTTGATTGTTATGTGCCGAGGGGACTTTCTTTTCTGGTCCAGTCTATTTGGTGGTGTTCTATGCTTCTTACACCTTTATAAGCATCTCCTAAAGGTAAGGAAAAGTTTCTTCTATGATTATGTTGAAAACATTTTCTGGGCCTTTGAGCTGGGATTCTTTTCCTTCTATTCCTAGGATTCTTAGGTTTGGTCTTTTCTTTCTTTTTCTTTTTTTATTTATTGTTTTTTGTTTTGTTTTGTTTTGTTTTTTTTTGAGACAGGGTTTCTCTGTGTAGCTCTGGCTATCCTGGAACTCACTCTGTAGACCAGGCTGGCCTCGAACTCAGAAATCCGCCTGCCTCTGCCTCCCAAGTGCTGGGACTAAAGGTGTGCGCCACCACTGCCCAGCAGGTTTGGTCTTTTCATTAGTATCCCCAGATTTACTGGATATTTTGTGTCAGGAGTTTTTTAGATTTAACTTTTTCTTTGATGTATCCATTTCTTCTATCATATTCTATTCTATCTTTAACATCTGAAATTCCCACTTCCATCTCTGTCGGTAAAGCTTGTCTCTGTAGTTCTTGTTCAAATTCCTAAATTTTTTATTTTCACAATTTCCTCAGTTTGGGTTTTCTTTATATCTTGATCACTTTTATTCATTTTCACCCATTGTTTGTTTGTGTTTTTCTGGATTTCTTTCTGGGATGACTTGTTGTCCTCTGTAGGGACCACTGTCATCTTCATACAGGTGGTTCTAGTGTCTTTGTTGTGCTTCAGCTGTGTTGGATTGTTCAGGGCCTGCTGTGGTAGGACAGCCGGGTTCTAAGGGCAATGTGTCATTGTGTTCTTATATATTGGGTGCCAGGCATCTGGGATTGGGATGATTACAGGTTTAGGTGCTAATTTCTGGATTTGTCTTTGTTGGGTTTTGTTCCTTGGTTTTTGTTTCCTCTCTGGATTTTTGCCTGCGTTTTGCTAAGTAGGACATTTTATTGGGAGGTGACAAGGATAGAGTAGGGGTCTGAAGGGGTTCACAGGAGTGTTCAATCAGGATCTGCTTCTTTTGTCTTCTTGGAATGGGGGAGACAGTGAAGATAGGTCATCCCAGAGGATCAGCTGAAGCACTGGGTGTGAGACTAGGGCATTGGATCTTGGACAACAGGAGGGGAAAGTCTACAGACAGCCTACCTGCTTTCCAGGCAGGAGTGGGTCAGCAGGGAGTGTCTGCAGGAGTTGGGCTGGGATAAAGCACCAAGTTAGGAGAGGGAGGGTAGGAGGGAAAGACCTGTGGGATCCACAAGAGATGTGGGCAGAGGGGGAAGGGATGCTGCAGCAGGTGTTCCATTACAGACTTAGGGGTGAGACTGGGGGATTGGGTTTGGAGAAGAAGAGGGAGTGATGAAGTTCTTCAGATAGCTTACCTGTTTACCTAGCCTGTTCAGCTTCTGTGTTCATAGGGAATGCCTACTAGTATTGGAGGCTGGGATACTGGGATGAGTTGTGGGAAGGACAGTTATGGGATGTCAGGGAGGAAAGGGAGGCTGATCTCCTGCTACAGAGCTGGGGATGAGACTTGGTGGTGGTGGTGGTGGGGGGCTAGCATTCTTTTTTTTTTTTTATGTTCATTTTCTTTATTATTGATTATTGATTACAAACTTGGGATCTCATCCACAATTTTAAAAGATTCTCCAAACAAGGCACTTCATAATTAGAATTATGAAAAGATTTTTTTTCTTATCAGTGTTGGCAAATTGTTATACAGACCTTTACTTATTATTTGTTTGTTTTAATCCATCAACTTTTATTGGTGTTTGTATATTTAACATGTGGCTTAAGAAAATTCTTTTTATTTATTTATTTTTGGTTTTTTCGAGACAGGGTTTCTCTGTGTAGCCTTGGCTGTCCTGGAACTCACTCTGTAGACCAGGCTGGCCTCGAACTCAGAAATCCGCCTGCCTCTGCCTCCCAAGTGCTGAGATTAAAGGCGTGCGCCACCACTGCCTGGCATGAAAATTCTTTTTATTAATTGATTTAAAAGATTGTGCATTTATTTTATACTTTTTTTTTTTTGGTTTTTCTTTTCTTTTTGTTTT
>NW_022196891.1:53116806-53122651 GCF_008632895.1 Mastomys coucha | reverse complement strand
GGGACTGGTTGCAGAGCTTGTGCCCAAGGTCTGCTCAGAACACTAACCCAGACAGACTGGAAGGAACACGAGTCACTGGACTGGCGGAGTTCCTGTGTGCCTGGTCAAACTGGTCCCAGTTACTCCCAGTGTTGGGACAGATGTTTGTTCCTGCTTACCTCTGGTCCTGGGTGTGTCAGGGGGCTAGCATTCTTGTATTACTTAATTTTTTGAGTCTTCATTTCCAGTGTATTTGAATATATGTTGCTTTATCTCATAGACGCCTGCTTTTTTCCACCTGGTATTCATTAGTACATTGTATAGTAGCTAATTATGCATTCCTCTTTTAAAAAAACAAAAGTTAACTAAATATAGAAAATTTGACATTAATATCACAGAAACACAAATCAGAGCACAATCTGATACTACTTTGTAATCCATTAGAGTGGCTTTAGTGAAAGCGATAGACGATAGTAGCAGCAGCAGTATGGAGAAATTAAAACCTGTGTGTACTGATGAGAATACAGAATGGTGCTACTGCTTTAGAAAATAATTTATAGTTCTTACAGTTACACACACACAGATAGTTACCATGACCCAGCAATTGATTCTCATATGTAATACCCATTGAAAACATTTCCACAAAACTTGTATAAGAATATTTATAGCAGCATTATTAATAATAGAAAAAAGTAGAAACAGACCATGTGACTATGTGAATGGGTAAATAAAATGTCATGTCCATTCAAAGAACTATCAGTTGACCCTGATACATGACGTTAGAGCCTTGAAAAATTACAAAGTACAATAGGCTAAGCATAAATGGCATAGTGTTGAAAGATTCCACTTATATGAAATATCTAGATTAGGCAGATCCATGCAGATAGGAAGTAGATGAGTAGTCTCAGTGGTAGTAGACAGGTTTAATGGGCATCAACTGATAACAGGGACAGAGTTCTTTCTCTCGGTGATGGAATACTCTGGAATTAGATAACAGTGATAGTTACAAAACAGAATATATTTTAGAACAGCTAATTGTATACTTATGAGTGAATTTTGGGACTAGTGAGATGGCACACTGACCTGATGACCTGAGTGTGACCCTCAGGGTCCATACAGTGGAAGGAGAGAACTAACTCCTGCAAGTTACCCTCTGCTGTCTACATTTATGCTGTGGCATGCCTGCTCCCACCCCCAAATAAATAAATAAAATGATATTTTTTATAGCAAAATTTGTTATTTTTTAAAAAATTGTATCTGACTTAAAAAAAACAGAACCAATCTTTGAAAGCATCTTGTATTGGTGTGTATTAGGTTTCAACCCGTCAGAGACCAAGATTCGCACTCCTGATGGAAAAGTGTGGCAGGAGGCGGAGTTTCAAAGCATGAGTAGAGAGCTGTACCGAGACTTAGCACTTCAGTTCACAGGTGAGAGCAGAGCTTTCTGTGTCTTGCTTATTTTATCATGCATGCCATAACATACACGATTACACATGAAACTCTTACCAACCTGGAGATGCTGTCCCTTCCTAGGTATGTTGTGTGCTAGAGTAGTATTGGCTTATGTGATGAGACCCTCTTGGCCTCTTAGCTCTCCTCCAGGGTTAAAATTAGCCTCCGTGGCTCATGACACAGACCAGGCTATTTTTAAAGCTTGGGAACTTTTGAAGTCAGGACAGACTGATTTTATGGAAACAGAGTCAGTTGTGGTTTGCATCTCTTAGGCCTCAAATGTCTTTAAAGTGGCCAGTAATTTCAGTCAGCATTTGCGGAAATCAAAGCCTTACAGGAGGGGAATTCATGTTAGAGAATTATAACCAAGAGGAACGTGTGGAAGGCCTGAAGAACTAGGACAATGAGAACAGGAATGTTCCCACCTCCTGTGCAGCCAGTAAGGTGCTAAGCGAGGGCAATGTGGCTTTGTTTTTTAAGCAGTTGAGGAATTGAAAGCTGAAAGAATAATTTTTCCAGGATTGCATAAAGAATTAAAATCAAGATTCAAAATCAACTGTTTAATTCTTAAACCAGGTCAGGCGGTGGTGGCGCACGCCTTTAATCCCAGCACTTGGGAGGCAGAGGCAGGCAGATTTCTGAGTTCGAGGCCAGCCTGGTCTACAAAGTGAGCTCCAGGACAGCCAGGGCTACACAGAGAAACCCTGTCTCAAAAAAAAACAACGACAGAAAAACGAAACAAAAAAACCAAAAAAAAAAAAACAACAACAAAAAAATAAACTTGCTTCAGTTTAAAAAAAAAAATTAATTCTTAAACCAGACAGCTGAGATTTTGCTAATCTTTTTCTTTTTTTCTTTTTGTGGTATTAAATTCCATTTTCTTTATTTTATTAAACATTTTATTCAGGATACTCTTTTCATGTAGAGAGAAAATGCCATGTAGTAATTATGAACAAATATTTTAGAATTGGCTTTAAAGTTCATGTTCTAGCTTTGCTGTTCATTAGCTGTATATATGAGGCTGTTACATAACCTTTTATCCTTGATTTCCTCATCTTAAAAAGAAGTGACAGCAAGTACATCACAGGGCCTGGTAGGGAATATTATGCCAGGGACTGTTCAAAAGGTTACTCTCTTATACTCTGCCTTTCTCTTTTTATGGTGGGTAAACTGTATTCTTAACCTCTGCCCGTGTTTTGACTGTAATCGTGCTTGTGCTTGTGTGTGTGTGCATGTGTGTGCGTATGTGTGTGTGTGTAGATTATTCCATCTTGCTCTCATGCTCTTTATCAAGCTTTCTTTCTCCGTGTGGCCACACCCATGAACACACTGTTGGACATCCTCATCATAGCAGGCATTCATGTTAGAATACCTCTTTAGACTCTCTCTCCAGTGTTCTCCTTCTGATCAGAGCAAAACTGCAAAGTGTTTGTTTCCTTATACTAATGGTCTCTGATTTGTATTCTCCCCTTATGTTTGTTTGTTTGTTTTTTTCTCTTGTTTGGGGTTCTTCTGGTCTCAAGATCCTTAATGACACTCACGTTGTATATGCAGTGTCTAATCTCCAGCTGTCGTGCTGAGTGCCAGCACCAGTTGATACTGTTAGCTGCCCTTCTCTGAAAGCCTTCACTGCATTCTAGAAGCATTCATTGGGTTTTTCTTAAAGCTACCTGCTCCTTATTCTTTTCTTCTTCCCCCACACTCCCTGTCATCTTCCTTCTATTCTTGCTTATTTATCCAAAAGACCTACTAAGAAAGCATATGTACTCTTAACACCTGAAATAGTTCTCATGCAAATAATCCTGTATCTGTGTATCTAGTTGAGACCTCTCCCTGAATTCAAACTCTTATCAACCTGCTGACTATACATCTCCTTTGAATGTGTTATAGACATCTCAGGCTTACTGTCTAAAATTGAGATTACTCAGTGTGGTGACACATCCTTAAACTTGCTACTCCAGTTGTCAGTCTGGATGACCTACAACCTAAGTCATCTCTGACCCTGTTTTTCTTTCATATTTTCTATTTTGCTGTCTAAGTTATATCTATTTAGTACCTGTTGTTTTTGCTGTTGACAAAGGTGTACCTTCACCACCTTTGGCACTATTCCCTACATCAAGGTACCCTTTGTCTGTGGCTGTAATTCTCTGCTTGTCGTCTTCTCACTGCTCTCTCTCTCTCTCTTATTTTTTTTTTTTTTTTTTTTTTTTTTTTTTTTTTTTGGTTTTTCGAGACAGGGTTTCTCTGTGTAGCCCTGGCTGTCCTGGAACTCACCTTGTAGACCAGGCTGGCCTCAAACTCAAGAAATCTGCCTACTTCTGCCTCCCAAGTGCTGGGACTAAAGGTGTGTACCACCACTGCCCGGCCACTGCTAATCCTTAATGAGTCTGTTCTTAGCATAGCCGCTAGGGTAAGCTTGTTAGAATCGTGTTTAAATTCTGTCACTCCTTTGCTCAGATGTTCTCCAAACTTCCTATTTTCCTGCCGAGTAATACAGGAAAGCCTATAGCACCCTTTACCTCAGCTGGGTCTCTTTTACATCTGCAGCCCAGCTTCCGACTGCTGCCTCTCTGCTCACTGTGCCCTCAGCAGAGCCCTTGCTGGTTCTTGGGTACTGTTTGCTCCTGCCTGCCTTAGAGCCTGGCGCTCAGACTCCTCTACCCTGCTTATGTTGAAGATCTCATGTGTATTTTAAATTTCATTATGAATTCCTGTCATTTAGATGAAGTTTTTGAACTTCTGTGGTATGTTTATATTTTGCAAAGTTTATGTTGAAATTTTTAAATAAAATGATAATCTAAGAAAATGCTCACCTAAAATTGCAACCATGCTGTGATTTGAAAGCATGGCTGCTCAAGCTTCTTCCCACATCTGGAAATGAGGTGGATTCCTCACAGGTTTTCTTGAAACAACAACGAAAAGGAATTGGTATCTAACAGTGGAGTCATAGTAGCCTTTAAACCTTTCTATAGGAGGACTTGACATTGATAGTTGTGGGTCAGAGAAATAAGTTAAGTGGAAGTTTCTCTCTCATAGTTCTAAGGCCACCAAAGGATGCTTGAAACTGAAGTGTGTGGGACCTTCCTTGTATTTTGTGCTTCTTACACATACTTGTGATAGTCCTTAGTTTAGCAACTAGGTGTAACAGACGAGCTCGCTGTACATCCTATCACACCCAGCCTGCATTTTTTCCTCATTAGGTTGCCAAGTGTGGCTTTGGCTGACCGCACAGGCAAACTGCACAGCTTCTTTCTGGTATGACTTCACTGCCGGCATCACTTTTCTTCAACTCTGGAACCTTTAAAAGAGTTTATTCAGTGATATCACCAAAGAGATAGTCTGGTAGAAGAGATGGCTGTTTGTGTCTAGTCAGTGGGAAGCCTGTAGGCATTGACACACTAGACAGGTATGACCCAGGCTGGCTGTCTGCAGCTAGACAGCAAAAGATACCATCATGCCAATCAGAACGATGCACATTTTATAACATGAATTGTTTATGTCTGGAAATTTCCACCTAATGTTTTCAGATTGCAGTTGACCATGGGTAGCTGAAGCGGCAGAAATAGGGGACTGTTGTACCCCTGTTTCTTCACTGAGGAGTGTAGGTGCTGAATGGGAGTCATAATGGTGGCTGTCCATATTTATGCATTTCAGATAATACCACTGTAAAAGAGAAGCCTGTTGAAAAAAGTAAAGAGAAGAAAGTGGGTAAGCCAGTACGAAAAATCCAAAAAGTGACACAGTTGTCAAATCCAGAATGCAAAACAGGTTGGTTTTCAGTATTTTGTTCAATTTAAAGTTGAATATTATAGAAGTGGAATCTATATGGATATAAATATATTACCTGATGTTCTCATTTTTAGGAATATATGAAAATTCAGTCTATTTTATATGTCATTATTATATGCATGTATTTTGTTGAGGTATAGTTGACAGCACTGTCTATATTTTAGAATATATAATAATTTGAAAGGTTTCTTATATGTATATTTCTATAACACATTGTTCATTGTATTAGTGAAAACATTCCTGACAAAGCCTGCTGAAGGAAGCAGGGCTTTTGTGGCTCACCGTTTTGGGGTGCAGTTAACAGAAAGGCAGTGGCAGGAGCCAGCGTGGATGGCCATGTTCTGTCCTCAGTCAGGAACGGAGGGAAGCTCAGCTTACTTCACTTTCTCCTTTTCATTCACCTCATGGATAAGTGACATCCACATTTAGAATAAGTGTCTCTTCCTCTGCTAAACTATTCTGGAAACACCCTTATAGCATAGTACCAGAGGTGTGTTTCCATGGTGATTATAAATCATATCTAGTTCATAATAAAGATTAATATCAGATTCATTGTATGTTCAAGATAGTAAATGTGTCACCTCAAAAAGTTTTTCTCTAGTTTTTTTTTTTTTTTTTTTTTTTT